>NC_053036.3:101815959-102118989 GCF_002575655.3 Aegilops tauschii subsp. strangulata | reverse complement strand
AAAGTATTGCCGTTACGTAGTTGGCTAGTGGCACAACAAGGACTATAGCACAAATGAAGGAAATGAACCAACAAGCAAAAAACCTTAGTGAAAAGTAAACTAGAAATTAAGGAAGACGGAATGGCACACCCAAAAAGCACGACTGAATAGATAGTCTCCACCCTGGAGAGATGATCAACCGGTGTAGGGCTCGTTGACGAACCCGCACTTCTTCCTGATCTGGCCGTTGGTGCTGCTCTTCACCTCGATATTGCCCATCTTCACCATGGCATCCTCGAAATGTCTGTACCACAAGAAATCTCCGATCAACCACCAAGTGTACTTCTCCACCAATTCCTTGGTCTTTGGTGACGTCATGAGCGCTGCGTCGGAGGTGAAGAGCACTTTGCGATCCTTCACGTTCCTGTAGTACTGGCTGTCCAGCACGTCGGGGGTCTTGTAGTCCTGCGGCACCGTGGGATCACTGCCGGCGGGACAGTCCTGGGTCAGCTTCCCAGCGTACGTGGTGTCCATCGACGTGGTGGAGTTGTCGTTGGCCGGCGGCTGGAGACGGTCACGGAAGGAGGAGCACTGCGAGCGGCCGATGCTGTGCGCGCCGGAAAGCGCAACCATGTCGGTTTGGCTGAGTCCCTTCTTGGCGAACATTTGTGTGAGGGTATTGAGGTTGGCGAAGGGTGGTGGCAGGTTGGGCAGGGTCTCATCTTTGAGGGACACGGACCCGTCGTAGCGGCCGGCTGGCATGCTGAAGTTTATTTTGTTGCCGCTGAGTATCTTGCTGGCGTCACGGCCTGCGAAGGCGACGATGTCGGCGCAGGAGACGACACCCGGACATTTTTCCTCGATCTTCTTCTTGGCCGCGTCTATCACTTCGAAGCCACGCAGGCTCAAGTTTGGGATACCGAGCATCTCCGGATCCGGCTTGCCAGCGACCTTGTTCAGCAGGACAGAGGCATCGCAACCCTGAAAGCCACGCCCAAATTGTTAGCTTCTCAATCCTGCAGTGCACAACTAGGCCTATATATCAATCCAACTTCACTTGCGTATGTATGTATGTGTACCTGGACAAAGCAGTCGTGGAAGAAGAGGCGGATGAGCCCGGCCTTGATGCCGGCGGTGGCGTTGCGCACGGCGTCCAGCACGATCTTCTCGGCGTCAGGGCACTTGTCGTCGTAGTAGCCGACCTTGAGCCCAGTGGCAGGTGGAGGCGGGGCAGGGGTGGAAGCCGGTGGGGGCGCCGGCGTGGTGGGAGTGGGGGTGGGATACCCCGGGGTAGGAGCAGGGCTCGGTGGGAGTGTAGCCGGTGGAGGTGAAGTAGGGCTCGTCGGAGAAGAAACCGGTGGGGGCGTGGTGGGAGTTGGGCTAGGATAGCCCGGTGTAGGGCCAGGGGTAGGGCTGGGCGGAGGAGTAGCCGGTGGAGGTGGGGAAGGGCTGGGCGGAGGAGTAGCCGGTGGGGGCGGTGGTATGATGGGAGTGTTGGGATAGCTGTAGCCGTAGCCGGATGCTTGGCAGGCCACGGAACCGAGCACGACCAGCACGGCGAGAAGGGCAAGCTTGGCCATCTTCCTCTGCTCGGGGTAGCTACTCTTGCTCGATCGAGGGACGTCCACGATGGGATGAAGAAAACTTGCTGTTCCGCATGCGTATTTATAGTCTCGATCACGGGGGAAATCGCATGCATGTGTACTCCGGCCGTTTGGAGCGCACGTTTGTGATGAGTCAACGCTGCCTGCACTGAACGTGGTGACCACCCTGCAAGTTCTTGATATGCCTGACGCGGTGGCAGCGGCAGTAAGCTTGGTAGCGACTACGTGGCCATGATTTGATTGAATATATGTGTCGGTAGGTAATGATATCACCCCGTTCTGTATCCTTCGCAAAAAAGAAAAAAAATTCGGCTGGTACTACGAACGAGTGGTGCTAGTGCAAATTTTCCATCATTATATATCCTAGTTGTGCTGCGAAAAATCGTACTCCCTTCATTCCATTATACAAGGTCACAAATTCAGATTACAGGTATCAAGCTAAAATTTAATGACTGTTTTGCAAGCTAACATTTCTTTTCATTAATCGGAATCATCAATACATCGCATGCATGCAAGGAAGGCATGGGAAGGAAGTAGCTCTGTGTCATTATGACTACATGCATGCAAGTATTTAACAAGTTGCTAGTACGAGAAAGCATCTTTAATTTTTGCATCAATTATTGTTAGTGGGCTTGTATATAGATGTAAAATGTATTTTTGATAGTGGCCTTGTATAAGGAAATGAAGGGAGTACTTGTAAACTACTGAGTTCAGATGTCTCTGTTTTGTTTATTATTAGGGCATCTCCGACGGCAACCCGCAAATTTTCGACCGTCGCCGTCCACCGATAAGGGGACCAGTCATAGGACACGGATGCGGAATGCCGTCATCTGACACTGTCTGTGTACATGCCCGCATATATTTCAAACACTTTTCCAACAAATCGGACCAAGTTCATACAAACAAGGCCGATTTTCAATAAACTGGACCGGACTCATGCAAACACGCCGGATTTTTATTACATTTCGAACATTTTAAAAAAAAACTAACCATAAACCTATACTACGGCGGCGGCCGCCTGTTTTCCACTCCCTTTCTATTCCATGTAGGCGACCACCTCCTCCATCGGCCTTCTCCATGAACACCGGTGGTAAGACCCGTCAAGTGAAGGTGTGGTCTTCCACGAGGAAGAGTAGAACACAGGAGATGGACCGGCCCTGCCGCCTCCCGTGCACTACTCATCCTCGCAGGGGTCCGCGACCTGTCTTTCACCGGTGGTCCATATTGGAGATGGACAAATGGTGGCCCTATCGTCGTCCAACCGGGCCACTCGATAGTTCGTCGGCGGCCTGTAGGAGGCGCAGCTGGCGTTTTTCTTCTCCCCGATCGCCCGCAACCGCGCCTCCGGGGCGTCCGCTTCCTGGCGAGCGGCCGCTTAAGCGCGAACGGCCTCGTAGATCGTACGCTGCTCCGCGATGAAGTTGGGGGTTCCACCCGCGCTCCTACTAATATTCTTAGTGCGGCCCGCATACCCCGCGCCACTATTAAGTTTCTACCTAGCTATAGGGTATTTCCTAGTAGTGTTCGATGCGGCCATGGCCACCACAACCTCCTCGTTCGCACGCTTGCCGTCGATCTGGCCCTCCGCCAGCCGGTGCTACTCTAGGAGAAACAAATTGTACCGTTGTTCCTCCAGCGCCTCACTATTATAGTCTCTGGATGACACAACACGTCCGGATCACGTGCTCCTGATGGTTCCACGCAGTTTGGGGGTCGGCGTTGGAGATGCCCTTACTACTACTACTACAAGTAGAACCCGAATTTCATTTGCAAGCTAGTAGGATAACATACACAAGCTGACATATAACAGGTTGCCAGATACATATACTCAAATTCAGTTCCTCTGTCGGTGCGTCTATGTGTGGATTGTGTTGACTGCAACGAATATATTAAAGCTAGCTATGTGCGTATAGTGAGATATGGCACTACATAATATACACTGCCGTCTATGTTTAGACCGTGTGTTGACTCCAAAGACTATAATAAAGCTACCTTTGTGCGTAATAATGAGATGTGGCACACTACATGATATACATTGCTTATCTTGGTTAGATGAATTTTCTTTTTGCAAGGGAAACCTTCCTATCTATTCATAGCAGTAAAAAGAAGACTAGAAGTAACAGAAATTACATGCAGGTCCACGGGCCATCTAGCGATGACTAGAAGCAATTGAGCAAGCGGGAGGTGTGGCACCATCATTGCCCCTCCCTAACCGGAGCCGGGCAAAGCTTGTTATAGTAGATTGTTGAAAACTCGTCACACGACCTGCACATCAGAACAGTAGTCATCGCAAATGAAGAAAAGTACAGATCAGAAGCAGGGCCGTTGAAGGGCCTGTGCGTGCTATGCGCTCGCACTGGGCCCCAAATTCCAGAGGCCCGTTTTGGTCCTAATTATAAGTATTGCAATATGAATTGGGCACTTTTTTAGCGTTGTAGGCCTGGTCCGGTTGGACGCGGCAGGACTCCCCGTAATAGGCCTTATGGGCCTGGTGGACTAGCAGGTTGCTGGGCACATGTATCTCCCCATTGCTACTTGCAATTTTTGAGACCCCTAAAAAAAACCCTGCAAATTTTGAGGCAAAAAAGTTAGGAATTTTGGTTTGTGGAAAAAGCAAAACAAATTGAACATCAAATGTTGCCCTCAAATGTCACCTCAAATTTGCTTTTTTCACCGACGAAACAATGCCGCTCCGTTCTGCATGATAATTGTCAAGCATGCTTGCGACACTAACACGAACATCTACAAAAAAACAGAATTTTTTGACAACATTTACTATTTTTTTTCACGTTACTGTTCACCCAACCCTGATTGAAGACTTCATTTCAAGAAACACTCAATGAACCTAAAACGGATTTTCAGAACATGGGGGCAATGGAGCACTTTATTTTGAAAGATTCTTAAAATATTTGATATTTTTTTACAAGAATACGCATGCATGTGGTCTAAGTACCTGTGAAATTTCGTTCAATAATACGTTTGTATTACGTGCTGCATAGAAATGACAAAATTTCCGCCCGAAAACATGAAAAAGCAAGCCCCTAATTTCCATGTATTTTGTCTTTCTTGTATCTTTTACATGCAAGCATGCATATTGCTGAAATTTTGGCCCGATATACTGCATTGTTTTACGTTAATGCACATAAAATTTTGAAAAAATTTCAATCCATAAAAATGTGTTTTTTGAACTTCAAATAAAGTGCTCCGTTGCACACGTGCTCAGAAGTCAATTTTCGGAATGAACGGCGCTTTTTGCGCAAAAAGATACAAATCTATTATAAAACTTTACAAAAAGTACAATACACTCGAAACTTAATAAAATTTACATAAGGTCAGTTTATTGCTTTAGTAACTTAATTAGTCTTACAACATTAATATTTGATATAATTTAAAACAGTGTATGAAATAACACATATTAAAAATTACATGATTAGAGTATGTATAGTTATATTATAGAACAGAAAAAACTAGGGACCCGCATTTCATACCGGGGCCCCAAATTTCTCGAGACGGCCCTGATCAGAAGTATCCAATCTGTAGACACATGAACACACGAATGTAGACTGGATCCAAGTGGATCCATCAAAGATAAACGTTGACCAAATCCTGCGAGAACCGTCGGAAACACACCTCCACACACCATTCCACAAAGCTAGTCGCATCTCCAGTACGGGGCCAGGTGAGGAGAATCTTATTCCATCTTTAGGGAGCCACCACTATGTCGCCTTCAAAAACAGAACACAAACACTAAACAGACAGATAAAGTCACCTAAATGGAGGAGGAGCCCTCCCGCCAGCAAGGTGATGATTTCTTGGATCCTTAATATCTCAGTGAAAAGTAGTGCTGGGTACGTAGTTGACTAGCGGCACAGCAAGCACTTCAACACAAATATGAATAAAATGACCAAATCTTGGTGGAAAATAAACTAGAAAGGAAGACCAGAGGGCACACCCAAAAAGCACGACTCGATAGTCTCCACCATCGAGAGAACATCAAATGAAAAAAAAATATGTTCCACTCAATTTAAACGTGTTTGGAATTTATCCAAGATTGATGTTGTACTAAAGGTCTGATCGCCA
This sequence comes from Aegilops tauschii subsp. strangulata, assembly GCF_002575655.3. Classification (NCBI taxonomy): domain Eukaryota; kingdom Viridiplantae; phylum Streptophyta; class Magnoliopsida; order Poales; family Poaceae; genus Aegilops; species Aegilops tauschii. The sequence continues at coordinate 102,113,326 of NC_053036.3, read as the reverse complement.
GGAGTTCACATATATAAAAAGTTTCAAAAACAAAATTATAGCTTAAAAGATATGAATGAGTAAAATTGTCAAAGAGAAAATAAATGGCAGGATTTAAGAGCATCTACAGCCTGACTGAACAAATTTGACCCATTAAATGTCTGCGGACGCGTCCGGTCAGCGTTCTACGTGTCCGTTTTCACTTTCTATTTGCCCGTCCATGCAGCCAAGTCCCTCACTTGTTTCCTTATATGTTCGGTCACATGCAGGTGACTCATTGTGGGTCCAGTCCTATGTGGCCTATGCAGATGACTTACTGGACACATCCGGACACTCCTCATACTCACTTAATATATGAGATTAATATGAGGAATGCCGGACAGCCCAGACATTTAAGAAGTCTTTGAGGGGTCTGATTGGGTCAACTTTTTTGCTTCTCTCTCATGTCCAGTTAGTGATCCTGTGTTCGCCCGGTCAATTTGAGGAGTCCGACTAGATGCTCTAATCTATGCTTGTTGATACACCTGATGTACGTGAGAGAGAGGGAGAGGCACAAATTTTGTTACTTGAAAGAACGTGTTTCTCCCCTTTCGCGGGAGGCACAAATTCACTTCTCATGGACACACAAATTTGCTTCCGTGAGACGCACTGCCATGCCTCTCGCAAAATGATAAATACATGTTTTTCTCCTTCCATGAGAGGCATGGATTTACTTCTCATGGGGGCATGGATTTGCTTCCGCCAAAAAGGAAAAAATGTGTTCTCTTTTTTTTCGCAAGAGGCACGAATTTACTTCTCGTGGAGGCACCGATTTACTTTTGCGAGAGACACGTCCGTGCTTCTAGGAAAGATAAAAAATGCGTTTTCGGTCGCGCCCCTTGGAGAGGGAAAAAACGTGATTCCGGATAGTTTATTTTGTCCGAATTTTTTCTAGAAAAAATAGTTAATCAAAACCTGTCAACATGGGATCTAGTTTACAAGATCTTGTCGCGAGGAATCCAACGGCGAACAAGTTCAAGATTTAGACACGCAGTTTGAGAGATAAAAACGTTTTGAATAAATGAATCTACGAAAAAAGGAAAACTTTCGGGTTGCGACAAGTGGCGCAGTTGCAGTGTGACCCTTGTCGCAATCTGAGGAGGAGGGTGTGGTCTTTGCAAAGAGTAAATTTTAATTAGTGATTTCGTGATTTGACTATAGTTAGAGATACAAGAGATGGGCTACATATACATTGTTACCTATGAGACGGGCCTTTTATACAGAGATCTAAAAGCTATTGTAGGTTTGGATGCTTCACTGGTAGATACATTTTTTTCGGGCGCGTCGGTAGATACTCTAACCATAAGAGCTGAGCGCGCTATCTACACGCACGTATACATGTACTTTAATCTTCATCCATCTCGTTAGGGTTTCATCTTGGATGTGTTGTTCTTCCTGTACATTTATATATTGATATTGGATGCCCGTGAATATACATGTGTTGCATCCTACCATCTCTACATGATATCACCCTAATTCGTTCTAACCTAACGCGCAGTGCCGCCGCCGCTTCCTCCGCGCGATCCACCCTCCCGCTTGCTTCGCGCGCCCGCTAGCGCCTGCCCACCCATGCACCCGCGCCAGCCCTCCTCAATCACTAGCACTAGGCCTTGGTTCGCTAGCGCTAGGTCCCTCCAGATCGCTGCACTGCTCCTCCCAACCCTCCTACTGTTGCTGACTATCGCCAACCTATTGTTCCTGCTGCTGACTTGCGATCGCTGTTGATACCTAGATCCTCCCGACCGCAGCGACACCACCACATTGTGCCGTCATATTCTCTCCCTACACCGAATCCTAGCCGCCTCCCTCCTCCGCTTCTGCTCCCATGGATTTCTCTCCCAACTCCTTTCTTTCTCAGCCGGCCATAGCAACCCCTTTGCCTCCTCCCGTTCCAGGAGTAGCAGACCGTTCAACGGTCCCTCGGTTGCGGTCATCCGCGATGTTTCGATTTTTGAGCGTGCCCGGTGAACCTCTCCCACTCCGAGGCTAACTTCTACTTGTGGAAGTGTTGGTTTCAAAGAACCTACATCTGAGTTGTGAGAAACAACTCTTTGAGAGTCCGGCTAGGGACTGAATAGATTCCGCTACCCTAAGTCATGAGAGAATAAGTTTGACGAGCTACAGAAGAACAGAAGGAGCTACCCAAGTTCGGGCAACCGTCTTGGTGTAATACCTTACTCCTGCTTTGTTTTGTATTGCAATGGTATGGAGCTACAATATGTGTGTTGCAAGATGAAAGGATTGGCCTCTCTTTCTTCTTCAGCTAAAAAGATCGACCGCCAGTGAGGCTCCGGTCTCCCCTATATATAGTGTCCAGGGAGGCCCTGCCGGGGCACCGATTGGTTGAATATACATTGGAGTCCGTTCGCTTAGCATGTACTGCGGTGGCAAGGTCGCCTCATAGCACGCTTCGTACGAATGATGATGGCGTCCTTCCAGGGTCGCGTGTTATCCCCCAAATACTTACTCGTCTTCTTTAACATTCATTGGGCAGTGACGTAGTACCGCCACTATAGCAATATAGGCAGCTGGTGAATCTTACTGTAGCTGTTGTAGATGGCTTTGGCCGCAAGGGTCCTTCCAGAGACCAGACATGAGGATAAGTCACCTCAACTCCAAGCTTCTCCCCCACGCAGGAAATAGTGCTTCTTGGTACCAACGTGGAGTCCCATAAATCATGATGCTTCCATTATGACGGGTTGGAGGAATATCAACGCACCCTCTCGGAGAGGTCCCGCAAGGTGCCTTCCGGGGGCAATCAAGATCCATTCTCGAACTTCTTCCTGATAGACCATAGCCTAAGGGACCCTGCAGGGTCTTCGAGAATGTCTTGAGGACAGAGGAAAACCTTGTCCACTGTCGTCAAGGCTCTTCCAACTGGGTTAGTAGTATTCCAGTCTTAATGACACCGACAGTAGCCCCTGGCCCCATTACGTACCTCGTTGGTTGCCTGGCCTGACAAGGCGAATGGGTACTTTGTTGTTCCAAAGCCTTAACATGTGGCGATCGTAGGCCCATGATGGGACCGAACGCCCGAAGGCCTTTTCCTTGCTTTGGAAGAAGGCCTGATGAGGGGCACGGTCAGGCCAGAGCATTTGCAATAGTTTGTATGTTCAATCGTTGGTATAATTGTCCATGTCAGCAGCCAACAACACATCATACATGCTCTTCAATGGGGTGTATGTTAAGCATATGTTAATTAAATAACCAGGCTGGTCCACTAAATGTTGAAGAAATGAACAGACTTGCCTCGGAGCTTGTGCCTGGAGCATTGGTTCAGATTCATAAGGTTTCATTCTCTCTCTTCTTTTATTATGTGCCATGTCATCAAATTACTCTCGCCTTTTTCTTCATTCTTCTTGGCGGCGCTGGAGCACTACGGGCTTCATATGGTGCACCTCCATCCCAACACCGGTTGGCTTTCGCCATCTTCGCCCATCTGTGTGAAGTCTTCATCGTGGTGCGACCTTCACTGGAGTTCTTTCGACACTTCTATTGCCCCCATTTTGAGTTGAGTGCTATTTGTGAGCTGTGTTTGGATTTCCTCGAAGATGAGAGGATGATACAGTACAGTAGAGATAAGTATTTCCCTCAGTTAAGAACCAAGGTTATCAATCCAGTAGGAGAACCACGCAACACCTCGTTAGCAGCAGCTACACACAAAATAAAAAATACCCGCACCCAACGCAAACAAGGGGGTTGCCAATCCCTTGGCGGTTAACTGCAAGGATCAAATCTCGTAGTGATAGATAGATAAAAAATAAAACAAAATAAACTAAATTAAATAAGATTGTAGCAACATATTTTTGGATTTTAATATATGATAAAATAAGACCCGGGGGCCATAGTTTTCGCTAGAGGCTTCCCTCTTGAACATAGCATACGGTGGGTAAACAAATTATTGTTGGGCAATTGATAGAAAAGCGAATAATCATGACGATATCCAAGGCAATGATCATGTATATAGGCATCACGTCTGAGACAAGTAGACTGACTCGTACCTGCATATACTACTATTACTCCACACATCGACCGCTATCCAGCATGCATCTAGAGTATGATGTTCCTAAAGAACGGAGTAACGCCATAAGCAAGATGACATGATGTAGACAAAATACACTCAATCAGTATGAATAAACCCCATCATTTTATCCTTAATGGCAACGATACAAATACGTGTAATGTCCCCTTCTGTTACTGGGATTGAGCACCGCAAGATCGAACCCATCAAAAAGCACCTCTCCCATTGCAAGATAGATCAATCCAGTTGGTGAAACCAAACAGATAGACCGGAGAGAAATACAAAGCTATACCAATCATGCATAAAAGAGTTTAGAAAAGACTCATATAATATTCATGGATAATCTGATCATAAACCCACAAATCATTAGATCCTAACAAACACAGAACAAAAACGGATCACATCGAATAAATCTCCAAGAACATCGAGGATAACATTGTATTGAAGATGAAAGAGAGAGAGAGAGAAGAAGCCATCTAACTACTAGCTATGGACCCGTAGGTCTGTGGTAAACTACTCACACATCATCGAAGGCCAGCAAGGTTAATGTAGAAATAATCCGTGATCATTCCCCCTCCGGTAGAGTACCGGAAAAGGGATCCAGATGGGATCTCGTGAGAACAGAAGTTTGCGGCGGCGGAAAAAGTGTTTTGGGTGGCTATCTGTTGGTTTCCAGATTTTAGAGAATTTATAGAGTCAGAATTAGGTCAAACGGAGGAACGAGGGGCCCACGAGGCACCAGGGCGCCTACCCCTTGGGTGTACCCTGGTGGCTCATGGCTTCCTCCTTCGCCTAATGACCTCCTCCCAAAGCTTCTAGTGTCTCTTATGTCTAAAAAATAATCATCAAAAAGTTTCGTGGCATTTGGACATCGTTTGATACCGATTTCCTGGAAAATCAAAAACAGGCAAAAAACAACAACGGGCACTTGGCACTAAGTTAATAGGTTAGTCCCCAGAAATGACATATAGTTGCGTATGATTGCCTACTATACATCCTAGGTTGATACTATAATGGAACAATAAAAAATTATAGATACGTTGGAGACGTATCATTCAGTGGACCGGCAAACCTCTAGCTGCATGAACTTTCATCTCGCCATGAGGAAGAAGTACATGAGCTACATTTCAACAAATCTATACTCCCATGTGAAGGAGTGGCACAAGAGTTTGTTGTTGTTGAAGACTCTTCAAGGCTCCTTCTTCCTACTAGAACCAGAGGCTCCCTCGTTCGTCATGGCGCGCCCCGGGTGGGCGAGACAAGTGGCCGGGAAGGCCTTTGACCGGTCCTCCGGTGCATCAAGATGCTCGCAGAGCGACGACTAGACAGCCGAATGGTGGTCAGCAGTTTCGTGCGCTCCAGATTACCCCCCTTCAATCCCGTAAGGAGCCGACCTAGAGGCTGTCAGGGGTTGGAATGATCAGCGCTTGCACCAGGATGCCCTCCTGGTTAAGAAGTTATCTTAGCTGATGGATATCTTCTTTAACTCTGAGAGGCTCCCGACCTTCCTGATACGTCCATTTTGCATCATGTTTTCATGTTGATATTTATTGCATTATGGACTGTTATTTCACCCTATGATACAATTCTTATTCCTTTTCTCTCTTATTTTGCAAGAATTATATGAAGAGGGAGATTGCCGGCAGCTGGAATTCTTGACCGGAAAGGGCTATATCGGAGGCAACTTTTCTGAAAGTCTCCAAATGAGTTGAAAATTGACAGAGAATTATTGGCGAAAGAAGTACCGGAGGGGGACCCACTCGGCAGCCACAAGCGTGTGGGCGCGCCCTACTCCCTTCGCGCGCCCCACGAGCTTGTGGTGATCCTGGTAGGCCTCCAGGGCCCATCTTCTGGTATATAACCCATTTCCCCTAGAAAAAAAAGGGAGAGCTTTCGGGATGGAACGCCGCTGTCTCGGGGCGTAACCTGGCAGGAGCACTTTTGCTCTCCGACGGAGCGATTCTGCCAGGGAAACTTCCCTTCGGGAGGGGGAAATCGAAGCCATCATCCTCACCAACAACCCTCTCATTGTGGGATGACCAATCTTCATCAACATTTTCATGTAATCTTTGACATAGCTTTATGCACTACAAAAAAAAGACACATCCGTGACATTTTGGGGCGAACGAATTTTTTTCCTGTCATGCTTATGACACTTCTATGACGATAATTGTGACAAAACCCGGTATCATCATAGATGTGGTGGGCTCCTACTTCTATGACAAAAAATCATGTCAGAAAATGGGCTTTTCGTCCTGGGCGGGCCGGAGACGCAGCTGCATGACATTCTTTGGGCCGTCCATGACGGAAAAAACCATGGTAGAAGCGTGGACGAGGAAAATATCGGGGAGTTCCTGGTTACGGTGGGTCGTCGGGGGCCGAGCGATGCGTGTTTCTCTCTACACGTACGCGCATGGGTGCGAGGCCTTGGGCTCTAACTGAACCCGAGCGAGGGATTTGCCTAACTGAACCCAAGCGATTGCACTGCAGGCTACGCGTTACTGAACCCGAGCGATCGATCGATGGCTGTTAACTGAACCCAATCGAGCGATTTTTTCGCTACTGCTGCTAACTGAAGCCGATCAATGCTGCCTCTGGATGAAGAGTGAGCCTTGTTGGGGGGGGGGGTTGGATGAACAGTTCCCGGTGGGGGGTTGGATGAACAGGACCCCGTGGTGTTGCGGCTGGATGAACAGGACCCCGATCGATCGGGCCGGTTGGGAGGGTGGATGAACAGGACCCCGTGGAGGGCTGGTTGAATAGTAGCCGGTGGAGGGCTAGATGAACAGTAGGCCGATGGAGGGGTGGTTGAACAGGACCCCGTGGAGAGGGTTGGTTGAACAGTAGCCGGTGGAGGAGCGCGCGGTGGAGGCTGGATGAACAGGAGCCCGTGGATGAACAGTCGCAGATGGAGGCTGGAGGAGGTCGACGGTGGATGAACAGTAGCCCATGGAGGCTGGAGGAGGTCGACGATGGAGATGAACAGTATCCCGTGGAGTCCCGTTTTGCGGTACGCCACACCCCTCCCGATGAACAGGACCCTCGTTTCGACCGTAGCGCTCCAACAAAAGTCCGTTTCCTCCGTTTTGCGGTATGCCACACCCCTCCCGATCAACAGGACCTCGTTTCGACCGTAGGAGGTCCAAGAGAAGTCCGTTTCCTCCGTTTTGCGGTACGCCGGACCCCTCCCGTTTTACAGGATCCCGTTTCGACCGTGGCCGGTCAAACACAATGCCGTTTCCTCCGTTCTGTGGTACGCCAGGCCTCGTTTCTATCGGCTGTTCCGTCCAAGCCGGTTGGCTCCCAATGAACAGCACGCGTTCCGTTTCCTCCCCATGAACACGACGACGACGCAGTTTCTCCATTCCGACCCAGCCATGTACATGAGACCTGGCCGTACATATGCGCGAGTAGGTGTTTGAAACCCCACACGTATGTACCTACGTGGCCGCATTTTTTGGCGTGTGGCTGTATGTACGTGTACACGGTTTAGACGGGACACAGGCTGAACTGCTACGTGGGAGGCTCTACTATGACATGTGCCGCTACTTACTCGGCCACGGTTCATACTTGCAGAGAGACCGATCGACCAGTATGTACGTACACGTTCCGAAAAGACAGACAACGGTACGTACGATTCGACCGGGTGGGTCCCGGCTGTCAGGGAGGATAAGGACGCACTTCCTTACGTGCGAAGATACAGCTGCTGGGTCCCAGCTGTCAGGGGGGATTTTTTTCCCGTAATAAGGACGCACTTCCTTGCATGCGAAGATGTAGCTGGTGGGTCCTAGCAGTGAGGGGGAGAAAACATTATGTTTCACGGTAAAAGGATGCAGTTGCATGCATGCGTCCATGGGCGTGGTGCGTCCCCACTGTCAGCCTCTCACGTACAGTCATCTTCCGATGACTCTCAGTTGTTGACCATCTTGACCACACCATGCCGAGCGCACCAAGGCCGGTGGACGACGGCGAGGCCCCAGACTGGAACGACCCAGAGATGGGGAAGACACGACAGTGGAGTCGCAGATGGAGAGGAGTGGGAAACTTGACTGGCTCGGGTGCGCGCCAGCACTGCCGCCCACGACAGACAGGAGCAAGAATAGAGGTTGAAGAAGGAGCACGACTGTTGGATTAACATCCAACGGTCCAGCTGCTAGAATCATTTGTTGAGTAAGTTGACAAACCCTGCGTACACGTCTGCTTAGTAGGCCCACAAGTCAGCCACCAAATCTGCCGGGTCCCAGCTGGCATCGGGAGGAATGTTTTTTTGGCATAACAAGGAGGCACTTCCTTCCATGCGAAGATACAGCCAGTGGGTCCCAGATGTCAGGGGGAGGAAACAGCTTAATAAGGAGGAACTTTCCTTGCGTGCGACCATGGACCTCGTGGGTCCCAGCCGTCAGGCTCTCCACGTACAGTCCTCTTCCGATGACTCTTGTTTGTTGACCACGCCGCGCTAAGCGCAACGAGGCGGTGGACGACGGCGAGGCCCCAGACTGGAATGACCCGGAGATGGGGAAGACGCGGCAGTGGAGTCGCAGACGGAGAGGAGTAGGAAACTTGACTACTTCGGGTGCGGGGTGGGCCTACACTTGGTAGAGAATAACAGGAGGTGCGGAGTGGAGGGATGGCCTGGCCGTCGGCGGGGTAGCATTTCACCGAGGCACGCAAAACAACGCCGCTGGACACCGGAGGCTGGAGCAGGCGGTCCCGGCAGTGCGGGGGGAAGAAGACGAGAGATTGAGGAAGAATGCCGGCCGTTGGATGTAAATCCAATGCCTTGCTTAGGCTTCGACCTACTGGCCCACATGTCAGCCAGTCCATTTGTTTTTTAGTCCATTTGGTGGGCTGGGTGAAACAATGGTGTAGCATCTATGCAACCCGTTTATATATAGGGAGATTTACATTTTTCCCCCTAACTTTGTCCCAACCTCATCTTTACCCCTAAATAAAAAGAGTGCTCAACTTTACCCCTCTTCCGTTAAGTGCGCTTATAGAAATACCCTTCCGTACATTTTCGTCCAGTCAAAGGCCTTTGACCGTTAAGTGCGCGTGTAGAAATATCTAACGGTCAAAGGCCTTTGACTGGACGGAAAATGTACGGAAGGGCATTTCTATAAACGCACCTAACGGAAGAGGGGCAAAGTTGAGCACTATTTTTATTTAGGGGTAAAGATGAGGTCGGGACAAAGTTAGGGGAAAAAATGGAATTGGCCCTTAGATATATGGTAGAATTTCAAGCTCATCTGCATTTTTCTCGAAATTTCAAGCTCATGCTGGGTGGAAATATCATGTTGGGCTGGACGGAGAAATGTTATAAAAATATAAACACATGATTGCACGTCTATTACTGCATTGGTCAGTAAAATCTTTGCAAGCTTATGTACGCAATCACTTAGAGTTAACTTGCCAAGTTATATATAAATAGTTATTATTATTATTTTGTAAGAACTTTCAATTTACAAAATAAAATATCATTTTATTTTGATGAGTTAATAGGACGTGGGGTATTATTATTATTTAGGCTGGACGTGGGACAGTTGAGTTGGTTCTAGGGAAAAGTACTGGGAGAAAACTCAGTTTATATTGAAAAAGAAAGTGGGAGAAAATTCAGATATAGGATTAATGAAAACAAAAAATAAAGGAAGTGGGAAGGTCTATAAAATCGTTGGACGAACGACAGGTTTAACAGAATCTTATGTTGTTTCCATTATATATATATGTAATAAAATAAGATATACATGTAGGTACAGTTTTGCATTCTTATAGAAAACGTAGGTTCAGTTTTGCATTCTTATAGAAAAATAGAACTGAGCTATGCGTCGTCTTGAAAAAACAAACATAACTTGGGTTGCTGATGTTATAGACAAGCTCGGTTGGGAGGCCCGGAGGCCGCTTGATACCTGCTGGATCCAAAAAATGTTGAAACATGTCGTGGGCTGCCCATGTTATATAACAAAACCTAGGCCATGGACCTGGTGGGCCCGGGACTGTCAGCCTCTCGACGAACAGTTGTCTCCCGATTCCTCTGGTTTTGCTGACAATGTTGGGAACGACAGACGGTAGCGCCGCGGCGAGAGCACCAAGGCGGAGGACGACGTCGAGACCTCGGACCGAACGACCTGGAGCGGGGGAAGACCCAGGCGGAGGGGAGTACGAGGGTTGACTTGTTCGGGTGCAGGGTGGGCCGGTGGAGCTGCCGCCGTCGGACAATGTGTGGGAGTAGAGGGATGGCTTGGCTAACGCCATAGGCTATGATGGCCAGCCGCTGTACAGGAAGAGGACGAAAGATTGAACAAAATAAAGAAATACAAATGGATAGGTGGTTGGTCCCATATGTCTGTGTACGAGACCTGCTGGGTCCACCTGAGAAGGGGAATATGTTGGGAGTAAGGAGATTCAAAGCACGGCAGCCGAGTGAACTAGTTTTTTTAAACGGACGAGTGAACTAGTTACATACATAAGCACATAGCCACTAAAAAAAGCAAACAGGTTAATGGGTTCTTAAAAGAAATATTTCGGACAAAACAGATAATTACGACACATAGGCTAATGCATGAAACACTCAGATGATAAAGGTACTTATAAACTAATAAAGTACAACATCTAGACCTTCCTGGCACGCTTGATCATGACGCTACGGCTGTCCATGTACTCGTCAGTTACGGGAAGCAGACACACCCTCATGTCCAAGATCCGCCTGTACATGTCGTAGCATGCGTATGCGTCCTTGGCCGCGTAGGTTATGTAGGCTAGATTCAGAGGTACCTCCCACGTGTTCAGGTCCTTGGTATCATTGTCTTCTTTCATGTTGGCGTATCAGGGGTCGATGATGGTCTCGGCGAGGTTAACCACGGAGTCCTTCTCCTGTCCGTTGCCGATGATCTTGTATTGCTTCTGGATGTCGACAAGCTTGTTGCACCAGATGGCCGAATCGTCGCGTTCTTCCTTCTCTCCACCGTACCGAAGGTGCAGTCGGCGCTGCCGATGAAACGGGCGAATACTCCAGAACCTCTGATGGCCCTACAGCAGTGGTAGATGAGAACCTCGTCCCGCACACCTACCTGGGCGACGGCGATCCGCTGGTCCCTGCCAGGAGATGAATGGATGGGCACGAGGTCTAGTCTTGTGACCTTGTGCTTTCTCGTCCTGTAGGTACTGCTTGAACTCGGCGAGGCAGAGCTTCACCGAGTCTGGATCGTTGGTGTACATCACATTCAACTTGGTGCAGCCATAGGACTGAAAGGTGAACTCAAAGGGGAACTCCTTGCTGAAGTCCATATCCAGCAAGCTCAACCCTCGAATTGCCATTGGAGTCTCTTCAAGTGAACGAGTGGGTAGGCGGCGGCAGCAGTTCGTTTTTCAGCTCTTGGGGAACTGGATTCAACAGTAAACTGAATGTGTATAGGCGACAACAGTTACTACCCCTCCCTCGCCCGCTGCACGCCCGGCAGAAGATGCACCCTTGGCGCATTCAAACGCCTCCATTAAGAAACCTACTCCGGCCACACGTCGGTTCACGAGCGGGTCTGTATTGGTACTATAATAACAAGAGTTAGTGGTCACTTTACTTAAATTTAAATAGCTTTAATAGAAATTAATACTTAAAACAAGCAATGCATTGGCTCGTTCTATCAGTGCCACAGGGTCAGCATGCACAACAATTAGAATTATTATTCTCAGGATGCACACGATCAGCACATTTCTCGCACTTTCACACAGATAATACTACCAAGTTTGAACTGTTTGTTATGGTTGTTGTCCTCTGCATCACCATGTCGTGTTTCCCAGCTTCCAAGATTCAGAACCAACAAATAAGATCCAAATAATAAGTACAACAAAGATGCCTACACATCTCATTGATTCCCAGCTTGCAAGATTCAGAACCAACCCATTAGAGCCTTTTGATAAAGTGAACATCGGGATTAAATCCATCTTGGCTAGCCGTGTCATACAACCGAAGAACTTGGTGAATGCTCTTGACCGTCACAACATCGGTAGTTGAGTATTCCTGTTTGCACAACACAAATAATAAGAGCATGATTACTATAATAATGGCACTCCTTGAACTGAACCTGCAGCTCCACTCGAATGAGGCTAGCCTGGACTTCCATGATTCAATTCATGCGCCTTTATCTGTAGTTCACGTGAAATGAAGCAAAGATTGCATCATTCAGCTAGCAAGAAGTACTTGCTCTCATGAGCTGGCAGGTTCTTCTTTAGTAGTTGCACTAAAATTGAGGAACATTAAGGTTGGATGTCCGGCTCATGTAAGGTGCAACTATAATTTGCTTATCCTTTTGTGCAGTTCCACTAAAATAAAGTGCCATTGTTGTGACAGTGATGGCTCATCTTGCAAATGGTAATAAAATGTTGCACGAGATTACCAGCAGAATTTCACGGAGATTTTGGAAACTCCAATCACCATTTTGTGCAGTTCCACCAAAATAGAGATGTTTCCCACCTAACATTTTAGTTGAACTAAACCAGACACTCATTCCAAAAAAAGTGTTTTGTTCAGTTCACCAAAAGGTCACAATAGCAACAAGGTGAAATGGATATCCCTATCTGCACGAAAAGATAGAAAGTAACCAGTTGTTGGTCAATAAGAATATATGAAACATACAGGAAATGAAAAGAAGCATCTTAATTATGTTCATGGCAATCACGCAAGGACAGTAGAAATTTTAAAATGTCAGCAATGCTTCATGTTACCGGAAGCATTACGATCAACAATGACATTCATCAAATATGGGATTACTTTAATGGTGGCATTGCTTGTTTACCAGATACAGTAAATAAATAGCAGCTAAAGAGATGGTTTAAGCGCATGGGACCGTGGGGACACCAGGACACTCAGCAGCGTAAAGGAGGAACTTACTTATCATACTGGGGAAAACAGCAGGAGTACCATTTGTAACACAGTTTAATTGCATCATATCACTAGAGGCATTAGATCAACAATAACAGTGGTTAGCCATGTCCTTAAGGTAACAGTGTGATCGCTTTATTTTACATGCGCCCTTACATTAACAACGAAAAAAGGTTGGCATAAGGACATGCGATAGTGGACGCATCAGCACAATGTACCTACAATGAGGCATAAAGTGGTGATGCCGAGTTTGTTCATGCTCTATGAGGGCAGCAAATCTAATCCTGGAGACCTTTTACTATGTGAGGACAGCGAATCTAATCCTGGAGACCTTTTACTACGTGAGGGCAGCAAATCTAATCCTGGAGACCTTTTACTATGTGAGGGGAGCAAATCTAATCCTGGAGACCTTTTACTATGTGGGGGCAGCAATTCTAATCCTGGAGACCTTTTACTATGTGAGGGCAACAAATCTGATCCTGGACATACTCTGTTGACTTGTCCACCAGCCGCCACTTTCTATCCTTTTTTCAACCAATAATAGATATGTTCCTTATTCAGTTTGTACTGCGTTTTCCCATTATTTCCCTTTTCAACCAAGAGACCAGTTGGGTATCCGGTCTCTACTACTTTCACCATATTATTTCCTCTTTGAATCAAGTCCTAGATTCATGCTACAACTTTCCCCCCTTTCTTCGTAGTTTGAACCAAGTCCTAGATTCGAATGCATGAAGTAGCTTTACCTCTAATAATACTAAAAATTTAGGTGGCTTTGGAGGAGCTGATGGGAGTAGAAAAAGATGCACATGCAGACACGTGGGGAGCTGGGGCAGTAGAGCAAGGCCGCTTTCGAAGAACTTATACCCGAGGGTCGTCAGGATGTCAGCGGTGGCAGGTCGGATCTGCGCACAATACGGCAGGGAGGAAGCAGGGTCGGAGGACCTCCCGAGCCGGCGCTGTGTCGGAGAGAATGGCACGGGCAGAGGATCGGTCCCCTCCGGCAGCTGTGGGTTTCCTCCCTCGCCGGCGATGACCGCGTGAACGATGCACCTAGTCCTCTACACACACCAGCCGAAGGGATCCGGCCGGATCTGTGACCAGCGGTGAGCAGAGAGAAAATGTCGCTACCACTATCTTGTTTAGATCTGGAGAGGATGAGAGAATGAAGAGAGCAACCCTAGTAAAGCAAGCGCTCAGGCCCCTGCGTAATATATAGTGGAGTGATTATCTTTTTCTCTCCACAACAAGCATTTCAATTTGTGTACGTGGCATTAAAGAAAAGAAACTCTCTATTTAAGGTGACTAACTGTACGACTCCTACTTACTACTAGTACTAGTATTTTTCACTTGTGCTCCCCGGCCCTCCATTCATTGAACAACCCCAGGGGTGAATAAACATACAGTACTAGTATTTATATAGAACAAACAAGCTCGAACTATTTTCGCGTAGTTAAAAGTTGAGGGCGGGGGTTTTCCCGGGCAGTACGCGCGGCAGTTTTCACGTATGCGGTTTGACAGAGAGGCGAGGAGGGTGGAGGGAGTAGCGGATTCAACTTACTGCTGGAAAGGTCGGGCTGTGCGGTTTGACGGCGCGTTTCTGTTGGAAAGACTTGTGATATGACTACTCACTATAGTCATGAATTACTGGCGGTACGACCGGGGTGATGCCCCCCTTCCGTTTCGCACTCTAATCTGGTGCATGACACGTCGACCCGGATGCTGGCTCTCCCACATGTCGGCGAAGTACGTAGTAGTAAGAAGGAGCAAAGAATCATGCGGTATATACTAGTAGTACTACTACTCACGTCGGAGGAGTGCGAACCATGGCAGCCCAGTGAACCAGCAGTAGAAAACAATGTGCTGATATGGCCATAAAAAACAATGTGCTACGGTCCAGACTGTAGCATATACAGTAGTACTCCTCTTTGTTTGGATCCCTGAGTTAGAGCTAGTTTAGCTTGAAATAGCCTCAAATTATCCAAACAGGAGGGCTTAGTTTGAGCTAGTTTGCTCTAACCCAGCTAAAAAAATAGCCTAGTGGAGAGGTTCTAATTGGGTTAGTTCTCCTCGGGCCCACTAAAAGAGAACTAAAAAAATCTCCCCTGCCCGCACCAGATTGCTCCCTCCGCCCCCTCGCACGACTCCTCTCTATTCCCCATCGGGCCGCTCGCCCAAGCGCCACTCCACCGCTCGCACTCTCTCTCCTCCGTCCGCCCTCTCCCTCCGGCCTCCGCCACCCTCCTCCGGCCGCCCTCTCCCTCCGCCTTTGAAGCTCGCCCCGCTCCGCCTTCACCAGTCATTTTTCTCCCTCTGTCGTGCGCGGCGGCGGCGCATCTACCAGGGAGGTCGCGAGAGGGGTGAGTTTGTTCGTTCCTTCTCTGTCTCACATCCATATCATTGATCTTCCTCGCGCTAGCGCTAATTCTGATTTTTAAAAGTAGATGCTGATTAAACTTGGTATAGATTTGTGGTGCAAGCATGGAATTGTTTGATGCTGCTTGTGTTGGGGAACGCGGTAATTTCAAAAAATTTCCTACGATCACGCAAGATCTATGTGATGCATAGCAACGAGCGGGAGAGTGTTGTCCACGTACCCTCGTAGACCGTAAGCGGGAGCGTCAAGTGACACTGTTGATGTAGTCGAACATCTTCGCGGTCCAACCGATCAAGTACCGAAAGCACCGCACCTCCGCAATCTGCACACGTTCAGCTCGGTGACGTCCCTCGTACTCTTGATCCAGTTGAGGCCGAGGGAGAGTTCCGTCAGCACGACGGCGTGGTGACAGTGATGATGAAGTTACCGGCGCAGGGCTTCGCCTGAGCACTACGACGATATGAACGAGGTGTGTAACTGTGAGGGGGGCACCGCACACGGCTAAGAGCAACTTTGTTGTGCCTTTGGGGTGTCCCTTGCCCACGTATATAAAGGAGGGAGGAGGAGGAGGCCGACCCTAGAGGGGGCTCGCCAAGTGTGGGGAGTCCTACTAGGACTCCCAAGTCCTAGTAGGATTCCCCTTTTCCTTTCTAGAGTAGGAGAGAAGAAAGAGGGAAAGAGAGAGGGGTAGGACAGGGCATGGGGGGGGGGGTGGCGCCGCCCCCTTTCCCCTAGTCCAATTCGGACCCATGGGGGGGCGCGTGCCTCCCTCCCTTTGGCATTCCTCCTCTATTCCCGTATGGCCCAATATTTCTCCCGGCGAATTCCCGTAACTCTCCGGTACTCTGAAAAAATAGCCGAATCACTCTGAACCTTTCCGATGTCCGAATATAGCCTTCCAATATATCGATCTTTACCTCTCGACCATTTCGAGACTCCTCGTCATGTCCCCGATCTCATCCAGGACTCTGAACAAACTTCGGTCATCAAATCACATAACTCATAATACAAATCCTCATCGAACATTAAGCGTGCGGGCCCTACGGGTTCAAAAACTATGTAGACATGACCGAGACACATCTCCGGTCAATAACCAATAGCGGAACCTGGATGCTCATATTGGCTCCTACATATTCTATGAAGATTTTATCGGTCAAACCGCATAACAACATACATTGTTCCCTATGTCATCGGTATGTTATTTGCCCGAGATTCGATCGTCGGTATCACCATACCTAGTTCATTCTCGTTACCGGCAAGTCTCTTTACTCGTTCCATAATGCATCATACCGCAACTAACTCATTAGTCACATTGCTTGCAAGGCTTTGAGTGATGTGCATTACCAAGAGGGCCCAGAGATACCTCTCCGACAATCGGAGTGACAAATCCTAATCTTGATCTATGCCAACTCAACAAACATCATCGGAGACACCTGTAGAGCATATTTATAAGCACGCAATTACGTTGTGACATTTGATAGCACACAAAGTGTTCCTCTGGTATTCGGGTGTTGCATAATCTCATAGTCATAGGAACATGTATAAGTCATGGAGAAAGAAGTAGCAATGAAACTGTAACGATCATAATACTAAGCTAACGAATGTGTCTTTTCCATCACATCATTCTCCTAATGATGTGATCCCATTCATCAAATGACAACACATGTCTATGGCTAGGAAACTTAACCATCTTTGATTAACGAGCTAGTCAAGTAGAGGCATACTAGGGACATTATGTTTGTCTATGTATTCACACATGTACTAAGTTTCCAGTTAATACAATTCTAGCATGAATAATAAACATTTATCATGATATAAGGAAATATAAATAACAACTTTATTATTGCCTCTAGGGCATATTTCCTTCAGTCTCTCACTTGCACTAGAGTCAATAATCTAGTTCACATCGCCATGTGATTTAACACCAATAGTTCACATCGTCATGTCATTTAACACTCTATAGTTCACATCGCCATGTGACCAATACCCAAAGGCGCTTTACTAGAGTCAATAATCTAGTTCACATCGCCATGTGATTAACACCCAAAGAGTACTAAGGTGTGATCATGTTTTGCTTGTGAGAGAGGTTTAGTCAATGGGTCTGCCACATTCAGATCCGTATGTATTTTGCCAATTTGTATGTCTACAATGCTCTGCACGGAGCTACTCTAGCTAAATGCTCCCACTTTCAATATGTATCCAGATCGAGACTCAGAGTCATCCAGATCGGTGTCAAAGCTTGCATCGAGGTAACTCTTTACGACGAACTGTTTATCACCTCCATAACCGAGAAATATTTCCTTAGTCCTCTAAGGATAATTTTGACCAATGTCCACTCCTAGATCACTATTGTACTCCCTTGCCAAACTTAGGGAAGGGTATACAATAGGTCTGGTACATGGCATAGCATACTTTATAGAACCTATGGCTGAGGCATAGGGAATGACTTTCATTCTCTCTCTATCTTCTGCAGTGGTCGGGCTTTGAGTCTTACTCAACTTCACACCCTGCAACACATGCAAGAACTCTTCTTTGACTGTTCTATTTTGAACTACTTCAAAAACTTGTCAAGGTATGTACTAATTGAAAAAACTTATCAAGCGTCTTGATCTATCTCTATAGATCTTGCTGCCCAATATGTAAGCATCTTCACCGAGGTATTTCTTTGAAAAACTCATTTCGAACACTCGTTTATGCTTTCCAAAAAATTCTACATCATTTCCGATCAACAATATGTCATTCACATATACTTATCAGAAAGGCTGTAGTGCTCCCACTCACTTTCTTATAAATACAGGATTCACCGCAAGTCTGTATAAAACTATATGCTTTGATAAACTCATCAAAGCATATATTCCAACTCCGAGATGCTTGCACCAGTCCATAGATGGTTCATTGGAGCTTTGCACACTTTGTTAGCACCTTTAGGATCGACAAAACTTTCTGGTTGCATCGTATACAACTCTTCTTTAAGAAATCCATTTCAGGAATGCAGGTTTGACATCCATTTGCCAAATTTCATAAAATGTGGCAATTGCTAACATGATTCGGACAGACTTTTAAGCATCGATACAAGTGAGAAAATCTCATTGTAGTCAACACATTGAACTTGTCAAAAACCTTTTTCGACAAGTCTAGCTTTGTAGATAGTAACACTACAATCAGCGTCTGTCTTCCTCTTGAAGAACCATTTATTTTCTATGGCTTGCCGATCATCGGGCAAGTCAACCAAAGTCAACACTTTGTTCTCATACATGGATCCCATCTCAGATTTCATGGCCTCAAGCCATTTCATGGAATCTGGGCTCATCATCGCTTCCTCATAGTTCGTAGGTTCGTCATGGTCAAGTAACATGACCTCCAGAACAGGATTACCGTACCACTCTGGTGCGGACCGTACTCTGGTTGACCTACTTGGTTCGGTAGTAACTTGATCTAAAGTTTCATGATCATCATCATTAATCTTCCTCACTAATTGGTGTAGGCATCACTGGAACTGATTTTTGTGATGAACTATTTTCCAATTCGGGAGAAGGTACAATTACCTCATCAAGTTCTACTTTCCTCCCACTCACTTCTTTCGAGAGAAACTCCTTCTCTAGAAAGGATCCATTCTTAGCTTAAAAGATCTTGCCTTCGGATCTGTGATAGAAGGTGTACCCAACATTTTCTTTTGGGTATCCTATGAAGACACACTTCTCCGATTTGGGTTTGAGCTTATAAGGTTGAAACTTTGTCACATAAGCATTGTAACCTCAAACTTTAAGAAACGACAACTTAGGTTTCTTGCCAAACCATAGTTCATACGGTGTCGTCTCAACGGATTTAGACGGTGCCCTATTTAACGTGAATGTAGCTGTCTCTAATGCATAACCCCAAAATGATAGTGGTAAATCGGTAAGAGACATCATAGATTGCACGATATCCAATAAAGTACGGTTGTGACGTTCGGACACACAATTATGTTGTGGTGTTCCAGGTGGCATGAGTTTGTGAAACTATTCCACATTGTTTTAATTCAAGGCCAAACTCGTAGCTCAAATATTTGCCTCTGTGATCAGATCGTAGAAACTTTATTTTCTTGTTACGATGATTCTCTACTTCACTCTGAAAATCTTTGAACTTTTCAAGTGTTTCCGACATGTGTTTCATCAAGTAGATATACACATATCTGCTCAAATCATCTGTGAAGGTCAGAAAACAATGATACCCGCCGTGAGCCTCAACACTCATTGGACCGCAAACATCGGTATGTACTATTTCCAATAAGTCAGTGGCTCGCTCCATTGTTCCGGAGAACGGAGTCTTAGTCATCTTGCCCATGAGGCATGGTTCACAAGCATCAAGTGATTCATAATCAAGTGATTCCAAAAGCCCATCAACATGGAGTTTCTTCATGCGCTTTACACCAATATGACCTAAACGGCAGTGCCACAAATATGTTGCACTATCATTATCAACTTTGCATCTTTTGGCATCAATATTATGAATATGTGTATCAACACGATCGAGATTCAATAAACCATTTATTTTGAGTGTATGACCATAGAAGGTTTTATTCATGTGAACAGAACAACAATTATTCTTTGACTTAAATGAATAACCATGTTGCAATAAACATGATCTAATCATATTCATGCTCAACGCAAACACCAAATAACATTTATTTTAGGTTCAACACTAATACCAAAGGTCAAGGGAGTGTGCGATGGTGATCTCATCATCCTTGGAATCATTTCCAGCACACATCGTCAACTCGCCCTTAACTAGTCTCTGTTTATTTTGCAACTCTTGTTTCGAGTTACTACTCTTAGCAACTGAAATAGTATCAAATACCCAGGGGTTGCTGTAAACACTAGTAAAGTACACATCAATAACATATATATCAAATATACCTTTGTTCACTTTTCCATCCTTCTTATCGGCCAAGTATCTAGGGGCAGTTCCACTTCTAGTGACCATTTCCTTTGCTGTAGAAGCACTCAGTTTTAGGCTTGAGTCTAGCTTTGGGTTTCTTCACGGGAGTGACAACTTTTTTGTCATTATTTCTTAAAGTTCCCTTTCTATTCCTTTTCCCTTTTCTTGAAACTAGTGGTCTTGTAAACCATCAATATTTGATGCTCTTTCCTGATTTCTACCTTCGCCGATTTCAGCATCGCGAAGAGCTCGGGAATTACTTCCTTCATCCCTTGCATATTATAGTTCATCACAAAGTTCTAGTAACTTGGTGATAGTGACTAGAGGCCAATTACTATCTTATCTGGAAGATTAACTCCCACTTGATTCAAGCAATTGTAGTACCTAGACAATCTGAGCACATGCTCACTGGTTGAGCTATTCTCCTCCATCTTGTAGGCAAAGTACTGTCAGAGGTCTCATACCTCTCGACACGGGCATGAGTATGAAATACCAATTTCAAATCTTGGAACATCTTAAATGCTCCGTGGCGTTCAAAACATTTTTGAAGTCCCGGTTCTAAGCCGTAAAGCATGGTGCACTTAAACTATCAAGTAGTCATCATACCGATCATTGTCAAAAGTTCATAACGTCTGCATCTTCTCCTGCAATAGGTCTGTCACCTAGCGGTGCATCAAGGATATAATTCTTCTATGTAGCAATGAGGATAATCCTCAGATCATGGACCAAGTCCGCATTATTGCTACTATGATCTTTCAACTTATTTTTCTCTAGGAACATATCAAAAATAAACGGGGAGCTACATCGCGAGCTATTGATCTACAACATAGTTATGCAAATACTATCAGAACTAAGTTCATGATAAATTAAAGTTCAATTAATCATATTACTTAAGAACTCCCACTTAGATAGACATCCCTCTATTCATCTAAATGATCACGTGATCCATATCAACTAAACCATGTCCGATCATCACGTGAGATGGAGTAGTTTTCAATGGTGAACATCACTATGTTGATCATATCTACTATATGATTCACGCTCGACCTTTCGGTCTCAGTGTTCCGAGGCCATATGTGCATATCCTAGGCTCGTCAAGTTTAACCCGAGTAGTCTGCGTGTGCAAAACTGGCTTGCACCCGCACTACTAGGGAAAACCCTAGTAGTAGCGCGGGTTTAATGCCCACTAGTAGCACGGGCTGCCGCGCTACTGCTAAGACACATAGCGGCAGCGCTTGTTCTCTCCCGCGCTGCTGCTAATCTAGCTAGTTGCAGCGTGTTTACTATCCATCGCTACTAGTATTCTTGTTTTCATTATTTATTTTTAGTGTATTTATACGCCGTTATACAAATTTTGGTACAATACCAATTATGAGGTTTATATCATTATGTCCATAGTAGTGTGTCAAATGAAGGTGGATTAGGTTCAAGTGGAGGCAATATGTGGTGCATGTCAAAATTATACTACTAATCCAAACTTGATCCAGTTTGACTAGTAGTACTTTCGATGTGCACCACATGTTGCCTCCACTTGAATCTAATCCGCCAACACAAGCTATTTAATCATCATCATAGTCATTACCACCAAAATTATTTATTTAATCACCATAGTCATAGTGTAGCACATAATCATTTTCAAACTCATTCTAGCTAGCTAATCACCACCAACACTAGATGCGGTAGCTATCTAATCACCACCAACACTAGCTAATAATAATCATCATAGTCATTACCACCAGCACTAGCTATTTAATCATCATAGTCATAGTGTAGCACATCATCATCTTCAACTTCATTTCTAGCTAGCTAATCACTCCTGCTGCTCTCTCAGGTAAAATAACATAAAACATGTGTAGCTCTCCTCCTTCATCAAGTCGGAGCATGCAGATGAACCTGTCTCCTAATCGTGGGCTGTGCTTCTGATTGCTGCCCCCTAGTACTTCTCTGCACTCCTCCATCACAAATTTGGTCCAGTCTTTCACTATTAAGCATTCGTCGCTTTTAGAAATCTTGAATGCACTAAAGTGCATTGTAGGATATCTTGGCCATAAGCTAACAATACTCATGGTACCTTTAGTCTCGATCCCATGAGGCACAACATTCATTGGGAGTCCTTGTTGAAGAACATCGTATAGTAACATACTTAGCAATGAAGTTTAGCTTAAAAAATAATGTATGCAAAAGATGCGCTGAGGACAAATAGTAAAAATCTTACCATCTTTCCTAAGTAGATGTGACCGTAGTTCATTACGAACACTATTGGTCGCACGTTTTCAGTACTAACATTTCTAAGTGCAGGAAGAAAAATTTTCTTGACAGTATCAAGATCCTCAAGCCATGAAACATAATGACTTAGCTCCTCGCAGT
Source organism: Aegilops tauschii subsp. strangulata (assembly GCF_002575655.3). Classification (NCBI taxonomy): domain Eukaryota; kingdom Viridiplantae; phylum Streptophyta; class Magnoliopsida; order Poales; family Poaceae; genus Aegilops; species Aegilops tauschii. Next base: position 102,090,757 of record NC_053036.3, on the reverse strand, counting down.
TTAGTTCAGCCCTGGGACAGTAGTAGGTCATGTCTACCAAGCGCTGGACATGTTTGCTTGAACGGAAATAAGCTGACAATAGAAATTAGTTGTCAACTATTTTTGAATAAACAATATCAAAGACATAAATATGGTTGAGAAACTCACATAATGGTATAATTGGAGGCGTCTGCACATCGACCCAGATGTCGGTATTGCCTTCAATATCATCTTCCGGACGAATATCAAAGGTGATAACCATATCAGGCTCAAATGCGTAAGTCTTGCATAGTGCTCACCAAGTTTTGCATCCAAAATAGGTGTAGTCGTCTGCGTTGTATAATTTTGCGTGGAAAATACAAGCATGCTCGGTCTTCAAGTAAACTTTCTTTACCTCCATAGTACGACTGAAACCTATCTTATCCAAGACAAAAACCCTTGCATGGCAGGGGATACGCTAGTAGAATAGTAAGAAATTAAATTATAAGTTGAAGCAAATGAAGCAGATGTCATGCTTAATTACGAAAAAAGACTTGTCGTTGTGACTTACTGTATCCACTTCAAAGTTCAGGTCCAGCTTGATGCTGAAGCACCTATCATCATCTAGGAAGATTCCGTCGCACAGGCCGCACTCGTCTTCGCAGTATTTGCAAATACCGAAATCCTTTTCGTTGTCAGACATTTCCTATGTTCATAGTTGAAACATTAATTGAAAATCGATCGAAGACAACTACCAGGATACTCAAAATATCTTATAGGACTCATATTGACACGAGCATTCAATAAGCAAAACCAAATCATAAAATAAATAAGTATTCAAATTAGCATGCATTCAATAAGCAAAAGTAAATCATCTCATGCGTCCGTACATCGTCGAATATTATCACTAATACATCCCGAATAGTATCATACATATAACATCACTAATACAACTAAAACCCTAGCACATGACGGGTATCGGCGCGGGCGGTGGACACCCAAAGAGAAGGAACCATCATAGGATCATAGCTCCAGTGAGATCCCTTGAGAACCTACCAGGTATTGGAGAACCTGTGCTCCGACGCAAAGAAGTAGCGACGGACGCGCGCGTCCTCCTCACTGACACGGTGACGCACCACCTCCGCGGGGTCCTCGAGCCTCTGGACCGTCACTGGCCCACGCGACCACCACCAAAGAAGGTTCGGGTCAACGACAGGCTGGCTCTTCACCAACCTGCGCCCCCCGGTAGGTAGCGCCTCCCAGTACCACCCCGGCGGAGCCCAGTCCCGGACATGGCCCATCTGGTGACGCAGGTGTTCTCCACCGACTCGACGACGAGGATACGGGATAGGCATCGTCGACGTCGATGCGGGAAAAATTTCTTTAACTAAAAAAATAACAACAAATGTGACATGTTCAAGTAGTTCTATTAATTCAACTAGTTCCGACGAGTAAATCTAGTCAATTAATTATATACCTAATAAAATGAATAATGACATTATAAAAGGCCTATGCTTTGCAGGAATATTGACTCCTTCCCGGTGCGGCAAATCCCGGGCACTCGATATGTCCTAGTTTGTAGCACAAGTCATGCCGAAATTCATGGAAAATTTCGGCATGACTTTCACTAAAAAGTGGACAAATCAAGAACCTGAAATTTGCCGGAACGGAAATGAATCAACATTCTGACAAAACATAGGCCACTCGACTTCATTCCCTGGAAACAACAAAGCCACTTGGGCACAATCGAACCACTTCAATAATGGAATATGCAAATGAACATCAATGACATATATCATATAACAACAATCTTGTTTTTTGTTTACATAGCAACAATTAGTTTAACCAAGTTTTTGAAAGAAAAACAATTCTGTTTTTTGTTTTTTGAATGAAATTACTATTTAGGCATTTTCATAAAAAATTTCCCTAGCTAATTTCCTAAAAAATTGCTAATCATTTTTTCCTAAATGCAAAAAAATGCCTACTGCACTAAACAAATCTAGGGTTCATATGAACACCTAGGGTTTATATGAACATCAACACAACATCAACACATATATGAATTGCCCTAGCAGAGTGAGAGGAGGGTAGGGGAGAGGAGAGGCAGAGCCTTACGGTGACTGTGGCGAGGGAGGGGCAGGCGGCGTCGAGGATGGGGTCGGGGCTCGGGCACACGGCGGAGGGCGGCGTCGATGTCGGGGTCGGGGGCGGCGTCGAGGTCGGGGTCGGGGGCGGCGTCGAGGGTGTGCGGCGGGTGGCGGCGGTGGTGAGGTTGAGGGCGGCGGCGGGCGGCGGCGGCGAGGTCGAGACCGGCAGGGCGACGGTGGCGATGGAGCAGTTGGGGGAGAGGGGGAAGTGGAGGGGAAGGACTTAGCAAACTTTTGAGCCCGCACGGCCGGGGGTTAAGTCAAACTAACAGCAGCGCGTTTTTCCGGAACGCGCTATAGCTAAGTTAGCTATAGCGTGTCTAACGAAACGCGCTACAGCTATTCCTTTCTATTTTATAATATCAGTAGCGCTTTACCCTGAAAAAACGCTACTGCTAAGTCTAAGCATGTAAAAACTTCAAATATATACATTGGTCATCATTGATCTTTTTGTGTAGAATCTAAATAGTCAACATGAATCCTCACAGTACTTGTATAGGCACTGGTGAAGATTCATATTGCAGCCACAAATCCTACACATATAGTTCAATGAAGACCAAGTGCTCGAGATAGTTTGTGAAGTAACATATTTAAGGTGGTAAACACCTTGTTCGCTTAGCAGTATGGGACTAAACTTAATTAGGTGCAATACTTATCAGTGGCGTGTTTTGAAGAAACACGTTGCTACTAAGTACTTTAGCAGTAGCGCGTCCTCGGAAGGGCGCTACTACTATATCTATCCTGGGGGCAACGCCATGGCAATTATAGTAGGAGCGCTTGTTTCACCTAGACCGCTGCTGCTACCGTGCTATTAGTAGCGCGGTTTTCTGAAGCTCGCTACTAATAATTAGCAGTAGCGTCTGTTCTTAAACCGCGCTGCTGCTAAGATTCTGTGTATAAGGTTTTACCTAGTAGTGTCGTTGTATGTGAACCTAGAGCTTATCACACCCGATCATGACATGGTGTCTCGGCACGAAGAACTTTCGCAACGGTGCATACTCAGGGAGAACACTTATACCTTGAAATTTTAGTAAGGGATCATCTTATAAAACTGCCGCCGAACTATGCAAAATAAGATGTATAAAATATAAACATCACATGCAATCAAAATATGTGACATGATATGGCCATCATCATCTTGTGCTTTTGATCTCCATCTCCAAAGTATTGTCATGATATCCATTGTTACAGGCATGCCACCATGATCTCCATCATCTTGATCTTTTATCAAGGTGTCGTCACACCAGCTATTGCTTTTTGCAACTATTGGTATCGCATAGCGAAAAAGTAAAGCAATTACATGGCACTTGCATCTTATGCAATAAAGAGACAACCATAAGGCTCCTGCCAGTTGCCGATAACTTTAACAAAACATGATCATCTCATACAAAAATTTATATCTCATCACGTCTTGACCATATCACATCACAACATGCCCTGCAAAAACAATTTAGATGTCCTCTACTTTGTTGTTGCAAGTTTTATGTGGCTGCTATGGGCTGAGCAAGAACAGTTCTTACCTACGCATCAAAACCACAATGATTTTTCGTCAAGTATGTGTTGTTTTAACCTTCAATAAGGACCGGGCGTAGTCGCATTCGATTCAGCTAAACTTGGAGAAACCGACACCCGCCAGCCACCTGTGTGCAAAGCACGTCGGTAGAACTAGTCTCACGTAAGCGTACGCGTAATGTCGGTTCGGGCCGCTTCATCCAACAATACCGCCGAATCAAAGTATGACATGCTGGGAAGCAGGATGACTATTATCGCCCACAACTCTTTGTCTTCTACTCGTGCATATAACATCTACGCATAAACCTGGCTCGGATGCCACTGTTGGGGAACGAAGTAATTTCAAAAAAAAATTCCTACGATCACGCAAGATCCATGTGATGCAATGCAACGAGCGGGAGAGTGTTGTCCACGTACCCTCGTAGACCGTAAGCGGAAGCGTCAAGTGATGCGGTTGATGTAGTCGAACGTCTTCGCGATCCAACCGATCAAGTACCGAAAGCACGACACCTCCGCGATCTGCACACATTCAGCTCGGTGACGTCCCTCGTAATATTGATCCAGTTGAGGCCGAGGGAGAGTTCCGTCAGCACGACGGCGTGGTGACGGTGATGATGAAGTTACCGGCGCAGAGCTTCGCCTAAGCACTACGACGATATGACCGAGGTATGTAACTGTGGAGGGGGCACCGCAGACGGCTAAGAGAAACTTTGTTGTGCCTTTGGGGTGTCCCTTGCCCACGTATATAAAGGAGGGAGGAGGAGGAGGCCGGCCCTAGAGGGGGCGCACCAAGTGTGGGGAGTCCTACTAGGACTCCCAAGTCCTATTAGGATTCTCCTTTTCCTTTCCGTAGTAGGAGAGAAGAAAGAGGGAAAGAGAGAGGGAGTAGGAAAGGGCAAGGGGGGCGCCGCCCCCTTTCCCCTAGTCCAATTCGGAACCATGGGGGGCGCGCGCCTCCTTCCCTTTGGCATGCCTCCTCTATTCCCGTATGGCCCAATACTTCTCCCGGCGAATTCCCGTAATTCTCCAGTACTCTGAAAAATATCCGAATCACTCGGAACCTTTCCGATGTTCGAATATAACCTTCCAATATATCGATCATTACCTCTCGACCATTTCGAGACTCCTCGTCATGTCCCCGATCTCATCCGTGACTCCGAACAAACTTCGGTCATCAAATCACATAACTCACAATACAAATCGTCATCGAACGTTAAGCGTGCGGACCCTATGTGTTCAAGAACTATGTAGACATGACTGACACACATCTCCGGTCAGTAACCAATAGCGGAACCTGGATGCTCATATTGGCTCCTACATATTCTACGAAGATCTTTATCGTTCAAACTGCATGACAACATACGTTGTTCCATTTGTCATCGGTATGTTACTTGCCTAAGATTCGATCGTCGGTATCACCATACCTAGTTCAATATCGTTACCGGCAAGTCTCTTTACTCGTTCCGTAATGCATCATCCCGCAACTAACTCATTATTAACATTGCTTGCAAGGCTTATAGTGATGTGCATTACTGAGAGGGCCCAGAGATACCTCTCCGACAATCGGAGTGACAAATCCTAATCTTGATCTATGCCAACTCAACAAACATCATCGGAGACAACTGTAGAGCATCTTTATAATCACCCAGTTACGTTGTGATGTTTGATAGCACACAAAGTGTTCCTCTGGTATTCGGGAGTTGCATAATCTCATAGTCATAGGAACATGTATAAGTCATGAAGAAATCAGTAGCAATGAAACTATAACGATCATAATGCTAAGCTAACGAATGGGTCTTGTCCATCACATCAATCTCCTAATGATGTGATCCCGTTCATCAAATCACAACACATGTCTATGGCTAGGAAACTTAACCATCTTTGATTAACGAGCTAGTCAAGTAGAGGCATACTAGGGACATTCTGTTTGTCTATGTATTCACACATGTACTAAGTTTCTGGTTAATACAATTATATCATGAATAATAAACATTTTATCATGATATAAGGAAATATAAGTAACAACTTTATTATTGCCTCTAGGGCATATTTCATTCAGCTTGAGGAGGTAATAAATCTTTCTAGAGGCCCAAAGATTCAGTTCACCTTTCTACGTATTTTAGTTTCAGGCTTGCATTATTTCTAGAGGCCCAAAGAATCAGTTCACCTTTCTAGTTATTTCAGTTCCAGGCTTGCATTATTTCTAGAGGCCCAAAGATTCAATTCACCTTTCTAGGTATTGCAGTTTCAGGCTTGCATTATTTCTAGAGGCTCAAAGAATCAGTTCACCTTTCTAGGTATTTCAGTTCCAGGCTTGCAGTATTTCTAGAGGCCCAAAGATTAAGTTCACCTTTCTAGGTATTTCAGTTTCAGGCTTGCATTATTTCTAGAGGCCCAAAGATTCAGTTCACCTTTCTAGGTATTTCAGTTTTAGGCTTGCATTATTTCTAGAGGCCCAAAGATTCGGTTCGCAGTCGTTGGCAAGTGGCCCTGCTAGCCATGCCGGTGTCGACCTCAACTCGCAAGCGCCGGCGTCGGAGGGGTTCCCGGGGCTTGGGCTCTACAGAGCCTTCCTCCGGAGCGATGATGACGAGCTCCTCACTGGGTGCGTGAGGGGCTCCGGGCTCCCTCCCTATTGTGAATGACTTCTATGATGAGTTAGCTCATGCTTTGTTTCATGGAGTGTATTTTTTTGTGAAGCTTGATTGAGGACTTGTATGTTTAAGTGGGATACCTCATTTGTATGGACAAAGTAAAATTTATCATGTTTTGCATGCTTGATTTGTTAAGATGGTTCGTTTATGTCAATTGTGAGCGGGAGGAGGCCACACAAGAGCCGGCCACACCAAATCCGGTAGGAAATAGTGTCCAAAGTAGTCAAATGATTGAGAAAGAACATTTATTGTCAATCTAACCCTGCCATCCATACACCTCTTTGGTTTAGAGTCAGTTCAGGGTTAGAATCTAACTCTAACCTCTAACCGAGTTAGATTTCTCCTCGTCTCGGTTCATCGCCGTTATAGTTTCCCCATTCCTGTGTTTTCAGTATCCTACGAATCAAAGAGTCCCATAGACTGGTTTAGGTCTGGTAGTTTTTTATAAACGTGTTATGTCCAAAATTTAATGAACATGCTTCGGTTTCTATGAAAATAATACGGTTTCATGTTGTTATTCATTTATTTATTTATTCTTCTGCGGGGGGTATGCATGTAATTTGTGAGGTCTGAAATGTAAAGTGCCCCGGCATATGCTGGGAGTCGTGCATGCACTACGGCCCAGATGCTCTATGTCCCACATGTCGGCGAAAGGGAGCACGTGGAAATAGACTAGGAGTACATATAGGAGGATAAATGCGTGAAAAAATATGTACGGTGAAGTGTAGCTGCGGTTCAAAAAGGAGACCTAAAGTGATGACAGGTATAGATCGCACCCACACAACTAGTGGTAGTACTAGACATACGACTACTTTTCCCTAAAAAAAGAGGTACTAGTGCTCAGTACTCCTATTCTATCAACATGAGTCCCATCTTACAACAACGTCCGTGCTACAGCTAGCTATTCTCCCTCGTTTCTCTCTTCTGATTCTAAACTCAGCCGACGCCCGGTGGGCGGGGTGGGGATTTGCCGATGGTCGGTTTGCTCAACTGCGGCCCCACCTCACAGTGAAAACGTTATGACTGGAATAAAAATGCCATATACTCCCTCCATTCCTTAATATAAGCCTTTTTAGATATTTCAAATGGAATACAACATACGGATGTATGTAGACATATTTTAGGGTGTGGATTCACTCATTTTGCTCCGTATGTTGTCACTTGCTGGAATCTCTAGGAAGACTTATATTTGGGAACGGAGGGAGTACTATACTAATAAAACATTAAGGTCACGGGGCGATGCAGTGCTGGTTACAGGAGGCAAGAAGAGGAGATGCATCCATCAACGATGTCGACCTCCTCGACTCAGGGCGCCGGCCCACCGAACGACGACTAAGTAGCAGCCGCTTTCATGGCCAGGTCGACGTGCTTCTAAACAATGGCATCCAAAGATTCCAGCCGCTGGAAGAAGGCCAACGTCTTTCTGCCATCGCTGGCCTTGTAGTGGCCTATGTAGATGATTTCCTCGTAGACGTGGATGTGCAGGCCGGCGGTTTCTTGCATGGCGAGGCGCTGCACGGCAAGCGCAGCCTTGAGGTGCACATTCTTCGTCGCGACCTCCGGAACCTACAGGGCCACCAGGGCTTGAAAGAGTTCATCACCATGGAGGCCAATGAGGGTGGCACGCAATGAGGAGCCTGGGAGCGCGGGCTGGAGCAGTACGGCAAGGTCGTCCGCGCACTTCTTGACGGCGGTGAACTTACGGATGGAGTTGACCATCATGTCGTCCATGTGAGAGGCGAAGCCGGCGTCGGCGAGGGCTACAACGCCGGCGGACGCCAGCACTGTCTGGAAACGCTGCGCAGTGCGGGGCCGCAGGCCGGCGCCTTGGATGATTTGACATAGCCGACTACCGCTTGCGTCCATCGCCTCCATAGGTGTTTGTGGCTTCTGGTCACTTGGTCTTGGATTGGAGTGGCCAGTGTTGCACAGAGACTAGGAGTAGATGGATTGGAGTGGTGGGGCGCCTTTATATGAGAGTCCAAACTCTGTTGCATTCACATCGTGCTCGCTCTATTCTGCTTCTCCAATTAATTCCCTTTGCATGTAATTGAGGATGCATCATTGACCGTTCAACGTCTCGGGAACCGTTACCCTCTCCCTCCTTGGCATTCAAGCACCTATGTAGGCGACTGCCGCTCGCGTCTATCGCGTGTCAGGAGACGTTCCCGTCGACGACGAGGTGCCTATGGTGACTTCCTAAATTTCAAGATGATAGTACTACTATAGTCAATATTGTGCACCGCGACCAAGGCGGAGAGGAAAATGAGAGAACTATGTATTTATTTATGGTGTAGATTCACTCATTTTGCTCCATATGTACTCCGTCTCGGTGTAGTCTAGTCACTTGTTGAAATCTCTAGAAAGGCAAATACTCCTTTCTGGTTACAGGGCTATACTAGCAAGTACTACAATAGTAAGCTCACATGGAAATTTTGTCTCTTGCAAGAGTCTGGCTATATGCGTGCTCCATGGTTCGCAACTGCCACGTTTGGGTTGCGCTTGGCTCTTTGCCTCTTCGGGAAGACGAACAATGATGTTACTACTACTACTTCTACAGTATCGAATCCACTGCTGCATGTCTGTCCACCGCGAGTGGGAGGGATAGCTTGTTGTAGTACTATAAGCAAAATCCTATCCTCGTCTGCGAGCCACCGCGCGCATGGGCGAGGGAGAAGGCGTGTAGTAGTAAAATCAAGCTTCTCCTCGTTATACGAGTTGATGCGACACATCATAGCACCGGCCCCACATGGTTGCCTCTAAACTAGGCTGAAAGACCCGTAGTGTACAATACTCCATTTGCTGCAACCTCTAACATTTACCCCACCACAAATTAAAATATATATTCCTGTCTTGACCAGATGAGCGTGCAAACTACAATCACCAGGATGACAGGTGGGGCCAAAAGATTATTTTAGTCAAGAAAAATCATGGAGCCGACCCCAACGATTTTAAGCATACAGGCACGATACACGCTATCCTATACTACTCTACACATGAAACTGCCACACGAGAGTCCGGGCTGCGCTTTGCTCTTCGCCTCTTCGGGAAGTCGAACAATGATGGAGTACTACTGCAGTGGAGGAGTACTACAGTATGCTTCTGGCCATCTGACACCGGTTGAACTGCTGCATGTCCACCATGTGTGGGAGGGAGAGCGTGTAGCGAACGAAAGCTTCTCCTAGTCCTGCCAGCCACCACGCTCATGGGCAAGGGAGGGACGTAGCTTCATTGACTTACTGCTCTTGCCTTTGTGTATATGACAGGTGGGCCCAATAGGTGGGTGGCCCACCTGTCATGCAGCCAAAGGCAGGTGCGGGGCGAGAGGGCGTTGTAGTAATCAAACTTCTTGTTGTACGAGTTGACGCGACACATCAAAGAACCGCACTTGATATATTTCAATAATTTGTGTTTACCGATGCATTAATTACAACGCATACATGAATCACTACTAGGAAAAGGGCTATAGCTAATATGGACATTAATGGCGCACCATGTATGTGGTGCGCCACTGCTATATAGCAGTGGCGCACCAGATACAGGTACGCCATTATTGACATATTACTAATGGCGCACCTGGTGTGTGGTGCGCCATTACTAGTTTTGAAAAAAAATTGTTAGCAGTGGCGCATCAGGGGACAATGCGCCATTACTAGTTGACATACTAATGGCGCACCTGTACAAAGTGCGCCATTACTATGTGTATGACTGGGTCAAATCTAGGTCAAACTTAGTAATGGCGCACTTTGCATAGGTGCGCCATTACTATGTCAAACTTAGTAATAGCGCACTTATACAAAGTGCGCCATAACTAACTTTGACCAAGGTTTGACCAAGTCTTACACATAGTAATGGCGCACTTTGTGAAGGTGCGCCATTACTAACTTTCTTTGCACCCCCCCAAGTGGACCGCCTTTTTAGTTTTAAAAGAAATAAAAGAAAATGATGGAAATTTCAACAATATAAAAGAAAATATGTTTCCCATGTGATATGTGGTCTAGTTGTTGGGAAAATTTACAAATATGAATTTGGACTTTATTTGCAAAATCTCTCTGGAATTTAGTAAAATGGGCATAACTTTTGCATACGAACTCGGATTAAAAAGTTTTTTATATGAAAAATCATCTACTCAAAAAGTTACATCCGAATTCAACACGGGGAACCCCGTTGAAGATTTCCAGAATCCATAAAAACCTAACAGAACGAAAGATACGGGGCTTTTAAGATCTAGAGCGGGGGAATGGAAAAAGTTTCAAACTTAGTAATCGCGCACCATTTGCTTGGTGCGCCACTAGTAACCGAAAAAAATTGGTTTCAAATTTTTTTTGGACTTTTTTTCAAAATACGATACGTAATATGACCGGGAAGTTTGAAATGTTTTTTCAAAATTTCATCACACTCATGAACATGAACAAAGTCCTAGACATCAACAAGGTTTAATAGGATTGATATGATAGATATATCAACAGAGCCTGTTAAGTGAGGTGGTGCTGGGGTTGGATAGAACTGCGAAGTGAAGCGTGCTTGGGCTAGAGTAGTGCGAGGATGGGTGACCTTCCGGGAAGTTTGACCACGGAGTCTGATTTGACTTGAGATTAAGCATATTGACCCGAGATTAAGAAAAAAAACAAAAAAATGTGAAGTTTTTTTAAAAAATTTGAAAAAAAATTCTGGAAAAAATTTGAAAAAAAATTGTTAGTAATGGCGCACTTCTATGTGGTGCGCCATTACTAAGTCAGATAGTAATGGCGCACTTCTAGGCATAGTAATGACGCACAATAGGTTACTAGTGGCGTGGTAATAGTGGCGCACCTATAGTGCATCATTAATGGCAAAAATAGATGCGCCACTAACAGGCCTTTTCTATTAGTGCATGCCGTGACTCTCCTTTTGATACTTGCATGTGTTGATTTAATGCACCTTGAAGTAGTATGAATATGTGACGGTAAAGCTTTGTAATGCCCCGATCCTAATAAAGCGAGAGATGGTTGTGCACGAGGAGGGCGAGATCATCCAGACGGATCATGACCCGACGATGGAGCTCTCTATGGTCTCGATGGACCTCACCTTGCTCCACTGTCCCTTGTGCCTCCGCCCCTTGAAGCATTCAGTGTATGAGGTTCGAATACACCTCGTCCATTCGGCTGATCGAGCAAGGTGCAGGTTTCTTGATTTATGAGCTGTTCGATTGATTTGTGGAGTGCAAGGGAGGGCACCTGGCCTACGCGTACTGCCGCGTCGAGCACCCCGGGAACCAGCGGCAGTGCCAGAAGTGCGACCACGGCGGTGGCTTCGACGTGCGGAACACGGCGGTGGACGCCGTCCTCTCCTCGACGAAGGCTATGGGCTCTACGTCACTTACCACAAGCTCGCCGATCACCAGAGAGTGTGTCCACTCGCGCCCTGCAAATGCCCCATGCCCGTCTGCAGCTACAAAGGCCCGCCGCCGGCGCTCTCCCGCCACATCAGCATCGTGCATCCCATGCCCATGCATAGGATCCAGTACTGCAAGGCGCTCCAGCTGCAAGTGCCACTGTCGGAGCCACGACTCTTGCTGTTCGCGGAAGAGGACGACCGCGCGTTTTTCTTGGTCGGCGGCGTGCTCGACATCGGCGCGCCTATCGTCATGTCGTTCGTCTGCATCAGAGCAGGGGCGTCCTCACTGCCGTACTACGTGGCCAAGCTGTGGGCGAACGGCCCGCCGGGGGAGCCCAAAGGCAGGACCAACACTGTCAAGGTGGAAATGGAGGTGACAAGCAGCTAGGATCCCGGCGACGTCGCCGTGCAGGAGCTGACCTTCTTCACCGTTCTGCCCAAGCTGCTGGCCGGGGCTAAGCTGGTGTCCCTCCACATTCACATTGACAAGCTCACGTCCTAAATGATTCCATAGTGCCTTCTGTTTGTCTTAGTAATATGCTAATATAGGGGTTAGCTCGGTCTACTTTAGCTTAAGAGATGGTCGGTTTTGGTGGCGATGCAGCAATTACTTCGACATCAGATCAACAATTAAAGTAATTTCCAACAGTCGAATGGATATTTTGTGTCTGTTGGATATAAGGATCCTTTGGGTAAGAAGTATAACAGCTTATATGCTTGTTTGTTCAGGAAGTGTTGCAAACTTGTGCGAGTTGACGCGACACATCAAAGTAGTACTACTACTAGTAGTACTCCCTCCGATCCTAATTTCTCTGCGCATAAGTCGAGGCGCAGATACCAAGGAGGGCCTGGTTGTGTCTATACTTGGAGAACCCACTCGACTGCGCACCGGGCGGACGAAGCTTGTGTCATGTTGGTGCCGTGTGCGGCCCGCACATTAACCAAAACCTCGCGCCTCCAGATTAGCCTTCACGTTTTAAACTTCTCAATCTCAAGGCCAAGGAGCAACGTGAAACCTATGATAGAGCCAATCGGATGGTTGAGAACACTACAATTCATAGCTATAGATGCGTGTGTGAGAGAGGATGAGTGCGTGCACCTCTTCTATTCCTGTATAACGTACTAAACTCAGTGTACAAGTGTATGTGGGTGGCATCGACCTAGGGAGCTAGAGATGGTGCATGTGAGAAGTCCCGAGAGATAGGTGTGTGCGTGGGAAAGAGGGAGAGAGATGATATTGTCGATGTAATGCGTGTGAAAAAAAGACTAGTCTATAGCTCGCCACAAGGCTATTCCTGTCGAACACCCCAATAACCATAAAATATGTATCCGACGGTGCCAGTTATTGCACGTACACAACAGTAGAAAAAGAAGTACCATGGCATATGCTACACCATGGCCGAGAACATGTGCCCACGTTATGCCATCCGGGAATAGTGCCGCACTTCATAACTAGAACCGTCAATAAATTTTGAGCTTGCGTCTCGTCACATTCCAAATTAGTACCATGCTATATTTAATTGCAAACCTGTTCACACTGATCACAACCTAAACGGTTTCCCTCTTATGAGCGTATTAGTACTACTCGGTTATAAGTACTACTATGCCAAGATGACTGCACATTCCTCCTCAACTCCTCATCCACAAAAAACAATCAAGTCATTCAGCATCATTCCCTTGCGTCTACCATGGCCAGCGTGAGTTCTGGGTCAAGAGATTTCCACTAGGGAGAGGCGAGCATGGAAGAGCAAGCACGAGAGATGTCCCGCCTCGCCGCGAAAGCAGCCGACATGTCCAGCCGCGCAGCAGTAGCAGCACAGAGGTCCCGCCGCGCCGCCGAAGCAGCACGGAGGTCCCGGCGCGCCGTCGATGTAGCAGACTGGTCCAGCCGTGCGGCGGAAGCAGCAGAGATGTCCCGCCACGCCGCCGAAGCAGCACGGAGGTCCCGCCGTGACGCGGTGGCCTGGGAAAATTTCTCGCGGGCAGGCGAGGACTCTTACAGGCGCATGCATGTGATCGTCCATAGCCAGATGGATCAGATCTCTGGCTAGGCGAGGTTGCAGGACGAGGCTACCGGCGTCATCCGGCAGCTAGCACTGGTACGCGTCGGTCCTAAAGAAATGGTTTTTAACCCCTTTCCACGACGACATTTGGAACCGTCGCCAAGTGAGTGTGGGCGATAAGGGGGTCCTTCCCACACGACCCAGAAACCGTCGGGGATATGCCCTCCTGGCACACACGCTTGGCAAAATGAGGTCGTGTGCGACCGGCGAGCGCACAAATACGGAAATACGTACAGTAGAGCTAAAACAATACAATTATACAGCGAAATTGTTTCCGGTCGCAAGTACATCCCACACAGTCAGCCCCCGCTAAACTTTTCCGTTCGTATGTACATCCCACAGTCGCTCCAAGGAAAATATTTCCGTTCATAGGTACATCACACACCATTTTTCCCGTTAAATCGTTTGAGTTATTGAATGTATCACACACGGTCCATAGAAAAAACTGTGTGGCAAAGGCTGTCCGTCACAAACAGTTTTTATGTGGTAAACGTTGCGCAAGGTGGCCTAATGCAAACAGTTTTCAAGAGAAAGTCATGTGTGATTGTTCATTGATCCAACACGGTTTATTCCTAGAAACTGTGTCCGTTGCCTGAGGTCATGGCCCACGGTATTTTTTCAATAACCGTTTGCAATAGCAAAACCCAATTAGCAGGCTAATTCGCCATTAGCAGGCTAATTGCCCTATTATTAATAAACCATTTATTAATCTAATTGACATTCATATGAAGCACACAATATATTTCACTTCCATATTAAGGAAGCAAAATTTCATAATTGAAATACATCAGAGTACAACATGATATAGCTTCAGCACTCAGCTACCCCATTACACAACTGCACCAGCACCAAGTTCCACATGCAACATGTAGAACCTTTCGACATTAGCATCGTAGACGGTATATAGACAGATGCATCTCATCTGGAAAACTGCTGAAGCGGAAGGCGAATATTGAGCCTTCATTCATGTTGAAGGTCTTTGCAACTTTAGGCCAGTGCATGTGGATGATTGACCGTCCGTCCTTCGTCCTCTTCAGGAACACTTCAGTATTGAACCGTCGGTGTTATAGGAAAACCTTCCTCGCCTCCTGACCATAGAGGTGGTTTGAGAGGTAATCATCAGTGAACTGCTTTAGAAATGCCTGAAAACAAGTGCATAAATATCTTCTCTATATTGGAAATGGGGCAAAGGAATAGAAAAGGCAAGGTATAATAGTTAGTACCATCTTGTAGTGAACTGATGTCTACTTCATTGTGCAGACAAAGATCTTGTTATTTTTTGTCGCTAATTTCTTTATCCTAACAATCTTTCTGAGTTTCTTGATTTGATTGATATTCTTGGACAACTCATTTCCCCATATGCAAAAAGGGTCGAACAGTGGGTCAAAACCTCTGACACCAGGACCTACATGTGCAAGACCAAATTGTTAAAAAACAAAATATTAGAATGGTTCCTGCAATTGCACAATAATGTGCTATTAGAGAACGGACCATGCACGTGCTAACCTCGATTGTAAACCTCAGTGCTTCCCATTGTTTCCCTGCAACACATATAAGGTAGTTAGTCATCAGGTTAAGTAAGGGTTCGCATGCTATCAGTAAAATATGTTGATGAAAAATAAGCACATTGCAGATTCATCAGATTAATTCAAGTCACACGGAAAACCCATTTATCCAAACCAAGCATAATTAAGAACTAGGAAATATAGCATTTGTATATGTTTCTCATGTATCAAGTACAACCAAATTTGATTTATTCCTCACATGCACAACAATACAAAATTCTACCCACGACAATTGGACATCGCATTGCAGAATTGAACCAAGCAGTTAACTAAACACCACAACAAATGAACCAAACATTAACTGAGCACCACATTCCACAATATAGCATACTCCTAATAGAAGATCAGACAGTTAACCAAACAGTTAAGCACAACCAATTGTAGCAATTGTATTTGTTCGTCATGTATTTACTACAGCCAAATTCAATTTATTCCTCACATGGTATGCAATAACAGAATGCACCCACAACTAGTGAGCATCGCATTGAAGAATTGAACCAAACAGTTAAATAAACACCACAACACAAATGAACCAAAAGTTAACAGAGCACCACATTGCACAATGTATAACCAAACCAAGCATGCTTGACAACTTGGAAATATAGCAATTGTATTCGTTTCTCATGTATTTTGTAAAGATAAATTCGATTTATTTCTCACATGGAAGACAATACAAAATTGCAGCTTGAAGAATGAACATCACATTTGCAGAATTGAACCAAACAGTTAACTGAAGACGACAACTAATTAACAAAATAGTTAATAAGTGAGCACCACACTGTATGACATATAGAACATATACATTAGAGCAACAGATTGCATGGTAAAATTAGATAGCACAATTCACTAGAATTTGTGAAGGAAAGGCAGGAGCAGCACACGCAACGGGTAAACTGAGCATGCTTAACCGGCATAGCTAGCAAATGGCAAGGTGCTCCTCCAAGATCTGTGGGTTGGCACGAATGGCAGCCATCGCGACCTCATCCGCGCGTGCGGCCGCGATTTGCTTCTCTGCTGCCAAATGCTCCTTGAGATCCTGGCTATCCTACGAGCACCATGGCTTAGGGCGGCGCTTATTTGGTGGAGGGGTTGGTGATTTGGGTGGAAGGTGTCGCGCTCGCGCCGGCGGTTGGGGCATGTGGGATGTGGAAGGAGGAGGAGGATGGGGGTCGGGTGTGCATTACCTGCCTGGATAGACGAGGCCGAGCAGCGTGAAGGAGGGTCGCCGACGAGGAGGCGGCACTGCAAGCAAGGAGTGAAGGTTTCAACTTGGAAAGGAAGGCGGAAAGAGGGGAAATGTGGCTTTTGGTAAGGGGGAGGGGGCGGGGAGGTAGATATTTCCGCGGAAGTCGAAAATTTGGAATGGCTTCAGCCAAAAAACTGGCGCGCAAAGTGTCATCAGACACGGTCCCTTATTCAGAACTGTGTACGATATGTGAACATCACAAACGATTCAGATTGCTTCACCCGTGTGTGATGAGTTTGAACGTCAAAAGTTTTGGTTCAAATTTCCATGGTTATAGTGGTCATCCACGTCATTGCATAATTTGGGCACAAAGGAGACTACAACAAACCCACACTTCTTAATCGAGCAAGTTCAGCAATTAAACAGAGCTAGCTGACCTAAACATTACTCTAACAAATTAAAGACCGGTGCCCTTAATTAAACAAAACAAAGAGTACTACTATGGCTGGTGCTCATCGATCTCTGCCGCCGCCTCCATGTCCAGCTCGCGCCCGACGGTCTCCTGGGGAAGGGGCTCCATGGCATCCATCGCACCATACTCGGCAAGCATCTCGCCATCCGCGTCCGCCATCTCTTTAGAAAAGGCCGCCACGAGCTGGGCGTGGGCAGACGCGATCTGGGCTTGGACGGGCTCCGTCGTCGCAAGGTATGCGGCGGAGGAACGAACGGCTGCTCGAACGCTCTCGGCGATTGCCAGCTCTACGGCCGTGGGTTGCCGACCGTTGTCGGAGAAGCTTCGTTCGATTTGTGCGGTGACCGCCAGGAGCTGGGCGTGGGCGGCCTCGACATGGTTGTGGGCGGCCTCCATCAGGGCTAAGGCCGCCGCTGCGGAACGGACAGCTGCATTGCCGCTCTCGCCAGTTGCTATCCCCGAGGCAGATGTGGCTGCCGCCACCTGAGAAGAGAAGCAACAGCTGCCGTTTTGTAACATCCCAAATTTTCAATTTGGTATGTTATACATAGATCATCATTGCATATCATATTTTATTGCATTTTGACAAATCCTCGATAATCCTAAGCAACTCAAGGACCCTCGGAGAGAGTTGGGGATTTTCTCGAATTTTCATATTTGATTTCCATCAAATTATAAAACGAGGATTTTGGTTTTAATTATTTTTCTCTTCGGAAAAATATTTCATTAAAAATAAATGAGAGGAGAAAATATGACTTCTCCAAAACAATTGAAATATTGGAGGAAAAGTGTTAAAATCATTTATTGGAATTTATTTGGATTTTATTTGCAATTTTAATTGCATTAAAAATATTGCATGTTTCAAAAAATTTATTTTGTGTCAAAAAAATGTTCACCCTATTCTAGATTTTCTAACTAGACGGGGAAAATTTATTTTATCTTTTTTGGACTTTTATTTATTTTTCTACGATTTTGTTTCCGCGGAACGTATTAAAAAAAAACTGCGCGCCGCCCGACCGGCCGAGGCCCAGCCGAGCGCCAACCGCCCGCGCCCCGTCTCCTTCCCCAGCACGACGCCGCCGCCGCCCGAGTCCGTGGCCAGCACGGGAGCCGCCGACCGCCCCCTTCCCCAAGCCATCTCCGCCCCCCATATATATACCGCCGCCCCCCTCTTCTCACCCCCGCCGCCGCCCGCCTTGCCCCGAGCCGCCAGAGCCGGAGCCCCGATGCCCGAAGGCCGCCGCCGTTCGCCACCGTTCGCCGCCGCTCGCCGCCCCTCGCCCACCCACGAGCACCCCGCCGCACCCCGCCGCCCTCGCCGAAGCAGCCGGAGCCCGCCGGAGCCCCGCCCCGACGAGGTACCTCGCCGCCGTTCGTTGCCGGTTTTTGTTTTAAAAAAACCGTTCGTTTAAAAAAACCCTAGATCGGTTTTTTCGGTTTTGTTATTTTGTGAGCGTTCACCGACACGTTCGTTTTAGCGAACGCGTTCGTCGGATTTTCTCTGTTAACAAACGTCCGTTCTTTAACCGTTCGTCTGTTTTTCTTTTTCGTCGGATTTTTCCGTGATTATCTCAGATTTCGATTTCTGATCGAATCTTCGTTTCTGTTTAACTTTTCGCTCGTTTATCGGAATCAGGCGATTCAAGCGCCTAGAGTTTCGTCTCGAAATTCTCTTTCCGTTTAACCTACTCAAATAAGGTTTTGCTACTGTAAAATTTGACCTAGATCCAGATTAGCAAACGAAGCTTGTTTCTTTCGCAGTTTGACTTTCGTTGCTTCGTTGGAGTTGATTCTTTTTGCAAACCGGAGTTCTTAAGTTGAACTTTCTGGTTAGATCTTTCATTCGAGTTTTACCTATGCATTAGATGAGTACTTATTGTTTGCTTGTTTGTTTGCGGTAGAGTACCCGGAGTGTGCCGCTTGTTACTTCGAATCGCTAGGTTTTGCGGATCATCAGCAAGGCAAGTAACACTTTGATCATATACCTTCCATACCCAGTTTTTATTGCATTAGATCTATTCCTCAAACATTGCATGATTAGGATCTAATTAAATTGTGGGTATTGGGAAGTAGTTGAGGTAGTACCTATTACCTGTTTCTTTTATCAAACCCTTGGGAGTTACTTCTACGATGCTATTATATTGCCATGCTATGCTCGTAGACGTGGATTGGGTTTGAGTGATATTCATGACAGATGTGAGATTGATAATTAATGGTTTACTTAAGGTGGCAACTAAAACTCACATCTGGGTGGATTGAGGTACCCGGGTATTCTAGGATTGCCTGTTTTTCTTTGGACCGCCACCCAGGTTCAAAGGGATCATAAGATTATTCATGCTGGAAACTTCCGTGTGCAGCCGCAAGCTATTATGGGCTCCAGCATAGTTGACTAAGTTGTGTGAACTCTTACAGTGGTAGACTAGCAGATGTAGGGGAAAGTAGGTGTAACTGTCTACCCATACGTAAGGTGCAAACACTTCTGAAAGACTGTGTCTCGGTCATCCGTTTCTCAAACATCATGTAGTGCGAGAATCAAGCGGAGGCGATCGAGTCTTGTGGGGAAAAGTGCACAAACCTCTGCAGAGTGTACAAACTAATCATGGTTAGCCGTGTCCCCGGTTATCGACAACTTGAGTATCTAGTACTTGGATTATCATGTGAATCTCATCACCATGTTACTTTTAATTAATTTTGTTGGGTTAATGATGACTTTTTAATTGGGATTGAGATGCTGTCAACCATCTCAATGTTTCACAACCACCATGATAGTTAATTAAAATCTATTCCTTTGTAGTAGGGAAAAATTGGCTTTTCGCAAAAACTGTAACCATAGAGCTTTCCACCAGCCATATATGCATGTAGTATAGCATTATTGTTGTTCATTATTCTCTATGTGTTACATTGCCAGCATATTCTATGTGCTGACCCGTTTCGGGCTGCAACGTTTCATGTTGCAGACTTTTCAGACGACGAGTAAGGTGCCTTAGGTCATGGTCTTATACTCAGTGATGCCGCTGGAGTTGATGGACTCACTTATCTTCCAAGTCTTCCGCTGTTATCGTTTTTAGATGGCCTTAAGCCATATTTATCATACTTATTCTCTTTGGAGATATTCGATGTAATAAGTGTGTGATTGCTACTCTGTTATAAATCCTCCATTTGTACTATGCGTGCCAGCATTACTGATCCAGGGATGACACTGGTGCACAGCAGCACATACCATTTGAGGTCTGGTCGCTACAAAGGTGGTATCAGAGCACACGCTGACTGTAGGACACGACCACTAAGCTTAAGCCCTAGAAAGCTTCTCTCTTCTCATTTCTGACCCCTCTCCTTTTTCCACTCTTTTAGGAATGGCGGATGCAAGGAGCAAGTTCATGCAACCAGATGAAGACACGCCTTTTGGTCGACACTTGAAGGAAGTCACCAAGTATTTGAACATAGGAATACCAAGCATCACCGGAACCTACAACGCCACATTACCCAAAGAGGAGAGCTGGAAGATTCAAGTTCACATTCCAGGAAGGACGTTTGTGCCAGTTACTGAACCCATAAGATTTGTTTTCGAAGCACCAACCTGGAGTTTAGGGAAGAGCATGGCCGCTCACATCGCTATGGGACGCATTGGAGAAGTCTACCACCAGGAGCTTAAGGATACAATTTATCAGATTTGTGGACGCCGAGACGCGCAATGGGAGATGATCAGAACCAAGAAGGATGGATCAATTGCAGCTTTCATCCAGGAGCAAAACCAACATATTCGTCGCCAAGAGAACCAGATGTGCACGGACAAGGAAGAACTGAAGAAGGCATTAACCAAGATCAAGGAGCTGGAGGAAGAACTCAAGGCTACACGCGAGGATTATATGGAGGAAATCATCGCACTAGTAGGGAAGAATGACGACCTGGAGAAGAAGATTGGAGTATTCATGGGAAATCCAGTGCCAAAAGCAAAGGATGACGAATGCACCTGTCCGGATAACTACATCATCATCGACGACACCGACTCGGAACCAAGTGAAGATGACTTTGTTGATGAAGCTGGAGCAGACATCATGGAATCTTCAACTGATCAGAATTTCTAGTAGACCACCATATCAGTAGTAGTTTTCCCCCATTTAATAGTATAGTTCAAGCACTTTGTAACGCTAGTTAGATCGATTGTTATGCCTTGTTTGAATTGATTGAGTGATATTGATTGTATTTGCCTCATGAGCATATGGGTAGTGTTTTCCCTCTAGACCTCATTCTATTCTTAACTCTCATCTTTTCTAACCCATCAGATGCCTCCGAGACGCGACACCGGATTTGTTTTCCCACCAGAGATCACCCAGTTGATTCAGCAACAAAATGCCCTAATGCAAGTGTTAGTGCAGAACCAAGGCAACAACAACAACAACAACAACCCACCGCCACCACCACCTGTTGATCACTTAGCCCGTTTCTTAAGGCTAAACCCGCCGGTGTTTTCCAGTAGCACCGAGCCGATTGTTGCAGATGATTGGCTCCGCAAAGTTGGAAGGGAGTTGACCACTGCAGGATGCACAGATGCAGAAAGCTTGCGTTTTGCCGCACATCAGCTTGATGGACCCGCAGCATCATGGTGGGAGAATTATACAGCCACGCACCCTATTGACACTGTCACATGGGACCAGTTTCAGCAAGCTTTCCGTACAGCTCATGTTTCAGCAGGAGCTATGGCTATGAAGAAGCGTGAGTTTCGCAACCTACGCCAAGGAGGACGCGCCGTAGGCCAGTATGTGGAGGATTTCAGTAAGTTAGCACGTTATGCACCAGATGACGTTGCTACAGATGCTGCCAAGTAGGAGAAATTTTTGGAAGGACTGAATGATGAACTGAGTATGCAGTTGATGGTAGCAACCTTCAACAACTACCAGGAGCTGGTAGATAGAGCTCTCATGATTGAAGGGAAGCAACAGCAGATTGAAAACCGTAAGAGGAAGTATGGACAAGGGAAGTATAACTCAGGAGCTCAACAGAAGCCTCGTTTTTCCCCGAAGCCGGGAGGACAGTTTCAGCATACCCATGGAGGAGGTAGTTCGCACAACCATAATGGCTCTAAAAATGGTAATGGGAATGGAGGAAGCAACGGACAGAACCGCACCAACCCATCTACCCCAGCCAAGAGGGACCTGAGCCAGGTCACTTGCTTTAAGTGCCAGAAGACTGGACATTATGCCAATGAATGTCCTGAAGCCCAAAATGGAAATGGCAATGGAAGCTCTGGGAAGAAGCCGAACCCGTTCAACAAAGGACATGTGAACCACGTGAGCGTGGAGGAGGTTGAAGCTCAGCCTGATGCAGTAATAGGTAAGTTTTTGGTTAAGTCATTTACTGCAACCGTTCTTTTCGATACTGGTGCATCGCATTCATACATATCAAGGGGATTTGTGAATAAGTTTAAGCTGTCCACCCAAGTTCTCAGAACCCCTATGTTAGTAACCTCGCCAGGAGCAGAGTATATGGCCAGCCAAGGATGTTTTCAGATACCATTGGCCATTGGTAGGCATGTTTTCCCCTCAGACCTCATAGTTTTGGAATCACAAGGTTTGGATGTGATTTTGGGAATGGATTGGCTGTCGTTGTATGGAGGAAACATCGATTGTGCCAGCAAGACGATTTTGCTTACCACCCCAGAAGGAAAAAGGATCAAGTATGTATCCTGGCATATGCCGAAGAGGACTCAAGTGAATTCCTTATCAGGAGTTGTACAGGAGGAAGTACCAGTGGTGAAGGATTATCCGGATGTATTTCCAGAAGAGTTGCCAGGCATGCCGCCAGATAGAGACACTGAGTTCTTGATTGAACTTTTGCCAGGCACAGGGCCAATATCTAAGAGACCGTAGAGGATGCCCGCAAAAGATTTGGAGGAAATTAAGAAGCAGGTCAAGGAGTTACTGGATAAAGGCTATATTCACCCAAGTTCGTCACCTTGGGGATCACCAGTACTTCTAGTGGAAAAGAAAGATGGATCGCTGAGGATGGTTGTTGATTACCGTGGATTGAATGAAGTAACCATCAAAACCAAGTACCCACTGCCAATGATCAATGATTTGTTTGACCGCCTACAAGGAGCTAAAGTATTTTCCAAGATCGATCTACGATCGGGATACCATCAGTTAAAAATTCGAGAGCAGGATATACCTAAGACGGCTTTTACCACCAGATATGGATTGTATGAGTATACCGTTATGTCATTTGGTCTGACTAACGCACCTGCCTATTTCATGAACCTGATGAACAAAGTGTTTATGGAGTTTTTGGATAAGTTCGTCGTGGTGTTCATTGATGATATTTTAGTCTTTTCCAAGAATGAGGAAGAGCATGAGGAGCATTTGCGATTGGTACTTGAGAAGCTCAGAGAACATCAGCTATACGCCAAGTTCAGCAAGCGTGAGTTTTGGCTGAAGGAAGTTGGATTCCTCGGACATGTTATTTCTGGAGAAGGAGTAGCAGTAGACCCTGCCAAGGTTGATACAGTGACAAGTTGGGAATCACCCACGACAGTTGGAGAAATCCGGAGTTTTCCTGGACTTGCAGGATACTACCGGAGATTCATCGAGAATTTCTCGAAGATTGCTAAGCCCATGACTGAGCTATTGAAGAAGGACACCAGATTCAATTGGACTGAGGAATGTGAAGCTAGTTTCCAAGAGTTGAAGAAATGATTGGTTACATCACCAGTGTTGATTCTGCCAGATCAACGCAAGGATTATGAAGTTTATTGCGACGCTTCTCGTCGAGGACTTGGAGCAGTTCTTATGCAGGAAGGAAGAGTTGTGTCATATGCTTCACGACAACTTAAACCCCATGAGAAGAATTATGCTACGCATGATTTGGAGTTAGCAGCCGTGGTGCATGCATTGAAGACATGGAGACATTTTCTCATCGGAAACCATTGTGAGGTGTATACAGATCACAAGAGTTTGAAGTATATTTTCACGCAGAAGGAGTTAAATCTCAGACAGAGGAGATGGTTGGAGCTCATAAAGGACTATGATATGAGATTGCATTATCACCCAGGAAAGGCTAACGTAGTAGCAGACGCGTTGAGCCGCAAGAGTCATGTCAACACCCTCATGATAGGAGAGTTACCTCAGGAGTTAGCCGAGGACCTTCGCGAGCTATGTTTGGAGATAGTCCCAAGAGGCTATTTTGCGACACTGGAGATTCAGCCTACCTTGATGGAAAAGATCAGAGAAGCTCAGAAGACACACAAGGAGATTGAAGAGATAAAGGAGAAGATGAGCAAAGGAAAAGCCAAGGGATTTCGTGAGGATGAGCACGATACCTTATGGTTTGAGGACCGCGTATATGTGCCAAATGATCCGGAGATCAGGAAGTTGATTTTTGCAAGAAGCCCATGATTCACCGTACTCGATTCACCCGGGGAATACCAAGATGTATTTGGATCTAAAGAATACTTTCTGGTGGACCGGAATGAAGAAGGATATTGCAGAATATGTAGCAGTTTGTGATGTATGTCAGAGAGTGAAGGCAGAGCATCAGAAGCCAGCAGGATTGCTACAACCATTGCCGATACCCGAATGGAAGTGGGATAAAATAGGCATGGATTTTATCACGGGATTACCCAGGACTCGTTTAGGCTATGACTCAATATGGGTTGTAGTCGACCGTTTGGCAAAAGTGGCTCATTTCATCCCAGTGAAGACCACTTACACCAGTGCTAAGTTGGCAAAGATATACATGACCAGGATCGTATGTTTGCATGGAGTTCCGAGGAAAATTGTATCAGACCGAGGAACCCAACTTACCTCGAAGTTTTGGAAGCAGTTACATGAAACATTGGGAACCAGGCTAGAGTTTAGTACAGATTTTCACCCGCAGACAGATGGACAGACCGAGAGAGTCAACCAGATTTTGGAGGACATGTTGAGAGCTTGTGCACTAGATTATGGATCTAGTTGGGATGACAACTTGCCATATGCGGAGTTTTCTTATAACAACAGTTATCAGACCAGTTTGAAGATGGCCCCTTTCGAAGCCTTGTACGGAAGGAGGTGTAGAACACCGTTGTTATGGGACGAAGTTGGAGACCGTCAGTTGTTTGGACCAGATTTGATTAAGGAGTCTGAACAGAAAGTAAGGTTGATTCGCGATAGGCTCAAGGTAGCCCAGTCCAAACAGAAGAGTTATGCTGATTCTAAACGAAAGGAGACAGTTCACGAAGTCGGAGACAGAGTGTATCTTCGAGTATCACCACTTCGAGGAGTGAAGCGCTTTGGAGTTAAGGGAAAGTTAGCACCCCGTTTTATCGGACCATACAGAGTTTTGGAACGTATGGGAGAGGTTGCCTACAAGCTGGAATTGCCCGAAGGATTGTCTGGAGTTCATGATGTATTTCACGTCTCCCAGTTGAAGAAGTGCCACGCAGAGATGGCTGAGATACCACTGAGAGATACTGTGCCACTGGAAGCAATTCAACTGGAAAGTGATTTGACTTATGAGGAGAAACCAGTTAAGATTCTTGAGTATGCCAGCCGAGTTACCCGCAGTAAGGTTATCAAGTTTTGCAAAGTCCAGTGGAGTCCCCACACGGAAGATGAAGCCACCTGGGAGCGAGAGGAAGATCTACGGAAGGACCACTCCCACCTGTTTTCTAGCCAACCCAAATCTCGAGGGCGAGATTCATCTTAAGGGGGGTAGGTTTGTAACATCCCAAATTTTCAATTTGGTATGTTATACATAGATCATCATTGCATATCATATTTGTACGGAGAAGAAGCTTCGTTCGATTTGTATGGTGACCGCCAGGAGCTGGGCGTGGGCGGCCTCGACATGGTTGTGGGCGGCCTCCATCAGGGCTAAGGCCGCCGCTGCGGAACGGACAGCTGCTTTGCCGCTCTCGCCAGTTGCTATCCCCAAGGTAGATGTGGCTGCCGCCACCTGAGAAGAGAAGCAACAGCTGCCGTTTGGGCTACCTTTGCCGCCCGATCGCAGTTTGCGGCCACGCTCATGCACCTTGTTATCACACGCATGGCGGCTGCGGTCGCACTCTCACCGGAGTGGGCCACCGAAGTTGCCCTCACGACGCGGGTCCACGTGCCCATCTTTCACCGGCGACGATTGAATAGTGAAATGATATTTGGGGGGCGAGCTGGTGTGCTTGAGACGCCAGCTTTGGACTGTAGCCAACGCACCTTCTCGCGTAAGCCATAGGCGTACTATACACCGACGGTGCTCCAGGATATTTTGTGCTGCATCTCACACGGTTGGTGATAATAAACTGTGTGCGATCTACTTGATTTTTCATGTTGCTTCGAATTACATAATGGGGTCACAGCGGCAATGGATGGTGTTTGAATTGCCAGACCTTTTATCTGGAGTGAACATGCAACTATATGCGTGTCGTAAAAGAATTGGAATTATTAAGGGTTCGTTTCAACATTTTATACGTTAAATTGGTTTTCTAGCCATTTTAGGTGCACAATTCAAAATTAAACTACATGCACATGCTCCGGTGCACCAACATGGGTTTTAAAATCATATATGTGTCCATGGGTTTATGCTTATTCCCCATGCAAGAAATGGGGATGAAATTCGAACACCACGGCACTTTGGCTCTCCAGCAAACATCGACGTACTTGCTTTTGAAATTCTAGTAAATCCAAAATTCATCCGAAATTCATGAAACTTAGCATGCTATCATGGAGCGGCATCAACATGTCGTGGTAAAAATTATGTCCCAGTTGGGGCAGGTTTGGGTATAAGCTTCTCATAAACCAGAGCTTTTCACAACAAGTGTGATGGTTTCGGTTAGGAACGTTTCACCTTTCTGGACGAAATGATATCCATTACCTCTTGTTGATTTCAAATTTTTTCCTAATGTCAACATAGAACAACAGGAGTGTTGTGTCAATTTTTGGGATTTTTCGGCGTTCGCTTGGACATTTTTACACATTGACTGAGTTTTCTATGCATTCATCTGCATAATTCAAATTTGAACTACAGGCACATGCTCTAATGCATATAAATTAGTTGAAAATTCAAATCTGTGTCCTTGGTTGCATGCTTAGGTCCCATGCAAGAAATGGGAATGAATGTCAAACACCCGGCCACCGTCACTCGGCCGCAAACATTGAGATATCTAGTTTCTAAATTCTAGTAAATCCAAAACTCGTCTGAAATTCATGAAACTTGGCATGCTATCATGGAGCGGCATCAACATGCCGTAGTAAAATTGTTGTCCCATTTGGTGCAGGTTTGGGTATATGCTTCTCACAAGCCAGAGCTTCTCACAACAAGCATGGTTGTTTCGGTAGGGAACGTCCCACCTTTGGGGACGAAACGATATCCATTGCCTCTTATTGCTTCCAAATTTTTTTCTCGTTTCAATAATAGAACAATAGGAGTGCTGTGTCAATTTTTGTGATTTTTTTAGGTTCGTTTGGACATTTTTATGCATTAACTGAGTTTTCAATGCATTTATGTGCATAATTCAAATTTGAACTACATGCACATGCTCTAGTGCATATAAATTGGTTGAAAAATCAAAACTGTGTCCTTGGGTGCATGCTTAGGTCCCATGCAAGAAATGGGAATGAATTTCAAACCCCAGGGCACTGTTTATTGCCGGCAAAACATTGAGATGCCTGGTTTTTAAAATTTTAGTAAATCCAAAACTCGTCTAAAATTCATGAAACTTTGCATGCTATCATGGAGCAGCATCAACATGCTGTGGTAAATTTTTTGTCCCGTCTGGGGCAGGTTTGGGTATATGCTTCTCACAAACCAGAGCTTCTCACAACAAGCATGATGGTTTCGGTAGGGAACGTCCCACCTTTGGGGACGAAACGATATCCATTGCCTCTTATTGCTTTCAAATTTTTTCTCGTGTCAACATAGAACAACTGGAGTGTTGTGTCATTTTTTGTGATTTTTCAGGGTTCGTTTGGACATTTTTATGCATTAACTATGTTTTCAATGCATTTATGTGCATAATGCAAATTTTCCAAAATTTAACAGGGCACTCATGTAGTTCTATGTTGCCTCTCATGTAGTTCTATGTTGACTCTCATGTAGTTCTACCCGGAATAATTCCAAAATTTAACAGGGCACTCATGTAGTTCTATGTTGCCTCTATAAAGAAACTCAAGGGGGGAAGCGTATATTGTTTCGCACTCAAAGGTGACACGTTTCCTCTCAGAACCACGAGCCTTCTTGAGAGAAGCTCCGGTTTGCAAGAAGCTTATACCAAAACTTGTTCCAAGTCGGCCAAATTTTTTACCACAGCATGGTAGTAACATGACAGGACACCATGCCAAGTTTCATGATTTTCAGGCATGTTTTGGATTAACAAGAATTTTAAAACCAAGTTTCTCAATGTTCTCGGCCGAGCCACGATGCCTAGATGTTTGAATTTCATTCCCATTTCTTGCATGGGACTTCGAAATTCACCCGAGGACACACATGTGATTTTCCAACCAACTTTGGTGCACGGGAGCAAGTGCTTGTAGTTCAAATTTGAATTATGCACATTAAATGACCAGAAACTCAATTAATGTATAAAAAAGGCCAAACGAACCCGGAATAATTCCAAAATTTAACAGGGCACTCATGTAGTTCTATGTTGCCTCTGTAAAGAAACTCAAAGGGGCAGCGTATATTGTTTTGCACTCAAAGGTGACACGTTCCCTCTCAGAACCACGAGCCTTCTTGAGAGAAGCTACGGTTTGCACGAAGCTTATACCAAAATTTGTTCCTATTCGGCCAATTTTTTTACCACAGCGTGGTAGTACCATGAGATGACACCATGCCAAGTTTCAAGATTTTCACGCATGTTTTGGATATACAAGAATTTTAAAAGCAAGTTTCTCAATGTTCTCGGGTGAGCCACGATGCCCAGATGTTTGAATTTCATTCCCATTTCTTGCATGGGTCCTAGAAATTCACCCGAGGACACACATGTGATTTTTCAACCAACTTTGGTGCTCGGGAGCATGTGCTTGTAGTTAAAATTTGAATTATGCACATTAAATGACCAGTAACTCAATTAATGTATAAAAAAGGCCAAACGAACCTAGAATAATTCCAAAATTTAACATGGCACTCATGTAGTTCTATGTTGCCTCTGTAAAGAAACTCAAGGGGGGCAGCATATATCGTTTCACACTCAAAGATGACACATTCCCTCTCAGAACCACGAGCCTTCCTGAGAGAAGCTCTGGTTTGCAAGAAGCTTATACCAAAACTTATTCCAAATTGGCCCAATTTTTTACCACAGCATGTTAGTGCCATGACATGACACCATGCCAAGTTTCATGATTTCCAGGCGAGTTTTGGATTTACATGAATTTAAAAACCAAGTTTCTCAATGTTCTTGGCCGACTCATGACGCCCAGATGTTTGAATTTCATTTCCATTTCTTGCATGGGACCTAGGAATTCACCCGAGGACACACATGCGATAATTCAACCAACTTTAGTGCACGGGAGCATGTGCTTGTAGTTCAAATTTGAATTATGCACATTAAATAACCAGAAACTCAATTAATGTATAAAAAAGGCCAAACGAACCCGGAATAATTCCAAAATTTAACAGGGCACTCATGTAGTTCTACGTTGCCTCTATAAAGAAACTCAAGGGAGGCAGGGTATATTGTTTTGCACTCAAAGGTGACACGTTTCCTCTCAGAACCACGAGCCTTTTGAGAGAAGCTCCGGTTTGCAAGAAGCTTATATCAAAACTCGTTCCTATTCGGCCAATTTTTTTACCACAGCATGGTAGTACCATGACATGACACCATGCCAAGTTTCATGATTTTCAAGCGTGTTTTGGATTTACAAGAATTTTAAAACCAAGTTTCTCAATGTTCTCGGCCGAGCCACGATGCCCAGATGTTTGAATTCATTCCCATTTCTTGCATGGGACCTAGAAATTCACCCGAGGAGACACATGTGATTTTCCAACCAACTTCGATGCACGGGAGCATGTGCTTGTAGTTCAAATTTGAATTATGCACCTTAAATGACCAGAAACTCAATAAATGTATAAAAAAGGCCAAACGAACCCGGAATATTTCAAAATTTAACAGGGCACTCATGTAGTTCTATGTTGCTTCTGTAAAGAAACTCAAGGGGGGCAGCGTATATTGTTTTGCACTCAAAGGTGACACGTTCCCTCTCAGAACCACGAGCCTTCCTAAGAGAAGCTCTGGTTTGCAAGAAGCTTATACCAAAACTTATTCCAAATCGGGCCAATTTTTTAGCATAGCATGTTAGTGCCATGACATGACACCATGCCAAGTATCATGATTTCCAGGCGAGTTTTGGATTTACATGAATTTAAAAACCAAGTTTCTAAATGTTCTCGGCCGACTCACGACGCCCAGATGTTTGAATTTCATTTCCATTTCTCGCATGGGACCTAGGAATTCACCCGAGGACACACATGCGATAATTCAACCAACTTTGGTGCACGGGAGCATGTGCTTGTAGTTCAAATTTGAATTTTGCACATTAAATAACCAGAAACTCAATTAATGTATAAAAAAGGCCAAACGAACCCGGAATAATTCCAAAATTTAAAAGGGCACTCATGTAGTTCTATGTTGCCTCTATAAAGAAACTCAAGGTGGGTAGCATATATTGTTTCGCACTCAAAGGTGACACGTTTCCTCTCAGAACCACGAGCCTTCTTGAGAGAAGCTCCGGTTTGCAAGAAGCTTATACGAAAACTCGTTCCTATTCGGCCAATTTTTTTACCACAGCATGGTAGTACAATGAGATGACACCATGCCAAGTTTCATGATTTTCAAGCGTGTTTTGGATTTACAAGAATTTTAAAACCAAGTTTCTCAATGTTCTTGGCCGAGCCACGATGCCCAGATGTTTGAATTCATTCCCATTTCTTGCATGGGACCTAGCAATTCACCCGAGGACACACATGTGATTTTTCAACCAACTTCGGTCCACGGGAGCATGTGCTTGTAGTTCAAATTTGAATTATGCACATTAAATGACCAGAAACTCAATTAATGTATAAAAAAGGCCAAACGAACCCGGAATAATTCAAAATTTAACAGGGCACTCATGTAGTTCTATGTTGCTTCTGTAAAGAAACTCAAGGGGGGCAGCGTATATTGTTTCGCACTCAAAGGTGACACGTTCCCTCTCAAAACCACGAGCCTTCTTGAGAGAAGCTTCGGTTTGGAAGAAGCTTATACCAAAATTTGTTCCTATTCGGCCAATTTTTTTACCACGGCATGGTAGTACCATGACATGACACCATGCCAAGTTTCATGTTTTCAAGCATGTTTTGGATTTAGAACAATTTTAAAAGAAAGTTTCTCGATGTTCTCGGGCGAGCCACGATGCCCAGATGTTTGAATTTCATTCCCATTTCTTGCATGGGTCCTAGAAATTCACCCGAGGACACACATGTGATTTTTCAACCAACTTTGGTGCACGGGAGCATGTGCTTGTAGTTCAAATTTGAGTTATGCACATTAAATGACCAGTAACTCAATAATTTATAAAAAAGGCCAAACGAACCCACAATAATTCCAAAATTTAACAGGGCACTGATGTAGTTCTATGTTGCCTTTTTAAAGAAACTCAAGGGGGGCAACGTATATTGTTTCACACTCAAAGGTGAAACGTTCCCTCTCAGAACCATGAGCCTTCTTGAGAGAAGCTCCGGTTTGCAAGAAGCTTATACCAAAACTTGTTCCAAATCGGCCAATTTTTTTACCACAACATGTTAGTGCCATGACATGACACCATGCCAAGTTTCATGATTTCAGGCGAGTATTGGATTTACATGAATTGAAAAACCAAGTTTCTCGATGTTCTCGGCCGAGTCACGACGCCCAGATGTTTGAATTTCATTCCCATTTCTTGCATGGGACCTAGAAATTCACCCAAGGAAACACATGTGATTTTTCAACCAACTTTGGTGCACCGGAGCATGTGCTTGCAGTTCAAATTTGGATTATGCACATTAAATGTCCAGAAACTCAATTAATGTATAAAAAAGCCAAACGAACCCGGAATAATTCTAATATTTAATAGGGCACTCATATAGTTCTATGTTGCCTCTGTAAAGAAAATCAGGGGGAGGCAGCGTATATCGTTTCACACACAAAGGTGACATGTTCCCTCTCGGAACTGCGAGGCTTGTTGAGAGAATCTACGGTTTTGCAAGAAGCTTTTACCAAAACCTGTCCCAATTCAGCCAAAAATTACATACATATGAAAACAGGGTTTAGATTATCCCGAACATCTCGCCACCTAGACCAATGTACTCTGATTTGATTCAACATAAAATGGATACAAATATTTGAATTGGAGGTCGTATGTTACATGCAGTTCATAGTGAAATATGATTACTACTATATGCATGTTTTTTGTTATCAAGATAATATTTAAATGATTGTATAACTTGACAACAATCGTATTCAAATAAGGAAAATTGATTCAAATTTAGTCCATATGGTAGATGACAATATATATGTTCATAGGGTGGAGTAAAATGTTCATATATGATGGAAGATCAAAATGTAGGACTACATCCATTATAAACCGCAAGGTCACCTAACGATATATTCGAATTCAACATAACGTGGATTCAAAAATTGAAATTCAACATGACTCTTTCTTTTGGTGGGAATTGATTTGTTTTTTGTTGTTGTTGAGGGAAGTGCTAATCGATTTGGTACTGTATAGGGAAATGTTGTTCTCCCGATTTTTTTACATTTTTCTTGTAGTTTTTTCAATGACATTTATAGCAATATAGTAAAAGGGGACATGACTCTCTTGTGTCTTGTATGAATTGTTTTTTGTACACGTTAAGTTTGTTCTGTCAAACAAGGAATCCACTCCTTGTTATCCCGAAATTTTCAAACTCGAGTATCTTTTATCTCATCTGCTTTGAAACACCCGCCTCTTCAACCCGCGCCGCGCCTTGTTATCTCGAAATTTCGACGCGCGCGAAAACTCCATCGTCAGCCAAAATCAGTCCTGCAGCCCACACAAGTGAAATCCCCCTTCTACCCTCAGCCAGAAATGTCGGCTCGACGTCGCGGTGTAAAAACCGGTGGGGGTACGTTGGTAACTTACCCTACATTTCGGACAAGCGCGTCCCTAAGCCATGGCTCCCCCTACCTTCCCCTTCACCCCCATTCCTACACCGAGGCCGCCAAAACCCACGAAACCCCACACTCCTCGGTCGGCCTCCCGACCGCCGCCCAGCCAGAGACTCTTCCCCGACGATGTCGTCCACCGCAACAGCTCGTCGTCCCTCATCCACCGCACCGGATGAGGATCTGTCGTCGATCTAATCATCCCGCCGGATCAGTTGCCCCGTCCTCCACCTCCAAGGAGCTGCCCCGACGTTCGCCTCGTCTATCGCGCCACCTCCATCCCCACAACACCGTCTTGACCTGCCCCACCGAAACCGCAGCACCCTCACCAATTCCTCTGATGAAGCCGATGCCAACTCGGCGCCACCAAGGAGGTTCTGCACTCACCCCTGCATTTTATCTTTTATTCGATCTCACGGGGCTACCGGTGCTCGATACCGAGCAGCCATGACGGGTCTCCATCGACGGCGCCGTCGGCGGCCACTTCATCCATGGTGTCTCTCCCCCATGTCGTTGCTTCCTTGCCGGTGACTTCCACACCTGCACTAGCTGCAGCTGCTCCGGCTCTCGCTCGCGCTACTGCTGCTGCTGCTCTGGCTCTCGCTCGCTCTGCGGCCCTGTTCATGCCGTCGGTCGCGCTGCTACACTGCTCTTGCTTTCGTTCGTGCTGCTGCTCTGCTCTGCTATTGCTGTCGGTCGTGCTGTTGCTCTGCTCTGCTATTGCTATTGGTCGTGCTGCTGCTCCGCTCTTGCTCTCATTCGTGCTGCTACTCTGCTCTTCCTCTCGCTCGCGACCTCTGGCAGCTACAGGAGTTGCTGCTTTAGCACTCGCTCGCGGTTCTGCTTCACGACTTGCTCTCTGCTAGTGTGTTCCCTGCTCGAGCGTCTGCTGATTTGGATCACTGCTTCTCTGCTACTAGTGCTCGAACGCCCTAAACATCTATTGCAATGCTCTTCTACTAGTTCAATCAGTTTTGACAGTAAAATTCAATTTCGACTGTAAAGTTTAGTTTCTTCAGTTAAGTTCAGAGTAAACAGTATTTACAGCATCTGTCGGAGCGGCCGTGGCGCGGCTGATGCGTTTTACATCTAGCACTTTTTGGTGATGTATTTTACATTATCTATTGTAGATGATATTAGAGCCCCACTTTAGATTAACGTTGTCTGTCTTGTCCTGCTTCAGCCTCGCCGCCGTACACCTCACCAGAGCTGCACCAACGACGGAACCGTCCATCACAGCGGACCAGTACACTCGGCGCCATTTCCAAAGGCCTCAGATCTTCTTCCCCGCCTCCGATAGTCACACCAGCATCACCATCCTCCACGTCCAACCCAATGATGCTGAGGTCAACAAGGCTATGCCAAAGAGGTTGTACACTCGTTGCATCACTTTGTTACTCTACATTCATGTCGATCCCTCAGGGATCCTTTTCTATGGAACTACTATGGTACTACTATTCGTGCATTTGGTTAGGAGTGGAGAAAAGCAAAACTGGAGGATTTTTTCCTTTGGTGTCTCTTTCAAAGAAAAATGGTAGGAATTTTAATATCCAGTTGGATGTCCTTTTCAAATTTATATGCATGAGGAACATGACTAATTGCATTACTGGCATAATAAGATTCTTATTTTTTTCATTTTCGCGTGGTTTGAATTTAATTTGACCATGTTTCTCCATTCCTGTGTTCTTCCAATTCATGTGAACCAAACACCGAGGTTCACAGAAATCCTATGTTTCCAAATGCTCTGTTTTGCACGTGCATTCCTATGCTATTCCTGTGTTTTTCTATCCCTGCGTTTATAGAATCCTCCAATTTTAAGGAGACCTTACATATTTACTTCATTTTCATATAGCGTCAAAGAAAACTTTGTGTGTTATGTCCTGCTCCTGCCATGCCGTCATCCACCCCACCTGAGGTGCACCATCGATAGAGGCATTCACTGCAGCAGAGATTCCCCCTGCAAAATTTCTTTCGCCACCTCAGATCATCTTCCCCGTTGCCGGCAGCCACATCAACTTCATTACCATCATCGACTGAGCAGATGAACCTGAGGAATACACAGTTTCGAAAGAGAGGTTGCATACTTTCGTGTTTGCTTACGTTATACATCGGTTATTATTACCTGCTACTTTATCATTCAAACTTGAGCTTTAAAATGCCCATGGGTCTCACATCGAGGCAGCAACGAATAGTATCTGTCTACTATCTGGTTCATCTGGGGTCTTCTATGTGGTTCATGTTGGGTGGGCAACAAACAATAGATGATCCATTGTCTATCTTTTTAAACTGAAGCTATAATCTACCTGCTATCATTACTTTTGGATCTATCCACTCGTTTGCTACCATCAGTCTTGATTTCTGCATGCACCCCTTAGGCCTTACAAAATCTAACTAATTTTTTATTATGCATGTCAGTTATTGTACACAATCGTACTGAACATGTAGAGAAAAAGAGAAGACCGTTGCGTGGGAATATAATGTCATGCTGACGCCGCTCCATGGTGGGCGAAGTGCCCCCCCGTCCTGCCATTCCAGATTGTATTCCAGAGGAAGATAACTGTTCGGATGGGGATTCAGAGGGAGCCGACCACTCCTATTTACGACCTGAGGTGTTTGCTCTAACCTGGCATGCTGATGTTGGTCATATCATGCATATGGCGCCTCACATTGCTTACATTATACATCTTATATGTCATTAGCTTAGTTTAGATTTGCTTTGTGTGAATGCCACCTGTTTGGTTTCTATATCATACCGCCACCGTACCTAAATATTTGTCTTTTTAGAGATTTCAACAAGTGACTACATACGGAGTAAAATGAGTGAATCTACACTCTAAAATATGTCTATATACATCCGTATGTGGTAGTCCATTTGAAATCTCTAAAAAGACAAATATTTAGGAACAGAGGGAGTATATGGGAATTATGCAATGCCATCTTCTTTAGCCAGGCATCATATACGTGAATCATGCAATGCCATCCTGTTTAGCTAGTCATCGTATATGTGAATTGTATCGTGCCATATTTTTTTATAATGTATTCCATTTGTCAACAATGTTTATACATTCATCTACTCTTCCTGTGCATCAGCCATTTGAGTCGGTCATGGGAAAATCTGGAGTGAAAACAATGTCTTCTAAGCAGTCAGTGCTACCTGTCGATGCAGATTTCTTGCTGGTTATAGATAGCTCCTCAGAGGAGGATTCAGAGACAGATGACCAGTCGTATCCCCCCCTGAGGTGCATGCTCTAACTTGGCAAAGTTATATTGCTCATATCATGCATATGGTGTCTTGCATTGCCATGCCATCTGCTTAGATTAGACATGCTTTGTGTGAATGCCTCCTGCTTGCTTTCTATATCAAATATGTGAATTATGCAATGCCATGTTTTTCAGCCAGTTATCATATATGTGAATTATGCATCGCCATGTAGCCAGGCATCATATATGTGAATTATCTCATGCCATCTTTTTTTCATTACGTATTCCATTTGTCGACAATCTGTGGGTATGGAACTACTCTTCATGTGTATCAGCCATTTGAGCCGGTTATGGAAAAATCTGGAGTGAAAACAAGGTCTTCAGAGCAGGCAATGGTACCTGTTGAAGCATATATCTCGATGGTTACAGGGAGCTCCTCAGAGGAGGATTCAGAGACAGATGACCAGTCCTATATCCCACCTGAGGTGTATGCTCTAAGTTGCAATGTTTATATTTCTCATATCATGAATAGGGTGTCTTGCATTGCTTAGTTTAGACAACATATGCACAATATTGAATTCCATCTCCTTAGTTTAGAGATCATACATGCGAGTGCGAGCTGCTTAGTATATGAATCAATTATGTCAATTATATCATGCCATCCTGTATACTTAGACAACATTTATGTGAATTATTTCATCCCAACCTATTTTGGAAAGACATCATATAGTTTAGTCATGTCATCCTGTTTAGATACTCAGCATATGTTGAATTATGCCATTATATCCTGTTAAGTTATCCATCATATATCTGAAATTGTGTCATGCCATCCTGTTTAGTTAGGCATCATATATGTGAAATTGTGTCATGATGTCCTGTTTGGTTAGACAACATATATGTGAGTTACCACATCTGTCTATCATACAATGTCTGTATGTTCAATGTCTTTTCTTTATCAGCCATTTGAATTGGAGGGGATGATAGCAGTATCTAAGGGAGCAAAAACCCATTCTTCACAAAAGACAGTGCTACCCGTCGATGCAGATAGAACCATGGTTGTACTGGCCCATAAACTAGCCCCACCACACATAATCGAGACTCTTCCAGATTGCACACTTACACCGTTGGGCAGAGAACCAGCTACAACCCATCTAACCCCAACCCCAGCGGATAGTAACCCACTTCTAGTTGACAAAGAACCATGTCCACCATAGAGTACCCCCACACGAGCAGTTTGTAAAGCAACTGCAGTGCCCAAAGCACGAAGACCACCATAGCGAACCCAAACTCCACGTTTAAAGCAGAAGAGCAACTGTTCTCAGGTCAGATTCCGTAGCTATGGTCCATACTCCTTTGCTGTTGCATCACTGTATTTAGTCATGCCAACTACTTTCGAATTTGAAGGATCCAATTGAAACTCCAATGGTGCAACAGGTATGTTTTAAACCTATTTCTTTAACTGGATTGCTGTTCTAACTTCGTGCTCTATGTTGATTTCAGTTTCAATTGTATAAATAGTTATGTTCCATGTGATGCATATTACAAGTGTTGCCAATGCTGTGTAGTTTCTCACACTTATATTCTATATATGCTGCTGTGTCTTAAAAATATATGAGTTGAACTGTGTCTCTATCTTGATTTGGCAACATAAACTAGAATGATATGGACAATACAGTGACCATAGTACATAGATATATGTTTGTTTCATGCTGTTATCCTGTCTACCTTACTACTGAACTGGTTTACCAAAATGAGTTTGGTATACTACATGCTAAACCTGTGATGTGTCTGCTTGTTTCTCTTGTAGTATGTGAACAGAATATTGGAGAAGAGCACCCCACTATGCAATGGTAGAGAAAGTAATGCAGATAAGGTTCAATATAGTGAGACAACCCTGTTGCTCTCCAAGAAAGGTGATAAAAATGATCTTGTAGACAGTGAGAAAACCCCACAGTCCTGCTTTGGTGTAGTGTTCAAGTTACTAGCCAGTACCGCTGGCACAAGCTCTTCGACCTCGCTGCCTGAATCACTTCGGCTTCTTCAGTCTCAGCAACAAGCTGACAGGCATCAGTCAGCTGTGCTGCGGCAAGAAGCCGAAGGACTAAGGAAGTCCCTGCAGAATTCAGATGCATACTTTCTTGTGCAACA
Organism: Aegilops tauschii subsp. strangulata; assembly: GCF_002575655.3. Taxonomy (NCBI): domain Eukaryota; kingdom Viridiplantae; phylum Streptophyta; class Magnoliopsida; order Poales; family Poaceae; genus Aegilops; species Aegilops tauschii. The sequence continues at coordinate 102,052,352 of NC_053036.3, read as the reverse complement.
GCAAGCGCTGGAGGATTTAAGCTCCAAACAAGAGAAAGTTAATAAGCTTGCTAAGCATCTTGCCAGCATTATGGGTACCCAGGATATTGTTTCTTGAGCTCTTCTGAAGTGGTTTCACTTCTGGACTTGTTTTGCTGCACCGTTTATTTGCACTGGTCGCCCACTTTGACGACCAGTGTATGTGATATGCTGCTTTGTTCCCTATATTTGCACTGGTAGCGAACTTTGATGCCTAGGGGATGTAATATGTGTAATAAGCGTGATAGCCTAGCGTAAGTTGCTTGCTTATTTATTTCCTTGTTGTCTTGTTTATTTGTTTGCTTGTAGTCAGTGCAGTTCTTTTTCCACGGTTTGCTAGTGGCCGCAATAACCTATTTTTTAAAACTAGGCCACAATAACCATGGGCTACATATATACTGTAGTTACCATGGGCATCCTACGGGCCGTAGAAACAATTGGCCTTCTAAGGGCCGTAGAAACAATGGGCCTTCTACGGGCCGTAGCATCAATGGGCCTTCTACGGGCCGTATGATCGATCGGCCAAACATGGACCAACAACGGACCGCATTCTGGGCCTTGAACGGGCTATAGTTGGAAACGACCGTTCATGGGCCGACCATAACAGGCCGTCGTTAATCGGCCGTATTTGATGACGCTATGAAAACGGCCTAATGGATTAACGGGCCACAAACGGGCCGACTGTAACCACGGGCCGGATTTGGCCCACAATGAGAAAAGGCCAGTAACAGGCCATAAGTAACTGAATGCTGGAAATGAGCCCAAGAATAAATGGGCCCTGAGAAGGCCGAAAGATGACATGGGCTTGAAAGTGCCCAATGGACTAATAGGCCGTTAATGGGTATAAAGCGATACACTATTCATTACGGGCCAGTTTCACCACAGGCCGTTAATGGGCCAAGAGTTACAAAGGGCCTCATATGGGCCGAAAGACGTCATGGGCCATACATGCCGGAAGTTAAAACGGGCTGGTATCATATTGGACGGCCCAGATGACGCTACTGGGCCTAATTCGGATAGGTCGTAACGAGCCCTGGGTTAGCGGGCTGTAAATGGGCTATATGCGAACGGGTCATTAACAGGCTTTCCGTGGGCCTGCCCGCCACCTTTTGACCAAGTCAATCGGGCCGGCCTTTTCACAGGAATGGGCCTCTGTTGGGTCGTGCCACGTGTCGACGTATCATGGGCGCCTTCGGTCCAATCAGTGGATGACATATGTCCCAACGGTGAGCCGACATGTGTTTCCTCCAGTCAATGATGATTTTACACGTGGAAAATCCCCATTGGTCAGGGCTGTTAACGGGTTATCGGATCCAAAACCGGACCCGATAGCTTAAGGGCGAGACGTTATGGTGGATGCCACGTGTCGGTCACCCTTGACGAAGGCACTTCCATGACGCGGCATTTATCATCATGGAAGTGGACACTTCCGTGATGATAATTTTGGTAATGTCATGGAACACTTCTACGACAGCACAGGTATGACTATCTTGATTCTGTCATAAAATCGTCATGGATGTACATGCATGAAAGAAAACGTGACCTACTGTGACAAACGCATATCATCACGGAAGTGTATTTTTTGTAGTGTTGATTGCTTGTATCTGCGTTGGTATTTCCCCGAAGAGGAGAGGATGATGCAGCACAACAATGGAAGTATTTCCCTCAGTTATGAAACCAAGGTATCAATCTAGTAGGAGAACCAAGCAACACTATGTAAACGGTACCTTCACACAAATAAAAAAACTTGCAACCCAACGCGTAAGAGGGGTTGTCAATCCCTCTACGGTATTGAGATAGATTAAATTGTATGATATTGTATAAATAGATCTTGCAAAAACACAAAATAAAATAAATAAATAAAAAGTGCAGAAAGGTATTTTTGGATTTTTGGAATAATAGATCTGAAAACAATATGGTAAAAGATAGACCCAGGGACCATAGATTTCACTAGTAGCTTCTCTCGAGAAAATAGCATACGGTGGGTAAACAAATTATGGTTGGACAATTGATAGAAGAACAAATAATTATGACGATATCCAAGGCAATGATCATGTAAATAGGCATCACGTCCATGATTAGTACACCTACTCCTGCTTGCATCTAGTACTATTACTCCACACATCAACCGCTATCTAGCATGCATCTATTGTATTAAGTTCATGGAGGAACGGAGTAATGCAATAAGAACGATGACATGATGTAGACAAGATCTATTCATGTAGGAATAGACCCCATCTTTTTATACTTAATAGCAATGATACATGCATGCCTTGCTACCCCTTCTGTCACTGGGTGAGGGAACCGCAAGATCAAACCCATCACAAAGCACCTCTTCCCATTGAAAAAAAATCAATCTAGTTGGCCAAACCAAACCAAAGTTTCAGAGAAGAAATACGAGGCTATAACAATTATGCATATAAGAGATCAAAGAAGACTCAAATAATATTGATGGATAGAACTGATCATAAACTTGTAATTCATCGGATCCCAACAAACACACCGCAAAAGGGTTACATCAAATAGATCTCATGGAGGACACAATTGTATTGAAGACCAAAGAGACAAGAAGCCATCTAGCTATTGCCAACGGACCTATAGGTCTATGGTGAACTACTCACGCATCATTGGAGGAGCACCAATGAGGATGATGAACCCCTCCATGATCGTGTTCCCCCTCCGGCAAGGTGCCGGAATAGGGCTCTAGATTGGATCTCATGGTTCTGGAACTTGCGGTGGCTGGAACTGTGTTTCGTCGACTCCCTTAGGGTTTCTAGAATATCTGGAATCCATCAAGGCGCGCCAAGGGCCTCTGGCGCGCCCTGGTGTCTTGTAGGCCCCACATGCCTCACCTAGTTCTCTTCCTTGGCTCCCAAGTTGTTTTCTGGGAAGAAAAAAATCTCCAAAAAGTTTCATGGCATTTGTTCTTCATTTGGTACTGATATTCTGCGAAGTAAAAACAAACAAAGAATAGCAACTGGCACTGGGCACTATGTCAATAGGTTAGTCCTAAAAAATGATATAAAGTTGCTATAAAATGATTGTAAAACATCCAAGAATGATAATATAACATCATGGAACAATCAAAAATTATAGATACGTTGGAGACGTATCACTTTTTCAGGTCCACCAGCTGTCGGCAATCTCCCTCTTCATGTAAATGTTGCATATTAAGACAGAAAAGGCATTAGAATTACACTAAAAAGTGTTACATTGATTAAAAACACTATAAATAATAGTAGGAAAACATGATGCAAAATGGATCTATCACAAAGGGAAGCATGGATTTTTAGAGGTGCTAGAGCTCATTGCTTAAAACAGAGATGAATACATTTTGAGTTGTTTGCCTTTCTTGTTAAGGTCACAACAAAGGATTTCAATATCTTCCATGGTAAACACATTATTGGCGGTTCGCATGTAGAAATGAAAAGTTTAACTCCCCCTCAACCATTCAAACACAAGCCATGGCCAGCCTAATTCATGGGTAACCTCCAAACAATCAATTTACCAGGGGGAGTTTATTTTATTATATCATTCTTTATTTTTGTTTAGCAAGACTGAGCATTCCAATTGCCAGCCTCTCTCATGCAATGATAAGTGAATAAACACCCACCGCCAGACTAACCCACTTAGCATGGAAGATATTGACTGCCCCGTCACTCTATGAGCACTACGGGCACACAAAATAGATGATTATTTGCAGGTTTTAGAGATGGCACACACAAATTTACTTGGAACGGCAGGGTAATGCCGTATATAGGTAGGTATGATGGACAATCATGGAAGAAACTTGGCTCAGGGACTTTGGATGCACAAGCAGTATTCCCGCTTAGTACAAAAAGTTTGGCTAGCAAAAGATTCTAAAAAAGCACCACATGTTGGAGGATGCATAATAATATAACTTCTATGCAAATATACCCAAACATAACTCATGACGTTGTCTTCCTTGTGTTGGAAATATGCCTCAGAAGCAATAATAAAAGGGTTATTATTATATTTCCTTGTTCATGATAATCGTTTATAACTGTATTGACTGGAAACTCAAATACATGTGTGGATACATAGACAACAACATGTCCCTAGTGAGCCTCTACTGGACTAGCTCGTTGATCAAAGATGGCTATGGTTTCCTAGTCATGGACATGAGTTGTCATTTGATAAAGGGATCACATCATTAGGAGAATGACGTTAAGGACAAGACCCAAACTATAAACATAGCATATGATCGTATCAAGTTTATTGCTATCATTTTCTGCATGTCAAGTATCTATTCCTATGACCATGAGATCATGCAACTCACTGACACAGGAGGAGTGCCTTGTGTGTATCAGATGTCGCAACGTAACTGGGTGACCATAAAGATGCTCTACAGGTATCTCCGAGGGTGTCTGTTGAGTTGGCATGGATCAAGACTGGGATTTGTCACTCCGTATGACGGAGAGGTATCTCAGGGCCCACATGGTAATATACCATCACAATGAGCTTGCAAGAATTGTGACTAAATAGTTAGCCGCAAGATCTTGTATTATGGAATGAGTAAAGAGACTTGCCCGTAACGAGATTGAACTAGATTTGGAGATACCGATGATCGAATCTCGAGCAAGTAACATATCGCCGGACAACGGGAATTGCATATGAGATTGACTGAATCCTTGATATTGTGGTTCAACCGATAAAGATTTTTTTTTGAATATTTAGGAACCAATATGGGCATCCAGGTCCCGCTATTGATTATTGACCGTAGAGGAGTCTCAGTCATTTCTGCATATTCCTGAACCCGTAGGGTCGCACGTTTAACATTCAGTAGTGCTAGGGTAGTATTGAGATATTAATAGTGGAAATTCCAAAGGTTGTTCAGAGCCCCGGATGGGATCCGGGACATCACAAGGAGCTTCAGAATAGTCCGGCGGTAAAGATTCATATTTGGAAACTTGTTATTGGGCTTTCGGGAAAAGTTCAAGTTTTTTTCGATATTGTACCGGGAAAGTTGTAGAAGGTTCCGGGGTGGGGCCCACTTGCATGGGTGACTTATGAATGTGGGTAGTGGGGAAAGTCTCCACAGCCCTTGTCTAGGCGCACCAAGATCCTCCCTTAAAAGGAATAGTATCATATCTCAAAGGGATAAGGCCAGGATCCCTAAAAAGGGGACGACGATCGGTGGGGAAGGAAAGGAGGGATTTCCTTCCTTCCCCTTTGGCCAATGACCCTAGGGCCTTGGAGGGCAAGCCACCAGCCCCCTCCACCCCTATATAAAGGTGGTGAGGCATTGGGGGCAGCCACCCCTTGGACCCTTTCCAGTTACCTCTCCCAGCTCCTCCCACGTTTCACCAGCATGCGCTTGGCGAAGCCCTGCCGAAATTCCGCTGCCACCACCACCACCATACCGTCATGTTGGTCCCGATCTCATCTACCCACGCTATCTCTCTTTCTGGATCAAGAAGGATAGGATGCCACCGAGCCGCACGTGTGTTAAACTCGGAGGTGTCGTTCGTTCGACACATCATCGGGAGTTCGGACGGATCGTGAAGAAGTTTGACTACATCAACCACGTTTCTTAACGCTTCCGCTTGGCGATCTACAAGGGTATGTAGATCCAATCTCTCCTCTCGTAGATGTGCATCTCCTAAATTAATCTTAGTGAGCGTAGGAATTTTTTGTTTCCCATGCAAGGTTCCCCAACACCTTGTCCAACTTCAACTAATTTGATGAAGTTGAAAATAATTAATAGGTATTCACAATCGTAAAAGATGTCCAAGATAATATATTTTTATGTGGAAGTTCTCTTCCTTATACTAATTACTCATGAATTGCTATTATGACTAATATTGTGATTGTCAAACTTCAATAGATTTTAATTTCTAATCCCAATGTGAAACTAATACTAGGCAATATACAAGCATAGGAAGCACATATAATTTCAACTTTATGATATTCAATTCATTCAACAATTTACTCTTAGGATATAAGTGAAGCACAAGAGTAAGTGACAAGCTACTCATAAAAGATATAAGTGAAGATCAAATGAGTAGTTAAATAATTAAGTAGCTATGTGAGGACTCTCTCAAAAAACTTTCGGATCTAAGTATCTTATTGAAACAACAAACAGATACAAAAATACGCTCCAACAGAAACACATGTCATGTGAAGAATAAAAATATAGCACCAAGTGAGGTTGCCGATAGTGTTGAAGACTAAAGTGGGGATCCCATCCGGGGCATCCCCAAAGCTTAGACACTTGAGTATTCCTTGAATATTACTTTGGCATGCCTTGGGCATCCCCATGTTTAGGGTCTTGCCACTCCTTTTTCTCCTCATATTGACATTTCACCCAAAACTTGAAAACTTCAATCACACAAAACTTAACGGAACTCATGAGATAAGTTAGTATGATAAAGAGCAAATAATTCACTTTGGTACTATCAAGAAAAGATTCATAATTGGTGTTACATAATTCTTAATGTACTCTGTCATTTCTACAATTTATATTGACATGTATAAGCCATAGAAACTATAAAACAAGCAAACTATGCGCTAAAAACAGATTCTGTTAAAAACATAACAGTCTATAATGATCTGAAAAACTACATTGCTTCATCAACTCTAAAAAATCTGAAGAATTAGGAAAGAGTACAATCTAAAGCACGTTCCGGTAAATTTTAGAAATTCTTGGACTGAGCGCAAAAGTTTCCATTTTTGCACAGAATCGAGCCAATTATCATCCACACTGTCCCAAAGGCTTTACTTGGCACTTTATTGAAATAAAAGCTATAAAACATGATTATTACAGTAGCTTAATCATGTGAACGCACAAAAATAATAGGTGGAAATATTGAGTTATCTCGCAAGAAGCGCTTTTCTTTAATGCCTTTTTAGCTAGGCATGATGATTTTAACGAAGCTCACATAAGAATAGTAATCGCAAGATGCAAGAGAACATCATGAATCACATGGCAAGAACATGTAAGCCTAACACAGTTTCTACGCATAGGGATTTTGTAAGCAAACAATTTATGGGAGCAAGAATCAACTAGCATAGGAAGGCAAAACAAGCATGACTTCAAAACTTTCAACACATAGAGAGAAAACTTGATATTATTGAGATATGTAAAAGCATATGTTCCTTCCTCATAATAATTTTCAATAGCATCATGAACAAATTCAACAATATATCTATCACATAAAGCATTCTTTTCATGATCCACATGCATAGTAATTTTATTACTCTCCACATAAGCAAATTTATTCTCCGTCATAATAGTGGAAGCAAACTCAACAAAATAACTATCATGAGATACTTGATTGAGATATCAAATTGAACATTAAAATCATGTTGAAAAGTTTCATGGTCATAGTTACTCTTTATAGCATACATATCATCACCATAATCATGATAGATAGCAACTTTGTTTTCATAATTAATTGAAACCTCTTCCAAAATAGTGGATTCATCACTAAATAAAGTCATGAGCTCTCCTAATCCACTTTTATAAATATTGTAATAAGACTCAAGGCCCTCCAAAATAGAGGGATCATTACCTAGAGTTGACACTCTTCCAAACCCACTTTCAGCATTTTAATCATGATAAATAGGAGGCATGCTATCATCATAATGAATTTACTAATCAAAACTTGGGGGGGGGGGCTAATATATCATGTTCATCAAATATAGCATCCCCAAGCTTATGGCTTTGCATATCATTAGCATCATGGATATTCATAGAATTCAAACCAGCAACATTGCAATCATGCTTATCATTCAAGGAACACACACCAAACATTTTATTGAGTTCTTCTTCTAACACTTAGGCACAATTTTCCGATCCATCATTTTCAAGAAATACTATATATAGATAAGGAATTTGGCACAACCTCACTTCCATTTTTTGTAGTTTTCTTTTATAAAGCCAAACTAGTGAATAACAAGAAACTAAAAGATTCAATTGCAAGATCTAAAGATATACCTTCAAGCACTCACCTCCCCGGCAACGGCGCCAGAAAAGAGCTTCATGTCTACTACACAACTTTATTCTTGTAGACTCAGTTGGGCCTCTACTACTTCTTGAGCTTGCGTTAGTTTTTTCCTTGAAGAGGAAAGGGTGATAGGGCACAGTAGAGATAAGTATTTCCCTCAGTTAAGAAACAAGGTATCAATCCAGTAGGAGAAATGCGCAAGTCCCTAATAGATGCACCTATACAAACAATCAAATACTTGCACCCAACACGATAAAGGGGTTGTCAATCCCTTCACAGTCACTTGCAAAGGTGAGATCTGATAGCGATAGATAAAAAAGATTTCTAAAACATAAATTAAAGTAAATATAAATGAAGTACAACAAGGTATTTTTGGTATTTGTAATATATAGATCTTAAAATATAATGAGGAAAATAGACCCGGGGGCCATAGGTTTCACTAGAGGCTTCTCTCTTGAAGGCAAATAATACGGTGGGTGAACAAATTACTGTCGAGCAATTGATAGAAAAGCGCAAAGTTATAACGATATCCAAGGCAATGATTATGAAATATAGGCATCACGTCCGTATCAAGTAGACCGACTCCTTCCTGCATCTACTACTATTACTCCACACATTGACTAACTCCTGCCTGCATCTAGAGTATTAAGTTCATAAGAACAGAGTAACACATTAAGTAAGATGACATGGTGTAGCGGGATAAACTCAAGCAATATGATGGAAACCCCATATTGTTATCCCCGATAGCAACAAAGCAATACGTGTCTCGCTACCCCTACTATGTCACTGGGTGAAATCACGCAAGTCTGAACCCAAAGCTAAGCACCTCTCCCATTGCAAGAAAACCCAATCTAGTTGGCCAAACCAAACCGATAACTCAAAGAGAATTACAAAGATATCAAATCACGCATATAAGAATTCAGAGAACATTCAAATAATATTCGTAGATAACCTGATTATAAATCCACAATTCATCGGATCTCGACAAACACACCGCAAAAGCATATTACATCGGATAGATCCCTAAGAACATCGAGGAGAATATGGTATTGCGAATCAAAGAGAGAGAAGAAGCCATCTAGCTACTAGCTATGGACCCGTAGGTCTGTGGTAAACTACTCACGCTTCATCGAAGGGCAAAAGAGTTGATGTAGATGCCCTTCATGATCGAATACCCCTCCGACAGGGTGCCGGAAAAGGTCCCAAGATGGCATCTCACGGGTACAGATGGTTGCGGCAACCGAAAAGTGTTTTCGTGGATGCTTCTGGTGGTTCTGGAATATATGAGAATATATAGGAGTGATGACTCACAAGTATAGGGGATCTCTCGTAGTCCTTTCGATAAGTAAGAGTGTCAAACCCAACGAGGAGCAGAAGGAAATGATAAGCTGTTTTCAGCAAGTTATTCTCTGCAAGCACTAAAATTGTAGGTAACAGATAGTTTTGTGATAAGATAAATTGTAACGAGCAACAAGTAACAAAAGTAAATAAAGTGCAGCAAGGTGGCCCAATCCTTTTTGTAGCAAAGGACAAGCCTGGATAAACTCTTATATAATGAAAAGCGCTCCCGAGGACACATGGGAATTATCGTCAAGCTAGTTTTCATCACGTTCATATGATTCACGTTCGGTACTTTGATAATCTCATATGTGGACCGGTGCTTGGGTGCTGTCCTTACTTGGACAAGCATCCCACTTATGATTAACCCCTATTGCAAGCATCCGCAACGACAAAAGAAGTATTAAGGTAAACCTAACCATAGCATGAAACATGTGGATCCAAATCAGCCCCTTACGAAGCAACGCATAAACTAGGGTTTAAGCTTCTGTCACTCTAGCAACCCATCATCTACTTATTACTTCCCAATGCCTTCCTCTAGGCCCAAATAATGGTGAAGTGTCATGTAGTCGATGTTCACATAACATCACTAGACGAGAGACAACATACATCTCATCAAAATATCAAACGAATACCAAATTCACATGACCACTAATAGCAAGAGTTCTCCCATGTCCTCAGGAACAAACGTAACTACTCACAAAGCATATTCATGTTCATAATCAGAGGAGTATTAATATGCATATAGGATATGAACATATGATCTTATACCAAATAAACCAACTAGCATCAACTACAAGGAGTAATCAACACTACTAGCAACCTACAGGTACCAGTCCCAGACTTGGAGGAAAGAATTGGATACAAGAGATGAACTAGGGTTTGAGAGGAGATGGTGCTGGTGAAGATGTTGATGGAGATTGCCCTCTCCCGATGAGAGGAGCGTTGGTGATGACGATGGCGATGATTTCCCCCTCCTGGAGGGAAGTGTCCCCGGCAGAACAGCTCTGCCAGAGCCCTATATTGGTTCCGCCAATGTTCCACCTCGTGGCGACGGAGTCTCGTCCCAAAATCTTGCTTCTGATTTTTCTTTGGACGAAAGACTTCATATAGCAAAAGATGGGCATCGGAGGGCCAACAGGGGGCCCACGTGGCAGGGGGCGCGCCCCCACCCTCGTGGCCAGGGCGTGGGCCCCCTTCGGTATTTCTTCTGCTCGGTATTTTTTATTATTTCCAAAAATAACTTTCGTGGAGTTTCAGGACTTTTGGAGTTGTGCAGAATAGGTCTCTAATATTTGCTCCTTTTCCAGCCTAGAATTCCAGCTGCCGGAATTCTCCCTCCTTATGTAAACCTTGTAAAATAAGAGAGAATAGGCATAAGTATTGTGACATAATGTGTAATAACAGCCCATAATGCAATAAATATCGGTATAAAAGCATGATGCAAAATGGACGTATCAACTCCCCCAAGCTTAGACCTCGCTTGTCCTCAAGCGGAAGCCGGTAACGATAAATATGTCCACATGGTTAGAGGTAGAGGTGTCGATAAAATAAAATACGGACATGAGGGCATCATGATTATTCTCATAACAGCAACATATATGGATATTGTCATATGATTTCTTATGCTCAAGTAATAATCTATTCACAATGCAAAGTATGAATCGGAAACTTTATTGAGAACCAACAAACTATAATCTCAGTCATTGAGGCAATTGCAATTTATCATAACATCAGAAAGAGTCTATGTCAGAGCCTTTTAGCAAGTCCACATACTCAACTATCATTTAGTCTTTCATAATTGCTAACACTCACACAATACTTGTGGTTACGGAGTTTTAATCGGACACAGAGAAAGATAGGGGCTTATAGTTTCGCCTCCCAACCTTTTACCTCAAGGGTAATGTCAACAATAATAGTGCATACCAACTTACATCCAATTAGATATATATATCAGGATCTTTCCAACATACTGTGCTTGCCCAAGGATAAAATGTAAAAAGGAAAGGTGAAGATCACCATGACTCTTGCATAAGGTAGAAGATAAAAGTAAAAGATAGGCCCTTCGCAGAGGGAAGCAGAGGTTGCCATGCGCTTTCAGGGTTGGATGCACAAAATCTTAATGAGAAAGAACGTCACTTTATATTGCCACTTGTGATATGAACCTTTATTATGTAGTCCGTCGCTTTTATTTCTTCCACATCACAAGATCGTATAAAGCTTATTTCCTCCACACCAATCAATCAGACATTTTTAGAGAGCAATTTTTATTGCTTGCACCGATGACAACTTACTTGAAGGATCTTACTCAATCCATAGGTAGATATGGTGGACTCTCATGGCAAAACTGGGTTTAAGGGTATTTGGAAGCACAAGTAGTATCTCTACTTGGTGCAAAGAATTGGCTAGCATGAGCGGGAAAGGCAAGCTCAACATGTTGGATGATCCATGACAACATACTTTATTTCAGATATAAGAAAACATAACCCATTACGTTGTCTTCCTTGTCCAACATTAACTCTTTAGCATGTCATATTTTAATGAGTGCTCCCAATCATAAAAGATGTCCAAGATAGTATGTTTATATGTGAAACCTCTCTTTCCTTATTACTTCCTATTAATTGCAACGATGACCAAAACTAAATTTGTCAACTCTCAACAATTTTTAATCATCATACTCTTTCTATGTGAAGTCATTACTCTCCATAAGATCAATATGATCTCTTTGTTTCTTTTTATTCTTTTCTCTTTTCTTTTACTCACTCAAGATCATGGCAAAATAATCAAGCCCTTGACTCAACACTAGTCTTTATTATATAGCTCACGGACTCGATTACATAAATGGATCATAAAGCAAAACTCAGAATTAAATCATACCAAAACTTTATACTACTAGATCAAGATACTACTAATAGGATCGAACTAATAAAAATGGTAAAGATAGGAGATTTGGTGGTGATACGATACCGGGGCACCTACCCCAAGCTTGGCAGTTGCTAAGGTGAGTGCCCATACCCATGTGATTATATCTCCTTCGTCGGGGATGGTGATGTGATATTCTTGGCGAGGATGACCCTCAGGATACGGTTCTCCTCCTCGAGCTTATTGAGTTGCTGCTTGAGATCCATTATCTCCTTACAAAGCTTTCCTATAATGGCCAAAGCTCCTTGCACCCAAGGGTGTTGCATAGCAGCGGGAGAACAAGTGACGCTCTTCAACATATTTTCATAAGGAAGAAATCTAACATTGGAAGGGATAACCGAGTTTGGAATAGCCGAGCTCTGTAGTTCCCCCATTGTGAATCCAGCTCGGAAGCGAGAGGTGACTTCTTGATCCTCCTCCATGGCGTCTATCCTCTTCAAATCAGCCTCCATCTCTTCCTCCGTTGCTGGCCCAAAGTGGTCAGCCTCGCTGTTTGTCCTTGATCTCGATGCCGGATGAGACACCCGGCTCTCCCTGACTGACTGTTGAGAAGACATCTTGCTCAAATCTGCAGTAGCAACAACTCGAAACAAAAACAGAGGATATTGGAGTGATATAGGAGTCAAAACCTTTGGTAGGTTATATAATGAATTTTTACCGACCAAAATACGTATCGTGCAAGAAAACGGAGTCTGGAGAGCGCACGAGGTGCCCACGAGGCAGGGGGCGCGCCCTCCACCCTCGTGGAGGCCTCGTGTCCTTCCTGGACTGCTTCTTATTTTTCTATTTTTCTAAATATTCCAAAACGGAGAAAAATTACCATTAGAACTGTTTTGGAGTCGGTTTACTTACCGTACCACATACATATTTCTTTTCGGAGTCCGAAACATTCTGGAAAGTGTCTCTTATGTATTCCTCCGGGGTTACGGTTTCGATAACATTGGTTTCAACATTTATAGGTTTACCTGAGATATAATGTTTGATTCTTTGACCAATCACCACCTTCAGATTTGTGCCTTCGTAGTTGTTGATTTTTATGGCACCGGAACGATAGACCTTCTCGATAACGTAAGGACCTTCCCATTTAGAGAGAAGTTTTCCTGCAAAAAATCTTAAACGAGAGTTGTATAGCAATACATAATCACCTACATGAAACTCACGCTTTTGTATCCTTTTGTCATGCCATCTTTTAACTTTTTCTTTAAACAATTTGGCATTCTCATAGCCTTGGGTTCTCCATTCATCAAGTGAGCTAATTTCAAATAACCTCTTCTCACCGGCAAGTTTGAAATCATAGTTGAGCTCTTTAATAGCCCAATAAGCCATATGTTCTAGTCCGAGAGGTAAGTGACATGCTTTTCCACAAACCATCTTATACGGAGACATACCCATAGGATTTTTATATGCAGTTCTGTAAGCCCATAATGCATCATCAAGTTTCTTTGACCAATTCTTTCTAGATCTATTAACAGTCTTTTGCAAAATTAATTTGAGTTCTCTATTACTCAATTCTACTTGACCACTAGACTGTGGGTGATAAGGAGATGCAATTCTATGATTAACATCATACATAGCAAGCATTTTACGGAAAGCACCATGAATAAAATGTGAACCACCATCAGCCATTAAATATCTAGGGACTCCAAACCTCGGAAAAATAACTTCTTTAAGCATCTTAATAGAAGTGTTATGATCAGCACTACTAGTTGGAATAGCTTCTACCCACTTAGTAACATAATCAACAGCAACTAAAAAATGTGTGTATCCATTGGAGGCAGGAAAATGTCCCATATAATCAAAGCCCCAAACATCAAATGGTTCAATAACAAGTGAGTAATTCATAGGCATTTATTGACGTCTACTAATATAACTAATTCTTTGACATTCATCACAAGATAAGACAAACTTACGGGCATCCTTGAAGAGAGTAGGCCAATAAAAACTGGATTGCAATACCTTATGTGCAGTCCTATCTCCAGCGTGGTGTCCTGCATAAGCTTCGGAGTGACACTTGCGTAGGATCTGTTCCTGTTCATGCTCAGGTACACAATGTCTAATAACACCATCTACTCCTTCTTTATAGGGATGTGGGTCATCCCAAAAGTAATGTCTCAAATCATAGAAAAACTTTTTCTTTTGCTGGTATGTGAAGCTAGGTGGTACAAATTTAGCAACAATATAATTAGCATAATCAACATACCATGGAGTAGTACGAGAAGCATTTATGACATTTAATTGTTCATTAGGAAAGCTATCATCAATAGGTAGTGGGTCATCAAGAGCATTTTCTAACCTAGACAAGTTGTCTACAACGGGGTTCTCAGCTCCCTTTCTATCAACAATATGTAAATCAAATTCTTATAGCAGGAGAACCCATCTAATAAGTCTAGGTTTAGCATCTTTCTTTTCCATAAGATATTTAATAGCAGCATGATCAGTGTGAATAGTTACTTTAGAATCAACAATATAAGGTCTGAACTTATCACAAGCAAATACAACTGCTAAGAATTCTTTTTCAGTAGTAGCATAATTTCTCTGAGCATTGTCGAGAGTTTTACTCGCATATTGAATAACGTTTGATTTCTTATCAACTCTTTGCCCTAGAACAGCACCTACAGCATAATCACTAGCATTACACATAATTTCTAAGGGTAAATTCCAATCAGGTGGCTGAACAATAGGTGCAGTGATCAATGCTTTCTTAAGTATTTCAAATGCTTCTATGCAATCATCATCGAAGACAAATGGTATATCCTTTTGTAATAAATTAGTCAGAGGCCGAGAAATTTTTGAGAAGTCCTTAATGAACCTCCTATAAAAACCGGCATGACCAAGGAAACTTCTTATACATTTGATGTCCTTGGGACATGGCATATTTTCAATAGCATCAACCTTGGCTTTATCAACTTCAATACCTCTTTCAGAAATTTTATGCCCCAAGAAAATGCCTTCATTAACCATAAAGTGGCACTTTTCCCAGTTCAAGACAAGGTTAGTGTCTTCACATCTCTGCAAAACTCGATCAAGGTTGCTCAAGCAATCATCAAAAGAGGATCCATAGACGGAGAAATCGTCCATGAAAACCTCACAAATCTTTCCACAAAAGTCACAGAATATAGCCATCATTCATCTTTGAAAGGTAGCAGGTGCATTACATAAACCAAAAGGCATACGTCTATAAGCAAAAGTACCGAAAGGGAAAGTAAAAGTGGTCTTAGATTGATCATCAGTGACACAGGTATTTGAGAGAAACCAGAATAACCATCTAGAAAGCAAAAATGTGTATGTTTGGATAATCTTTCTAGCATTTGATCAATAAAAGGTAAGGGGTAATTATCCTTTTTAGTAGCTTTATTCAATTTGCGGAAATCAATTACCATCCTATAACCTGTAATAATTATTTGCGGGATCAATTCATCTTTATCATTAGGAACGACAGTAATACCTCCCTTCTTAGGGACACAATGGAAAGGACTTACCCACTGACTATCAACAACGGGATAGATTATACCTGCCTCAAGAAGCTTTAGTATTTCCTTTCTTACGACTTCTTTCATCTTAGGATTCAGCCGTCGTTGGTGATCACGAAATGGTTTGGCATCTTTCTCCAAATTTATTTTGTGTTGGCATAGAGTGGGGCTAATGCCCTTAAGATCATCAATAGTATATCCAATAGCAGCGCGGTGCTTCTTAAGAGTTTTCAATAATCTCCCTTCTTCATGCTCTGAAAGGTTTGCACTAATAATAACATGATATATCTTTTTCTCATCAAGATAAGCATATTTAAGAGTATCAGGTAACGGTTTAAGCTCAAACACGGGATCACTCTTGGGTGGAGGAGGATCCCCTAGGATTTCGACAGGCAAGTTGTGTTTCAGGATGGGTTCCTGTTTAAAGAATACTTCATCTATTTCCCTTCTTTCATTCATAAACATATCATTTTCATGGTCTAGCAAATATTGTTCTAAAGGGTCACTAGGAGGTACAACAATAGAAGCAAGACCAATAATTTCATCCTTACAAGGCAATTCCTCTTCACGGTGTTGTCTACGAAATTTAGAAAAGTTAAACTCATGAGACATATCACCTAGACCAATAGTAACAACATCCTTTTTGCAGTCTATCTTAGCATTAACGGTGTTCAAGAAGGGTCTACCAAATATAATGGGACAAAAGCTATCTTGTGGGGAACCAAGAACAAGAAAATCTGCAGGATATTTAGTTTTCCCACACAAGACTTCAACATCTCTAACAATTCCCATTGGTGATATAGTATCTCTATTGGCAAGCTTAATGGTAACATCGATATCTTCTATCTCTGCTGGTGCAATGTCATGCATAATTTGTTTGTATAAATCAAAGGGTATTACACTAGCACTAGCACCCATGTCACATAAGCCATGATAACAATGATCTCCTATTTTAACATAAATAACAGACATGCCTACCACAGGTCTATGTTTATCTTAAGCACAAGGTTTAGCAATTCTAGCAGTTTCATCACAGAAATGAATAACATGCCCATCAATATTATCAGGCAAGAGTTTTAACAATAGCAATATTAGATTCAACTTTAACTTGCTTAGGAGGTGTATAGGTTCTAATATTGCTTTTACGAACCACAGTTGAAGCTTTAGCATGATCTTTTATCCTAACATGAAAGGTGGTTTCTCAACATAAGCAGTAGGAACAATAGGATCATTATAAGTGATAGTCTTTTCTTCAACTTTAATAGGTGCAACTACTTTTACTTCTATGGGAGGATGATATTTAAACCACTTCTCCTTAGGGAGATCAACGTAAGCAGCAAAAGATTCACAGAAAGAGGCTACTATCTCAGAGTCAAGTCCATATTTAGTGTTAAATTTACGAAAAACATCGGTACTCATAAAAGATCTAACACAATCAAACTTAGGTGTCATACCTGACTCCTTACCTTCGTCAAGATCCCAATCTTCAGAGTTGCGTTTAATTCTTTCCAATAAATCCCATTTGAATTCAATAGTCTTCATCATAAAAGAGCCAGCACAAGAAGTATCGAGCATGGTGCGATTGTTATCAGAAAGCTGAGCATAAAAACTTTGAATAATTATTTCTCTTGGAAGCTCATGATTGGGGCATGAATATAACATTGATTTAAGCCTCCCCCAAGCTTGAGCGATGCTTTCTCCTTCGCGAAGCCAAAAAGTATATATATAATTGCGATCACGATGAAGAAGATGCATAGGATAAAACTTCTGATGAAATTCCAATTTCAATCGTTTGTAGTTCCATGATCCCATATCATCACATAGCCTATACCATGTCAATGAATCTCCCTTCAAAGATAAAGGGAAGACCTTCTTCTTAATAACATCATCGGGCACACCTGCAAGCTTAAATAATCCACAAACTTCATCCACATATATTAGGTGCTCATCAGGATGCATTGTTCCATCTCCTGCATAAGGATTATCTAGCAGTTTTTCCAACATACCCGAAGGAATTTCAAAGTAGACATTTTCATTTTCAGTAGGTTCAGTAGGTTGAGGAGCAACTCTTTGCTCTACTGGTTGGGGTGAAGATACCCCGAACAAGACCCTCAGAGGATTACTTTCCATAGTAACAAGTGACAGTAAATTTCAGCACACTATATAAATTTTTCCTTACCAAATTCCACCTACCAAAGGCGCTTCACTCCCCGGCAATGGCGCCAGAAAAGAGTCTTGATGACCCACAAGTATAGGGGATCTATCATAGTCCTTTCGATAAGTAAGAGTGTCGAACCCAACGAGGAGCAGAAGGAAATGATAAGCGGTTTTCAGCAAGGTATTCTCTGCAAGCACTGAAATTATAGATAACAGATAGTTTTGTGATAAGATAAATTGTAATGAGCAACAAGTAACAAAAGTAAATAAAGTGCAGCAAGGTGGCCCAAACCTTTTTGTAGCAAAGGAAAAGCCTCGACAAACTCTTATATAAGGAAAAGCGCTCCCGAGGACACATGGGAATTATCGTCAAGCTAGTTTTCATCACGTTCATATGATTCGCGTTCGGTACTTTGATAATCTCATAGGTGGGTGGACCAGTGCTTGGGTCCTGTCCTTACTTGGACAAGCATCCCACTTATGATTAACCCCTATTGCAAGCATCCGCAACTACAAAAGAAGTATTAAGGTAAACCTAACCATAGCATGAAACATGTGGATCCAAATCAGCCCCTTACGAAGCAACGCATAAACTAGGGTTTAAGCTTCTGTCACTCTAGCAACCCATCATCTACTTATTACTTCCCAATGCCTTCCCCTAGGCCCAAATAATGGCGAAGTGTCATGTAGTCGACGTTCACATAACACCACTAGAGGAGAGACAACATACATCTCATCAAATATCTAACGAATACCAAATTCAGATGACTACTAATAGCAAGACTTCTCCCATGTCCTCAGGAACAAACGTAACTACTCACAAAGCATATTCATGTTCATAATCGGAGGAGTATTAATATGCATATAGGATCTAAACATATGATCTTCCACCAAATAAACCAACTAGCATCAACTACAAGAAGTAATCAACACTACTAGCAACCTACAGGTACCAGTCCCAGACTTGGAAGCAAGAATTGGATACAAGAGATGAACTAGGGTTTGAGAGGAGATGGTGCTGGTGAAGATGTTGATGCAGATTTCCCTCTCCCGATGAGAGGAGCGTTGGTGATGACGATGGCGATGATTTCCCCCTCCCGGAGGGAAGTGTCCCCGACAGAACAGCTCTGCCGGAGCCCTAGATTGGTTCCGCCTCGTGGCGGCGGAGTCTCGTCCTGAAAGCTTGCTTCTGATTTTTCTTCGGACGAAAGACTTCATATAGCAAAAGATGGGCATCGGAGGGCCAACAGGGGGCCCACGAGGTAGGGGGCGCGCCCAGGGGGGTAGTGCGCGCACCCCACCCTCGTGGCCAGGGTGTGGCCCCCTGTGGTATTTCTTCTGCTCGGTATTTTTTATTATTTCCAAAAATAACTTTCGTGGAGTTTCAGGACTTTTGGAGTTGTGCAGAATAGGTCTCTAATATTTGCTCCTTTTCCAGCCCAGAATTCCAGCTGCCGGCATTATCCCTCCTTATCTAAACCTTGTAAAATAAGAGATAATAGGCATAAGTATTGTGACATAATGTGTAATAACAGCCCATAATGCAATAAATATCGATATAAAAGCATGATGCAAAATGGACGTATCAGGGAGGAATACCTAGGTCAGGGAGTCACCGAGGGCCCACAAGGTAGGGGGGCGCCCCCCTAGGGCGCACCCTCCACCCTTGCCGCTGCCTCGTGGCTCTTCTGACTTGCACTCCAAGTCTCTTCGGTGTCTTTTGGTCCTAGAAAAATCACCATGAAGTTCAATTCCATTTGGACTCCGTTTAGTATTCCTTTTATTCGAATCTCAAAAACAAGGGAAAAACAGAAACTGGCACTAGGCTCTAGGTTAATAAATTAGTCCCAAAAATAAAATAAAATAGCATATAAATGCATATAAAACATCCAAAACAGATAATATAATAGCATGGAACAATAAAAAATTATAGATACATTCGAGACGTATCAAGCATCCCCAAGCTTAATTCCTGCTCGTCCTCGAGTAGGTAAATGATAAAAACATAATTTTTGATGTGGAATGCTACCTAAATTATTTATCCATGTAATTTTCTTTATTATGGCATGAATGTTCAGATCCAGAAGATTCAAAACAAAAGTTTAATATTGACATAAAAACAATAATACTTCAAGCATACTAATAAAGCAATCATGTCTTCTCAAAATACCATGGCTAAAGAAAGTTATCCCTACAAAATCATAGAGTCTGGTTATGCTCCATCTTCGTTACACAAAGTATCCAATCATGCACAACCCCGATGCACTACTGGGGAAAACCTTATACACAGAATCTTAGCAGTAGCGCGGTACAGGAAGAGGCGCTACTAGTACTCACTTAGCAGTAGCGCGGCTCGGTGGAACCACGCTGCTACTAAAATCGACCGACAGTTCCCGCCACCCTAGGTTTAGCAGTAGCGCGCTCATGATAACCGCGCTACTGATAAAGTAATAGTAGTAGCGCGCTTTTTTGGGTGACGCTACTGCTAATTAAAGCTGGCCACATGGTGGGCCCCGCTTAGGAGCAGCGCGTGTGCCAGAAGCGTGTTGCTGCTATCTTATTAGTAGAAGCGCGGTTTACGACCAGCGCTACTGCTAAGCCGTAGCATATACCACCTTTTCCCTCCCCCTCCCCATCCCCCTCCCCCATCCTCTCTTCCTCACTTTCCCCTACCTCCCACCTCCTATGTCCCTCACTTTTCTTCTTTCTCACTACTTCTCCCCCCATTACTCTCCTTCTTCTACCTACCTTTCTCTCTCTTTATTACTCCTAGCTAACTACACCACCTCCATTAATGCATCTCCTTTCTCTTTTTCTTTCCCCCTCCACTAGTTGAAGTTGTCTCCTCCCAAATTAGCTAACTCGGTAGATGTAGCATTTAGTGAAGTGACCTATGTACCCCCTAACTAGATCTAGCCTTGTCAAGAAGAGCTTTGTCCACTTTTGATCTCCCTACTACATCATCATCTCCATCGCGCGTGCTCGATCTTGAGAGATACGTGATTAAAAATTCATGCTTTTGCAAGAATGGAAACATGTGTATGTGTTTGCGATATGACATAATCGGGCGATATGATGGAAATTGTGTGTGTGGCATGAGTTGACGCCGAATTGTGCTTGTGAGTTGCCTATGTTTTGCCAAAATGTCAATTTATTCCCGTTTCGGTGAATTCCGGGCAAACTCTCTAGATCTATATGTCCTATTTTTAGGGAAGGTCATGCCGAATTTTTGTATGACTTTGATGCATGCACGCATTTTTATAATCAATTAGTTTATTATTACCGTGCAGGCGTTCATGATGGTCATTGGAACGATGGTGGACAGGTGGTTGCGGTCGGCGGTGCAGGACATGAAAGAAAATAACCAGATAGGGATTTTATGTCCGTGTCGAAGATGCAAAGGAATAGTTTGGCTCGACCCCTATGACGATGGTCGTGTCGAAGTGCACCTGCTCATGACTGGTTTCATGGATGGCTATACTCGGTGGATAATTGAAGATGAGGATGATGATGTTGAGGACGCCGATGGGGCAGGCAATGACGACATGGGGCAAGACGAAGAGATGATCGATAATGGCGGCGGTGAAGAGGCCGGACATGGTGGCAGAGAAGGGGCTGGAGATGGTGGAGGTGAAGGGGCCGGACATGGCGGTGGAGAAGGGGCCGGACATGGCGGCGGAGAGAAAGTGGACTCCACGCCGCAGAGTTCGTCGGTACTAAGTTCAATCCTGCGGGACCCTCATGTTCAAGCAGTGCTTCACAAGGAGACGAGTATTGACAGAGCTGCTTCTAGAGAGGAGGCTAAGATGCAGCAACTGGTGTTAGACCCGAACACTCCATTGTATGATGGTTGCAATCCTGAGGTGACCCGCTTGAGTTTGACGGTCTAACTCCTGAAGACGAAGCTAAAAACAAATGGACCGACACTAGCCTCGATGAGCATCTCAAGTACCTAACGGATCTTCTTCCCGCGGGGAATCTATGTCCTACTAGTGTGGATGAGGCCAAGAAGATCATGTGCCCTCTTGATCTGCCGCATGTTAGATACCATGCATGCATCAACGATTACATAATTTATCGGAAGGAGCACGCGGAAAAAACAAAGTTGTCGGTGTGCAATGCTTCTCGATACAAGAAGGCCGGGAAGAAATCTCCCCGGAAAGTTGTATGGTACTTACCGATCACTCCCGTCTCCAGCGGTATTTCGTAGATCCCATGGAAGCAAAGCTCGTGCGCTGGAACGCAGAGAGGAAGAAGCCCGACGATGGAGATGATCCGAAGCTGAGACATGTTAAGGATAGAAGCCAGTGGAGAGAGTTGAACGGCTTCTATCGGTATTTCAAATGTGATGCAAGGAACATCATGCTCGGCGCGTGTACCGATGGCATGAATCCGTTTGGCAACCAGAACACCAACCATAGCACATGGCCCGTGTTTGTATGGATGTACACCCTCCCCCTGGTTGTGCATGAAGTCAAAGTACATTCACATGAGCATGCTGATTCAAGGGCCGAAACAACCAGGAAATAATATTAATCTGTATCTGGGGCTACTTCAAGAGGAGTTACACACGTTATGGAAAACACCGGCCAAGACATGGGACGCCAACAAAGGCGAGTATTTCTTCATGAGAGCCGCGCTGATCACAACGGTGCACGACTATCTCGGTTGCGGATATGTCACAGGCCAGGTGTGCTGTCAGGACCCCGATCCTAAGTCACACCGATCTAGCATGTAACACATCATATCACCTTGCGGCCTCACGCGCGGTATTCCCACGGGTGCCACCTTACCTGGCCCGGGACCGTTTGCGCCTTTTGGCTCACGTATATGATAGTGTCGCTAGCATCTATATGACAGAGAACCCGGGCCAACATGACTAGTCGTGAACCCAAAGTGGCACTAACATACAGGGACAGGCATACATGACCCATCAACGAACGTGTCGGTCACCAGCGAGTGAATTCGGGCTGTAGCAACTCGGCTAGCAGGACTTCGGGAATCCGGGCTGTAGGAGGCTAACAGGACTCCGAAAGACACCGCGTGACATTTCCCCGAAGGGACAGACACAAGATCGAAGAAGGACACATGCCAGCCAGTCTAAGTGTTCCTGATCAGTAGCAACTGGGCTAACAGGACTCCGGTAAACCGGGATATAGCAGACTACCATGGCTCAGTGGAAGCACTAGACTACATTTCCCCATAAGAGAGGCTACCAAGGATAGACAAGTAGGCTGTCGGATCCCACACATACCAAGCATTTCAAAATCATACACACAATATGCTCGATATGTGCAAATACAACATGGCATCACAACAGAACTCTACGACTCAAAGTATTTATTCATTAGGCTCCGAGGAGCTAAGTATTACAAACATGGGTCTCATGACCCAACATACAGAGCATACAAGCAACAAGCGGAAGCATAAACATGTCTGAGTACAGACGACTGCAAATGAAAAAGGCTGATAAGCCTGACTATCTACAAGACCCTCCCAAGGGTACAAGATCGTAGCTGAGGTTACAAGCTAAACGTCGAAGTCCAAGTGGAACTACTAGCGAGACTGAAGTCTCTCTACAAAAACATAAATTAAGCAAACGTGAGTACAAATGTACCCAGCAAGACTTACATCAGATCTAGCTACATATGCATCAATATCAATAAAGGGGTGGTGGAGTTTAACTGCAGCAAGCCAGCTTTGACTCGGTGGCTAACCTGAACTACGACTGCAAGTAACTCTTCTGAGGTGGCGCACACGAGTCCACATATTCACCATCACAATACACCACTATGGATCCGCTCCCGTCTCCCTACGAGAAGGCCATCCATAACACTCATGCTTATCTTGCGCATTTTAGAGTATCCACTTTCACTTGTCTATGAACTGTATAGGCAACCTAGAGGTCCTTTACCGCAGACACGACTATTTGAATAGATGATGTTAAACCTGCAGGGGTGTACTTCTTCACACACGCTCTCACCACTTATCGCCGTTTACACGACATGTACTCGGCAACCTTCAAGCGGAAGCCCAGCGAGGGTGTCGGCCACGACCTGACTAACCACACAAGTCCCTAGTCCAGGTTTATCGTCTATTCAGGTTCCATCCGCAGGGAGTTCGGCCGAGGTTTCCACATACGGCCCCGAACAATGTGTGCAGGGTTCCCGAGACACCAAACGGGCGCCCGGTACACCGTGCCACATGCCTACCGCATCACAGCCCACCCCTCGGGTCAGTGCTGCGCACGGCCTCTAGCATACTACAAACACCATAAACTACTTGCAACTCTCGGACAGAGGACAGGGGCGGTCAATAAGTCAAGAGGGTCCATTGGTTTTGGGCCCAACGCGTGGTAGTAGTTGTTCATGGATCACAAACACAGAACTCAGTTCCTGAGGACGGTTTCAATGAGACAACCCACCATGTACTCCTACATGGCCTCTCACCGCTACCTTTACCAAATCGTGTTAACACACTTAACTCACACACAGTAGGACATGTTCATCACCATTCCAATTCATCCCCGATGAATCAGACCTGACTCAACTCTAAGCAGTAGCAGGCATGACAGCAAGCATGAATGAGTAGGCACATAAGGGCTCAAACAAATCCTACTCATGCTAGTGAGTTTCATCTATTTACTATGGCAATGACAGTTCATGCAGAGGAAACGGGTTCAACTACCGCGGCATGCAACAGTTGAACCGTTGTTGTCCTAATGCAGTAAAAGGGAGCAGGAGTGAGAGAGTGGGATTGTATCGGAATGAACAAGGGGTTTTTGCTTGCCTAGCACTTCTGAAGATAATATAGCTCTTCATCGGTGTCATCGAACTCATCATCGGAACCTCGTCTACTGAGAGGGGACAAATTCCGGCAACAGAGAAGGAACACAATCAATGCAATGAAACAATATGATGCATGAATGTGACATGGCAATATGCTGTGATTTGAGCTAATGCAGCTAGCAATGATTTAAATGGAGTTGGTTTGAACGCAAGATTCAAATTCAAACTCCACATAAGGCATTTAAAATGCCATTAAAACAAATTGTCATATACAGTAGCTTTAGGTTGCTCAAACATGCATGAAAATGCCATAAACAGATTCTTTTGATTTTTGTGATAATTTTTCATATATAATTTGTTTCATTTGGAGTTACGGTTGATTTTATATGATTTTTAGAAGTTTTGGATATTTTCTGAAATAAATAAATCATTTTTTATTTATTTTAAATCCCAGAAAATATTTACTGCGTCGGCATGACGTATTAGTGACGTCAGCAGATCAACGGGCGGCCCAGGTCAAACTGACCAGTGGGTCCCGAGTGTGAGTGTCTAACTAAACTAACCTAGCTTAGTTAATACTAACCTAACTTAAGTAGCCGGGCGGGGCCTGCATGTCAGTGGCTCTGGGGGAGTCAAACTGGGTCATCCTGGGTCAAACTCGCCGGAGTTGACCCGCGACTCATCGCCGGCGAGGCCAGAGATGGAGGTGGGACTCGGGATTGCGCTACGGGGCACGGTTCGAGCCGCGGCTGGGCGCGTTGGAGTGCCCTTGCTGGCGCGCGTTGAAAGGGGGTGGCAGCAGGGCTT
Organism: Aegilops tauschii subsp. strangulata; assembly: GCF_002575655.3. Classification (NCBI taxonomy): domain Eukaryota; kingdom Viridiplantae; phylum Streptophyta; class Magnoliopsida; order Poales; family Poaceae; genus Aegilops; species Aegilops tauschii. Next base: position 102,026,882 of record NC_053036.3, on the reverse strand, counting down.
GTGGTGGCCGGAGGCGATGGCTACAAACTCGGCAGCAGCGGCCGGCATCCGGGCATGCGCGGGAACGTGGCTGCAGTGGCCAAGGCGATGCGTGCGCGGAACCTAAGCCGTCTACGTGATGCGGCGCGCAGGATGGACGTGCGTCTGGGACCAAACGGTCACGGGAGCATCGGCGGAGGCAAGCACGGGCGACGGCGGGCTTCGGTCGTCGGCAAAACGGCATCTACGGCGTGCAAACGAGAAAACGGAGAGGGTGGTTCGAGGGAGAGGCTCACGGCGGTTGAAGTGGTGCAGTCGGCGAGCTCGGAGGATGACCGGAGCAGACGGGGCGGCGGAGGCGATCTCGGCGGCCGCAGGTTGAAGACAACGACGGTGAAGACGAAATGGAGCTTCCCGGCTCACTTGGCGCGGTGAGGAGGAGGAGTAGGTCAAGGCGAAGCTCTAGGATGCGTCGGGGAGGTGAGGCAGTGGCTGTGGGCGCGGGGTTATGGCGGCGCGTCCATGGACTTCGTCCATGGCGGGGAATGGGCGAGCGGGAGAGCGAGGGAGGGAGAGATCGATCCGAACGGTTCTAGGGGGGTGGCGTGGCACTACGGAAGGCTCAAGGCGCCCCGGGAAAGTAGGAGGTGGCTCGACGCGTGCGCGCACGGGTCGGGCACACGCCCTGCCTACTGTCCTGAGGAGGAAGACGATAGGAGCTGCGGCGGTGGGCTGGTCCACCAGCTGGCTGCCAGGTAAGTGGGCCTCCAGGTGGGTTCTCTTCTCTCTCTTTTATTTTCTGTTTTTCTATTTTTCTGCAACTTTTGAGCTTTATTAAAAATACTAAAGCTAACTCAAAAATCAAGAAACTTCTCATGCCCACTGTTTGGAATATTTCCAACATTTAACATTTTAGTTCATGAGTATTTGGACATTTAAATTGTTATATAGCTTTTAAATGCCCAAATGCAAATAAAGTATGATTTAATTCAGTGACCCTAAGCTATCCTAGAAAAATGTGAACCAATTTTGGCAATGGTTCTGGACCAAGACAAAAATGATGAACATTTTTTAAGGGCATTTCAGGTTCATTGAAAAAGTATTTTAGTAACCCTAGTTGGACTAAGTGGTGCTGGGGTTTCTGTCATCCCCATTTCAAGTTAATGAGAAATTTAAACATGATGCACACATGAAGGGATAGCCTAGTGCACTCCAGAACTAGGGATGTGAAAACTCACCACTACTAAACAAGAATCTCGTCCCGAGATTCAAGCGTAGGGTAAGATCAAGGGGGGACACAAACTAACACAATCTTCACGATCCAGGTTGCACTTCATAAGAACGTTGATTCGATCATCATCTTTGTCTCGCCGTCTTGCTCTAAGAACTCCATCTAACATGACAACTAGAGGAAAGGGACAACTCTAGAAGTATCGATCTTCTCAAAGATCGAGCAACTCAGGATCAACTCATGGAGTGAGACATGGAAACATCTCTTGAGCTGACACACGAAACACACATCAAGAGGGATGGAAAGATGACGGAGGTTCAATTTGGTAGGCAATAATTCCACGCTGAAGTAGGATGGTGCATGGTTTCAAAGTAGCAAGGAATAATTTCCATGATTCCACAACAGGGCACCTTGGGAGAGGTGACTTGTAGAATTATTACCTTAAGTGGCAAAAAGAATTACTTTTGATCCATAGATCATTGAAACTCTTCATACGAGCCTGAGGCAATTCACAATGGATCGTTTGAAGGAATTCGAAAGAATGACATACTCGGACTAGGATGGATGATGTGGACTACCTTGTTGAAGACAACGCAATGGATGATTTTTGCTTAGCATAGGAATTGGATGGGACCCATGGTAGGCCCACTTTTGAAGATGATCCTCAACATCAATTACTGAGAAGGAAAGCCCATGGAAATTTGGCACAAAGGTGGTGCAAGCTGGGAACAAAATTTAAATGGTGGGAATGTTCCAACCATCATAGCTGCCTGAGATACTGATCTGGTTGGTAACAGGACATTTCAGACAACATGTTTGGAAAATAAATTTTGCAACACAAATCGACAAGTCGATGTTGCGAGATTCTCGGGAAATAAACTACAATAGCAAGCTCCAAAACATGAGCTGGTTCTGCTACACACATGTGAACACGCTGTCCCGGAGAAGCATGACCACACAGTAGTCTTACAACAAAAAACACTACCGAGTTCTGGCTGGGAACCATAATTAATGATATCGAAGTCTCCGCGCGGAAGTATAAAGGATTAATACTTTAGAACAGACTCCTTTATCTTGAACAAATCAATCAGTGGCTTGGCGTGCTAGGGATACATATAGAATGAAGGTTGCAAGTCTCCAAACCATAGAATACTTTGCACATATGCATGACTGACTTGGGATGGTTCCGGAGGAAGCAAAAAAAGCTTTCTCGAATTCACGGTGGCAACTTGCGTCGAATGCACATAAATTAGAGGAAGTCACTTCGTACACCAAACATATACTTCATGAACGGGACATGAAGGTAATGTTTACAAAAGTTTCCAACACTAGATGGATGTTCAACATGATCATGGAGAAGATAATATGCTTCTGATGGGCTCAACAACAAGTCATCGGGATGACCATATAAATGGAATTCCATAATTATGTGAACAAGGACATAGCATTGGTCAGACCCAAAGGATGTAGTGGTGTATGCTCGAGGAAACAACCACGAGTAAGACAACATTACGAACATCGTTGGTTCTGAATTGATTTGACGATGGCCCATACTCAAATCAAAAATTGGGCAAGACAATAGATCCAACAATTTACCACAAGGATCAACGGAGGAAGATATCATATTTCTGTAATTCACACACACGCAAAGATATCCCTTTGGAATGAACGAGGTAAGGCAAAGCTTTTATCTTCAAACTCTCCAAGTTGTTTTAGCTTAACCAACTAGCTCAGGGGTATCCAACACGGATTCTTGGAGAGGGGTGGTTTATAAGAAAACCAACTTGATCACGAGCTCAACATAACGGTCAGGGGGAAACCTGGTAATACTTCCGAGAAGATATCCGGAAAATCACGAACCACCGATATGTCTCTAAGCTCGAGAACAATCTTGCTTTTCAGGGCAAGACGATATGATCAAATAAGCAAGGGATTGAATAATCCTAACTCATTGATCAAAGAGTGCACCAGGAATAAGGACTAGGTAGCACAATCTATCCTAGAATAGTGATTCGATATCCAACACGATCAGAATGAGAGTATTATCCATTAACTACCAAGCAACGGAGTTGCTAGGAGTATTGATTTCACACATGACGATTCACTTGTTGACATTCCGCTTACAACAACACGGACCCGAGGAATGAACAATCATGGCAAGAAGTATCACTAAATCAAGAATTCATAAGAGGTGGTGCAATTCTCATAACATTCTTGATACGAAAGAAGGTGACACTCCACGGTAGAACAGAGTAAAAGCTAGATTGGCATTTTGATCTGCAGATTACAACTGCTTTGACCCAATCCTAGAAATGGATAAGGTACTAGAGTTTGTTTCTCCTAGTCATCCCAAAATAGAATGGCCTGACGGACCACAAGAATATTAGACTTTGATGAACGAATGCAATGATATACCCTCGACTATCAATTGATAGACGAAGGTCAGAAACAATTAAGGAGGGACAACTCAAAGGAACATACGATTTTCTGAGTTGTGGGTGCATAGATTAGCATGTCGAACGAGTTCAACATATTTCTTCCGGATAACCCATGCAGAAAGGTAGAACTGGCAGAGTCACAACATAGAATCGAGAACTCATCAAGAGCACTCTGGTTGTGATCTTTCGGTTAAACGAGGAACTTCTGCCATAAGTAGTTCATGGTATTTGGAAGAAGGAAATACCACGGACCTCGAGGACTATCGCAAAGGTTACTAATATCGTAAAGGAACTAGCAAACACTATCAACATGAAGTAGGTAGGGTGAATCTCGGGTTCAAGAACCCAGAAATAGAATGCCTACTAACTAAACAGCATCACGGGATGCTTTCGAGAATAATGGCTAGAATCATCACACTTGGGATACAAAGCATTGCTAGATTATTGGGTGGTTCTCTAAGACACCTAGGGTCATAATAATAGCTCCAACATATATGTCGAGGCAACAGAGTACCTCAACTCACCGATTACTGTGGTTAATCTGGCCCAAAGGAACATCGAGAATGGAAAGAAGGGATTTGCAAATGCATCAGACTATTTAGAAACCTGGGATGACTCGGACAGCATAACGGGTATAAATGCTCAAAAATATTTGAGACATCCTGCAAAATGGTGGCATAAACACTCAATATCAAGGTTCCGAGACCAACTGTTAACACACAGAAGTACTAATAACTGAACTGAGACTTAAATCCATCAATCCTATAAGTCTACGGATTAGTAACACGTGATCCTGATAAAAAAATGAGAAGCCTAGTCCTTAATGCCCGTAGAAAAGAAAAGGTTGACTCAGATCAGAAGGGCATAAGGTAAAGGAGTAAAAAGAGCCTTACGTTCCCTTCCACAATCAATTCCCTTATATAACTAAAGCATTTCTAGACTCGACTTCGACCAGTTTGGCTTGGTAATCCTACAGGCAGTCAGGCTCTGATACCAAAGCTGTCAGGACCCTGATCCTAAGTCACACCGATCTAGCATGTAACACATCATATCACCTTGCGGCCTCACGCACGGTATTCCCACGGGTGCCACCTTACCTGGCCCGGGACCGTTTGCGCCTTTTGGCTCACGTATATGATAGTGTCGCTAGCATCCATATGACAAAGAACCCGGGCCGACATGACTAGTCGTGAACCCAAAGTGCTACTAACTTACAAGGACATGCATACATGACCCATCAACGACCATGTCGGTCATCAGCGAGTGAATTCGGGCTGTAGCAACTGTTGGGGAACGTAGTAATTTCAAAAAAAATCCTACGCACACACAGGATCATGGTGATGCATAGCAATGAGAGGGGGGAGTGTTGTCCACGTACCCTCGTAGACCGAAAGTGGAAGCATTAGAACAACGCGGTTGATGTAGTCGTACGTCTTCACGATCCGACCGGTGAAGTACCGAACGTACGGCACCTCCAAGTTCAGCACATGTTCAGCTCGATGACGTCCCTCGAACTCCGATCCAACCGAGCTTTGAGGGAGAGTTCCGTCAGCACGACGGCGTGGTGACGATGATGATGTTCTACCGACGCAGGGCTTCGCCTAAGCACCGCTATGATATTATCGAGGTGGACTATGGTGGAGGGGGGCACCGCACACGGCTAAGAGATCCAATGGATCAATTGTTGTGTCTAGAGGTTCCCCCCGGCCCCCGTATATAATGGAGCAAGGGGGGAGAGGCGGCCGGCCAGGAGGAGGCACACCAGGGGAGGAGTCCTACTCCCACCGGGAGTAGGACTCCCTCCTTTCCTAGTTGGAGTAGGAGAAGGGGGAAGGAGGAGGGAGAGAGGAAGGAAAGGCGGGCACCGCACCCCCTCCTTGTCCAATTCGAACTAGAGGGGGAGGGGGCGCGCGACCTACCCTGTCCGCCCCTCCTCTTCTCCACTAAGGCCCATCTTAGCCCATTAAACCCCCCCGGGGGTTCCGGTAATCCCCGGTACTCCGGTAAAATCCCGATTTCACCTGGAACACTTCCGATATCCAAATATAGGCTTCCAATATATCAATCTTTATGGCTCGACCATTTCGAGACTCCTCGTCATGTCCGTGATCTCATCCGGGACTCCGAACTACCTTCGGTACATCAAAAGATATAAAATCATAATATAACCGTCATTGAACTTTAAGCGTGCGGACCCTACGGTTTAGAGAACTATGTAGACATGACCAAGACATGTCTCCGGTAAATAACCAATAGCGGAACCTGGATGCTCATATTGGCTCCCACATATTCTACGAAGATCTTTATCGGTCAAACCACATAACAACATACGTTGTTCCCTTTGTCATCGGTATGTTACTTGCCCGAGATTCGATCGTCGGTATCTCAATACCTAGTTCAATCTCGTTACCGGCAAGTCTCTTTACTCGTTCCGTAATACATCATCCCGCAACTAACTCATTAGTTGCAATGCTTGCAAGGCTTATAGTGATGTGCATTACCGAGTGGGCCCAGAGATACCTCTCCGACAATTGGAGTGAAAAATCCTAATCTCAAAATACGCCAAGCCAACAAGTACCTTCGGAGACACCTGTAGAGCACCTTTATAATCACCCAGTTACGTTGTGACGTTTGGTAGCACACAAAGTGTTCCTTCGGTAAACGGGAGTTGCATAATCTCATAGTCATAGGAACATGTATAAGTCATGAAGAAAGCAATAGCAGAATACTAAATGATCGAGTGCTAAGCTAACAGAATGGGTCAAGTCAATCACATAATTCTCCTAATGATGTGATCCCGTTAATCAAATGACAACTCATGTCAATGGCTAGCAAACATAACCATCTTTGATCAACGAGCTAGTCAAGTAGAGGCATACTAGTGACACTTTGTTTGTCTATGTATTCACACAAGTACTATGTTTCCGGTTAATACAATTCTAGCATGAATAATAAACATTTATCATGATATAAGGAAATAAATAATAACTTTATTATTGCCTCTAGGGCATATTTCGTTCAGTCTCCCACTTGCACTAGAGTCAATAATCTAGATTACACAGTAATGATTCGAACACCTATGGAGCCTTGGTGCTGATCATGTTTTGCTCGTGGAAGAGGCTTAGTCAACGGGTCTGCAACATTCAGATCCGTATGTATCTTGCAAATTTCTATGTCTCCCACCTGGACTTGATCCCGGATGGAGTTGAAGCGTCTCTTGATGTGCTTGGTTCTCTTGTGAAATCTGGATTCCTTTGCCAAGGCAATTGCACCAGTATTGTCACAAAAGATTTTCATTGGACCCGCTGCACTAGGTATGACACCTAGATCGGATATGAACTCCTTCATCCAGACTCCTTCATTTGCTGCTTCCGAAGCAACTATGTACTCCGCTTCACACGTAGATCCCGCCACAACGCTTTGTTTATAACTGCACGAACTGACAGCTCCACCGTTAATTGTAAACACGTATCCGGTTTGCGATTTACAATCGTCCGGATCAGTGTAAAAGCTTGCATCGACGTAACCATTTACGACTAGCTCTTTGTCACCTCCATAAACGAGAAACATATCCTTAGTCCTTTTCAGGTATTTCAGGATGTTCTTGACCACTGTCCAGTGATCCACTCCTGGATTACTTTGGTACCTCCCTGCTAAACTTATAGCAAGGCACACATCAGGTCTGGTACACAATATTGCATACATGATAGAGCCTATGGCTGAAGCATAGGGAACATCTTTCATCTTCTCTCTATCTTCGGCAGTGGTCGGGCATTGAGTCTTACTCAACTTCACACCTTGTAACACAGGCAAGAACCCTTTCTTTGCTTCATCCATTTTGAACTTCTTCAAAAGTTTGTCAAGGTATGTGCTTTGTGAAAGTCCAATTAAGCGTCTTGATCTATCTCTATAGATCTTGATGCCCAATATATAAGCAGCTTCACCGAGGTCCTTCATTGAAAAACGCTTATTCAAGTATCCCTTTATGCTATCCAGAAATTCTATATCATTTCCAATCAGCAATATGTCATCCACATATAATATCAGAAATGCTACAGAGCTCCCACTCACTTTCTTGTAAATACAGGCTTCTCCGAAAGTCTGTATAAAACCATATGCTTTGATCACACTATCAAAGCGTTTATTCCAACTCCGAGAGGCTTGCACCAGTCCATAAATGGATCACTGGAGCTTGCACACTTTGTTAGCTCCCTTTGGATCGACAAAACCTTCCGGCTGCATCATATACAACTCTTCTTCCAGAAATCCATTCAGGAATGCAGTTTTGACATCCATTTGCCAAATTTCATAATCATAAAATGCGGCAATTGTTAACATGATTCGGACAGACTTAAGCATCGCTACAGGTGAGAAAGTCTCATCGTAGTCAATCCCTTGAACTTGTCGAAAACCTTTTGCAACAAGTCGAGCTTTATAGACAGTAACATTACCGTCAGCGTCAGTCTTCTTCTTGAAGATCCATTTATTCTCAATGGCCTGCCGATCATCGGGAAAGTCAACCAAAGTCCACACTTTGTTCTCATACATGGATCCCATCTCAGATTTCATGGCCTCAAGCCATTTTGCGGAATCCGGGCTCACCATCGCTTCTTCATAGTTCGTAGGTTCATCATGGTCTAGTAACATAACCTCCAGAACAGGATTACCGTACCACTCTGGTCCGGATCTTACTCTGGTTGACCTACGAGGTTCAGTAACAACTTGATCTGAAGTTTCATGATCATCATCATTAACTTCCTCACTAATTGGTGTAGGTGTCACAGGAACCGGTTTCTATGATGAACTACTGTCCAATAAGGGAGCAGGTACAGTTACCTCATCAAGTTCTACTTTCCTCCCACTCACTTCTTTCGAGAGAAACTCCTTCTCTAGAAAGGATCCAAATTTAGCAACAAAAGTCTTGCCTTCAGATCTGTGGTAGAAGGTGTACGCAACAGTTTCCTTTGGGTATATACTATGAAGACACATTTCTCTGATTTGGGTTCGAGCTTATTAGGTTGAAGCTTTTTCACATAAGCAACACAGCCCCAAACTTTAAGAAACGACAACTTTGGTTTCTTGCCAAACCATAGTTCATAAGGCATCGTCTCAACGGATTTCGATGGTGCCCTTTTTAACGTGAATGCAGTCATCTCTAAAGCATAACCCCAAAATGATAGCGATAAATCAGTAAGAGACATCATAGATCGCACCATATCTAGTAAGGTACAATTACGACGTTCGGACACACCATTACGCTGTGGTGTTCCGGGTGGCGTGAGTTGTGAAACTATTCCGCATTGTTTCAAATTAACACCAAACTTGTAACTCAAATATTCTCCTCCACGATCAGATTGTACAAACTTTATTTTGTTGTTACAATGATTTTCAACTTCACTCTGAAATTCTTTGAACTTTTCAAATGTTTCAGACTTATGTTTCATTAAGTAGATATACCCATATCTGCTTAAATCATCTGTGAAGGTGAGAAAATAACGATACCCGCCGCGAGCCTCAACATTCATCATACCACATACATCTGTATGTATGATTTCCAACAAATTTGTTGCTCGCTCCATAGTTCCGGAGAACGACGTTTTAGTCATCTTGCCATGAGGCACGGTTCGCAAGTCCCAAGTGATTCATAATCAAGTGGTTCCAAAAGTCCATCAGTATGGAGTTTCTTCATGCGCTTTACACCAATATGACCTAAACGGCAGTGCCACAAATAAGTTCCACTATCATTATCAACTCTGCATCTTTTGGCTTCAATATTATGAATATGTGTATCACTACTATCGAGATTCAACAAAAATAGACCACTCTTCAAGGGTGCATGACCATAAAAGATATTACTAATATAAATAGAACAACCATTATTCTCTGATTTAAATGAATAACCGTCTCGCATCAAACAAGATCCAGATATAATGTTCGTGCTCAACGTTGGCACCAAATAACAATTATTCAGGTGTAAAACTAATCCCGAAGGTAGATGTAGAGGTAGCGTGCCGACCGCGATCGCATCGACTTTGGAACCATTTCCCACGCGCATCGTCACCTCGTCCTTAGCCAATCTTCGCTTAATCCGTAGTCCCTATTTCGAGTTGCAAATATTAGCAACAGAACCAGTATCAAATACCCAGGTGCTACTGCGAGCATTAGTAAGGTACACATCAATAACATGTATATCACATATACCTTTGTTCACCGTGCCATCCTTCTTATCCGCCAAATACTTGGGGCAGTTCCGCTTCTAGTGACCAGTCTCTTTGCAGTAGAAGCACTCAGTCTCAGGCTTAGGTCCAGACTTGGGTTTCTTCTCCTGAGTAGCAACTTGTTTGCTGTTTTTCCTTAAGTTCCCCTTCTTCTTCCCTTTGCCCTTTTTCTTGAAACTGGTGGTCTTGTTAACCATCAACACTTGATGCTCCTTCTTGATTTCTACCTACGCAGCCTTTTGCATTGCGAAGAGCTCGGGAATCGTCTTATCCATCCCTTGCATGTTATAGTTCATCACGAAGCTCTTGTAGCTTGGTGGTAGTGATTGAAGAATTCTGTCAATGACGCTATCATCCAGAAGATTAACTCCCAGTTGAATCAAGTGATTGTTATAACCAGACATTCTGAGTATATGCTCACTGACAAAACTATTCTCCTCCATCTTACAGCTTTAGAACTTATTGGAGACTTCATATCTCTCAATCCGGGCATTTGCTTGAAATATTGACTTCAACTCCTGGAACATCTCATATGCCCCATGACGTTCAAAACATCATTGAACTCCCGGTTCTAAGCCGTAAAGCATGGCACACTGAACTATCGAGTAGTCATCAGCTTTGCTCTGCCAGACGTTCATAACATCTGGTGTTGCTCCTGCAGCAGGTCTGGCACCTAGCGGTGCTTCCAGGACATAATTCTTCTGTGTAGCAATGAGGATAATCCTCAAGTTACGGACCCAGTCCGTGTAATTGCTACCATCATCTTTCAACTTTGCTTTCTCAAGGAACGCATTAAAATTCAACGGAACAACAGCACAGGCCATCTATCTACAATCAACATAGACAAGCAAAATACTATCAGGTACTAAGTTCATGATAAATTTAAGTTCAATTAATCATATTACTTAAGAACTCCCACTTAGATAGACATCCATCTAATCCTCTAAGTGATCACGTGATCCAAATCAACTAAACCATGTCCGATCATCACGTGAGATGGAGTAGTTTCAATGGTGAACATCACTATGTTGACCATATCTACTATATGATTCACGCTTGACCTTTCGGTCTCAGTGTTCCGAGGCCATATCTGCATATGCTAGGCTCGTCAAGTTTAACCCGAGTATTTCACGTGTGCAACTGTTTTGCACCCGTTGTATTTGAACGTAGAGCCTATCACACCCGATCATCACGTGGTGTCTCAGCACGAAGAACTTTCGCAACGGTGCATACTCAGGGAGAACACTTGTACCTTGATAGTTTAGTGAGAGATCATCTTATAATGCTACCGTCAATCAAAGCAAGATAAGATGCATAAAAGATAAACATCACATGCAATCAATATAAGTGATATGATATGGCCATCATCATCTTGTGCTTGTGATCTCCATCTCCGAAGCACCATCATGATCACCATCGTCAGTGGCGCGACACCTTGATCTCCATCGTAGCATCGTTGTCGTCTCACCAACTTATGCTTCTACGACTATCGCTACCGCTTAGTGATAAAGTAAAGCATTACAGGGCGATTGCATTGCATACAATAAAGCGACAACCATATGGCTCCTGCCGGTTGCCGATAACTCTGTTACAAAACATGATCATCTCATATAGTAAAATATATCATCATGTCTTGACCATATCACAACACAACATGCCCTGCAAAAACAAGTTAGACGTCCTCTACTTTTTTGTTGCAAGTTTTACGTGGCTGCTATGGACTGAGCAAGAACCGTTCTTACCTACGCATCAAAACCACAACGATAGTTCGTCAAGTTAGTGCTGTTTTAACCTTCTCAAGGACAGGGCGTAGCCACACTCGGTTCAACTAAAGTTGGAGAAACTGAAACCCACCAGCCACCTGTGTGCAAAGCACGTCGGTAGAACCAGTCTTGCGTAAGTGTACGCGTAATGTCGGTCCGGGCCGCTTCATCCAACAATACCACCGAACCAAAGTATGACATGCTGGTAAGCAGTATCACTTGTATCGCCCACAACTCACTTGTGTTCTACTCGTGCATATGACATCTACGCAGGCTCGGATGCCACTATTGGGGAACGTAGTAATTTCAAAAAAATTCCTACGCACACACAGGATCATGGTGATGCATAGCAACGAGAGGGGAGAGTGTTGTCCACGTACCCTCATAGACCGAAAGCGGAAGCGTTGGCACAACGCGGTTGATGTAGTCGTACGTCTTCACGATCCGACCGATCAAGTACCGAACGTACGGCACCTCCGAGTTCAGCACATGTTCACCTCGATGACGTCCCTCGAACTCCGATCCAGCCGAGCTTTGAGGGAGAGTTCCGTCAGCATGACGGCCTGCTGACGATGATGATGTTCTACCAATGCAGGGCTTCGCCCAAGCACCGCTACGATATTATCAAGGTGGACTATGGTGGAGGGGGGGCACCGCACACGGCTAAGAGATCCAAGGGATCAATTGTTGTGTCTAGAGGTTCCCCCCTGCCCCCGTATATAAAGGAGCCAGGGGGAGAGGTGGCCAGCCAGGAGTAGGCGCGCCAGGGAGGAGTCCTACTCCCACCGGGAGTAGGATTCCCTCCTTTCCTAGTTGGAGTAGGAGAAGGGGGAAGGAGGACGGAGAGAGGAAGGAAAGGGGGGCGCCGCCCCCCTCCTTGTCCAATTCGGACTAGAGGGGGAGGGGCGCGCGGCCTGCCCTGGACGCCCCTCCTCTTCTCCACTAAGGCCCATGTTGGCCCATTAAACCCCCGGGGGGTTCAGGTAACCCCCGGTACTCCGGTAAAATCCCGATTTCACACGGAACACTTCCGATATCCAAATATAGGCTTCCAATATATCAATCTTTATGTCTCGACCATTTCGAGACTCCTCGTCATGTCCGTGATCACATCCGGGACTCCGAACTACCTTCGGTACATCAGAACATATAAACTCATAATATAATCGTCATTGAAATTTAAGCGTGCGGACCCTACGGGTTCGAGAACTATGTAGACATGACCGAGACATGTCTCCGGTCAATAACCAATAGTGGAACCTGGATGCTCATATTGGCTCCCACATATTCTACGAAGATCTTTATCGGTCAAACCGCATAACAACATACGTTGTTCCCTTTGTCATCGGTATGTTACTTGCCTGAGATTCGATCGTCGGTATCTCAATACCTAGTTCAATCTTTTTACCGGCAAGTCTCTTTACTCGTTCCGTAATACATCATCCCGCAACTAACTCATTAGTTGCAATGCTTGCAAGGCTTATAGTGATGTGCATTACCGAGTGGGCCCAGAGATACCTCCCCGACAATCGGAGTGACAAATCCTAATCTTGAAATACGCCAACCCAACAAGTACCTTCGGAGACACCTGTAGAGCACCTTTATAATCACCCAGTTACGTTGTGACGTTTGGTAGCACACAAAGTGTTCCTCCGGTAAATGGGAGTTGCATAATCTCATAGTCATAGGAACATGTATAAGTCATGAAGAAAGCAATAGCAGAATACTAAACGTTCGAGTGCTAAGCTAACGGAATGGGTCAAGTCAATCACATCATTCTCCTAATGATGTGATCCCGTTAATCAAATGACAACTCATGTCAATTGCTAGGAAACAAAACCATCTTTGATCAACGAGCTAGTCAAGTAGAGGCATACTAGTGACACTCTGTTTGTCTATGTATTCACACAAGTATTATGTTTCTGGTTAATACAATTCTAGCATGAATAATAAAAATTTATCATGATATAAGGAAATAAATAATAACTTTATTATTTCCTCTAGGGCATATTTCCTTCAGCAACTGGGCTAGCAGGACTCCGGTAATCCGGGCTGTAGCAGGCTAATAGGACTCCGAAAGACACCGCGTGACATTTCCCCGAAGGAACAGACACAAGATCGAAGAAGGACACATGCCGTCAAGTCTAAGTGTTTCGGAGCGGTAGCAACTGGGCTAACAGGACTCCGGTAAACCGGGCTGTAGCAGACTACCATGGCTCAGTGAAAGAACTAGACTACATTTCCCCATAAGAGAGGCTACCAAGGATAGACAACTAGGTTGTCGGATCCCACACATACCAAGCATTTCAAAATCATACACACAATATGCTTGATATGTGCAAATACAACATGGCATCACAACAAAACTCTACGACTCAAAGTATTTATTCATTAGGCTCCGAGGAGCCAAGTATTACAAACATGGGTCTCATGACCCAACATACAGAGCATACAAGCAACAAGCGGAAGCATAAACATGTCTGAGTACAGACGACTGCAAATGAAAAAGGCCGATAAGCCTGACTATCTACAAGACCCTCCCAAGGGTACAAGATCGTAGCTGAGGTTACAAGCTAAACATCAAAGTCCAAGCCAAACTACTAGCGAGACTGAAGTCTCTCTGCAAAAACATAAATTAAGCAAACGTGAGTACAAATGTACCCAGCAAGACTTACATAAGAACTAGCTACATATGCATCAGTATCAATAAAGGGGTGGTGGAGTTTAACTGCAGCAAGCAAGCTTTGACTCGGTGGCTAACCTGAACTACGACTGCAAGTAACTCTTTTGAGGTGGCGCACACAAGTCCACATATTCACCATCACAATACACCACTATGGATCCGCTCTCGTCTCCTACGAGAAGGCCATCCATAGCACTCACGCTTATCTTGCGCATTTTAGAGTATCCACTTTCACATGGCTGTGGTGGCCTAGGCGATGCGTGCGCGGAACCTAAGCCGTCTACGCGATGCGGCGAGCAGGATGGACATGCGCCCGGGACCAAATGGTCACCAGAGCATCGGCGGCGGCAAGCACGGGCGACGGAGGGCTTCGGTCATCGACGAAACAGCATCTACGGCGTGCAAACGAGACAACGGAGAGGGTGGTTCGAGGGAGAGGCTCACGACGGTTGCAGTGGTGCAAACGGCGAGCTCGGAGGATGAACGGAGCAAATGGGGCGGCGGAGGCGATCTCGGCGGCCGCAGGTTGAAGACGACGACAGTGAAGACCAAACGGAGCTTCTCGGCTCACTTGGTGCGGTGAGGAGGAAGAGTAGGTCGAGGCGGAGCTCTAGGATGCGTCGGGGAGGTGAGGCAGTGGCTGTGGGCGCGGGGTTACGGCGGCGCGTCCATGGAGGCTTCGGCCATGGCGGGGAACGGGCGAGGGGGAGAGAGAGGGAGGGAGAGATCGATCCGAACGGTTCTGGGGGGTGGCGTGGCGCTATGGAAGGCTCAAGGCGCCCCGGGGAAGCAGGAGGTGGCTCGACGCGTGCGCGCGCGCGTCGGGCACACGCCCTGCCTACTGGCCTGAGGAGGAAGATGACAGGAGCTGCGGTGGTGGGCTGGGCCACCAGCTGGCCGCCAGGTAAGTGGGCCTCCAGGTGGGTTCTCTTCTCTCTCTTTTATTTTCGGTTTTTCTATTTTTCTGCAACTTTAGAGCTTTATTAAAAATACTAAGGCTAACTCAAAAATCATGAAACTTCTCATGCCCACTGTTTGGAATATTTCCAACAGTAAAGATTTTAGTTCATGAGTATTTGGACATTTAAATTGTTATATAGCATTTAAATGCCCAAATGCAAATAAAGTATGATTTAATTCAGTGACCCTAAGTTGTACTAGGAAAATGTGAACCAATTTTGGCAGTGGTTCTAGACCAAGACAAAAATGATGAACATTTTCGAAGGGCATTCTAGGTTCATTGAAAAAGTATTTTAGTAACGCTAGTTGGATTAAGTGGTGTTGGGATTTCTGTCATCCCCATTTCATGTTTCTGAGAAATTTAAACATGATGCACACATGAAGGGCTAGCCTAGTGCATACCAGAACTAGGGATGTGACATGTGCCATGGATATTGCGGATGCACGCGGTGCATGGACGATACAACGTCTCAGCAGCTAACGTCAAGGAAAGATGGCGGGTCTGGGAAAATCATGTACATGGGGCATCGAAGATGGCTCGATCAGGACGACCGATGGACAAACCGTGGACATCTATTCAATGGTCACACTGAGCATTAAGGACCTCCACGTAAGCGGAGCGGAGCCGAAATCGATGAGCGTCTGAAAAACTGGGAGCAGTGCCCCGCGCCGGGAAAGACGATGAAAAGGCGCCGGAGCCGCTGCTGAAGGTATGGAAGACGAGGTCTGTGTTTTGGGACTTGGAGTACTGGCACAAACTTGACACACCTCATTGCCTTGATCAAATACATATATGTAAGAATGTCCTTGGGAGCTTGCTCGCAACACTGATGAACATGCCGGATAAGACCAAGAATGGGCCGAAGGAAAGAAAAGTCTTGCAAGATTTGAAAATCAGGGAAGATCTGCATATGCCGCCCCATAAAAAGTCAGACGAGACAGAGACGGGTACAGAGGTGCGGGAGAAGAAGGGCGAAAAAGACAAGGAAGAGGATTATTTCCCCCCTTCTTGCTTCACCTTAAGTCTGGCTGAGATCGATCAATTCTTTAAGTGCCTTACCGGAGTCAAAGTTAGTTCCAGTTACTATGGCAAGATAAGCATATATCTAGACACAAACAAGAAATGGTTCAACGGGATGAAGTCCCATTACTATCATGTGATGATGATGCAGATACTACTTGTTGCCCTTAGAGGGATAATGGACAAGCACATCCGTGACACACTTATTGGTCTCTGCAACTTTTTTGATGTCATCTGTCAAAAGTCGATCAGTGTGAAGCAGCTCCGAAGGCTACAGGAAGAGATTGTTGTGATACTGAATGAGCTTGAGATGTATTTCCAGACCGCGTTCTTTGACGTCATGGTGCATCTGTGTGTCCATATTGTGGACGACATAATAGACCTGAGGCCGTCATTCCTGCACAACATGATGCCGTTTGAGAGGATGAATGGGATCATCAAAGGATTCGTTTGTAACATCGTCCAGGGCTATCTGACACAAGAGTGCATCTCTTTCTGCGAAAATTTTCTATATGGCGCAGACCAGCTGCCTGGTGTTGGTGGTGGTTTGCCCGTTAACAAGCACGATGGGAGGCTCGAAGGAGAAGGTCACTCCAACGGTCGTAGTGAACTACACGTGGCATACTCAGATCGACGCAACGACTTTGACAGAGCAAACTTGGTGGTGCTACAACACCTAGACGAGGTATATCCTTTCATGGCACTGCACAAAGAAATTATCGCAAAGAAGTATCGTGACCGGGGGGTATGCAGGACGGACGCCAAAGTTACTAGAGAGCACAACTCCACTTTCCTGCATTGGTTCAAAGAGCATATTATTGCTAATCCCTCGGAAGAGGGATCTAAGGACGGATTGCTCATATACGCGTTAGCACATGGCCCCTCGCCCAACCTCGTCACCTATCAGGCATACGATATCAACGGACACACGTTCTATACGGAGGCCAAAGATATGGACAGTGATGATCAGAACTCAGGAGTGACGATGGAATGCATGACCGGCAGCGACAACGACGCAACTGAGAGATTTTACAGAAGGGTCGAGGAGATCTGGGGGCATGTCTACTCTGGACTGCAGAATGCGACGATGTTCTGTGCCAGATGGGCTAAGAACGTCGAAAGAGAAAACTGGTATTTCACTACCATGACTATACCCGACGCCAAGAGCGCTACCGTGAACGCTATCGCAAAATCGAGCCATGGGTACACGCTAAGCACATGACACAATGCTTCTTCATAACCGACCCATGCAATCCCAGCAGTGTTGTCGTGAGGAGAGGCAAAATGAACATCATTGGAATGGATGGAGTCGCCAACGAGGAAGACTACAACCAGTAAGGCAACCCAATGAGGGAAGATGGCGATGATGATGAAGTATACGTCAAAAGAAGAATCAATACTACATTACCTAAGAAAGATCGAACTCCATGGAAAAGGAAAAGTCACAATGAGGGGCTCAATTATTCTTCAACGAACAAGAAGGGAAAGAAGCTCACTCAAAAACGAAAAAGTCAAAGCTGAGGAACCGTATGTTATCGGTCAAATGATGTAATATATATGTTCCTATTTTGTGTACACACTTATCCATTATGCATGGGTCAAATGATGTAATATATATCGCCTTAGTTATATACATTGTGTCACCTTCACTTCGTTCACTGCTCTCGGTAAAAAACGAAAAGGAAAGTGAGAGAAAATAAAGGAAAAGAAAATAGAAGAAACAAACAGGAAAACTGCTATAGGTACTAGTTATTGCAGTAGCGCTTTTCTGAAAAAGAGCTATAGCTAGTCAATGTAGCAGTAGCGCTTTCCGTATAAAAACGCTAGAACTACCTGTAATAGCAGTAGAGCTATCTTGATAAAAGCACTATAGCGAACTTAGCTATAGCGCGTTTGTCGGAACGTGCTACTGCTACGTCGACTTCACCCCCAAAATCCTCACTCTCTCTGCTTCTTCCCGCCTCTGCTTCCCCCCCCCCAAATCCCTACTCTCTCTTCCCCCGTGTCGTCGCCGCCGGAGCCCTGCCCTCGTCGTGCCCCTGCGCTCACCCCGACCCCGACGCGCCATGCCTCCCTCCTCTGCTTCCTCCCCTCCCAACCTCGGCCATCGTCGGGCCTGCTTCCTCGCCCCTGCACCCTCTGTAAGCCCCCACCGCTCCCCCTCTCTCTGTTAGCTAGGGTTCTTCGGTTAATTTACTTAGGTTTTAGTTAGGGTAGTAGGTTAATTTGGTTATCTATTTAGTTATGAATTTGGCTAGGTTTTTATGAACCATAGGTTTCAAATTAAGATAGAAATTTAGGGTTAAGCAATTGTAGTTAAAAGAAAAGGCGGAATTGATTATATAGGTTTCTTGCATTTTTTAGTTTAAGTAATTGTTGCTATCTAAATTTTATCGTGCTAGTTAGATAATTAGAATTAGTATTAAAAAACAGAATTAGTATTTAAAAAAACCGAATTAGTTTAAGCAATTGTCCAAATCAACATCTCTTGTTAAAGCAATTTTTTTAGTTTCAAACTTAGGTAGGCTGAATTTACTTTGAAATATTGTGAAGAAAAATGACTTCTTGCATTTTTCGTCAAGTTCTATATTTTTGTTCCTTTTATTTGCAAATTTGAAGAGGACATGTGATTTGGACATGTCATATTTGGAATTTGGACATGTCATTTGGACATGTGATGTTTTGGACATGTCATATTTGGAATTTGGACATGTGATGTTTTGGACATGTCATATTTGGAATTTGGACATGTCATTTGGACATGTGATGTTTTGGACATGTCATATTTGTAAAATGATGATTATGTGGAGGGTAAATGATCCGAGTGGCCTATGTTCCCCCGGAATTTTGATTCATTTCCGTTCTGGTGAATTTTATGCGCTCGATATGTCCACTTTTTAGCAAAAGTCATGCCGAAATTTTCCGTGAATTTTGGCATGACTTGTGCTACATAGTCGGCATATCAAGTGCCGGGAGTTGCTATGAAACGGCATTCCGGCAAACATAGATCTTTTTTATGTCATTTCTCACGTTCCATAGCCAGCCGATGCCCGCTGGGCACATCAGGGTTACCTTGTCGAGTGTGACATCAGGGCACGAAGATTTGCCTCCTCCAGTATGCCTAGAGGGAGAGGACGACGAGACCCCGCTGCAGATTGGAAACTGCAAGGGTTGGGTGCTGCTATGGCCGAAGAATCTTCTTCGTCTAGAGCCGGCCGAGAGCACACCAATAACCACACATCAACAAGCATGTATGGAGACCACCACCCTGCCTACGCAATTACCAGCTCTTGTAGTGCCGGGTGAGAGCGACGGATAACGTGATGAAGGGGGTCCAATAGTGGCTGATGTAATCGGTCCCATAGAATAGAGAATGTATGATGAGATGGAGGAGACGGAGGACCCAATGGGTTTCCTCAATACAGGCGCCCATGACGGTGACTTAGATATGATGAGTCAACC
Organism: Aegilops tauschii subsp. strangulata; assembly: GCF_002575655.3. Classification (NCBI taxonomy): domain Eukaryota; kingdom Viridiplantae; phylum Streptophyta; class Magnoliopsida; order Poales; family Poaceae; genus Aegilops; species Aegilops tauschii. The sequence continues at coordinate 102,007,127 of NC_053036.3, read as the reverse complement.
ATATGACGAATCAGGCTATCGGCATGATGAGGATATATGGATGATCTGCCCGGGCAGGAACATCTTAGAAGGGATTGCAAGAAGTCTCTCTTCATGAAATCCTCACAGGACACGCCTGAAAATGCCGCCTCAACATAGGCTCAACTAGCCGGGGGTCATATAGTGCTTAGCCCGGCAACACAGGGGCAGGGGTTAAGCAAGCGTCTGGAAGGTGTGCTCAAGAAAAAGGAGAGGAAGAGACCGGGGAAGATAGGCTCAGCTGCCTCCAAACAAGCCAGAGCACATAGCAGCCAGACGGTGGATTTTGAAGAGCGTGTACCCGTCAAAGGTCTGGCCATGTTCCATGACATGGGTGAGGCACTATTAGGGGATCTCAGGAGATTGCACGACCATGTGCTATCGACTGAGAAAAGCCTACTAGCATCGAAGGATCCAGGATATCTGACATATGCGGCTCGTGTGCCTGAGGGGAAGTGCTACGCCGACACACGGCCCGCGGAGGTGTTCTTCCTGCGGTTTGACCATATCTTCGAGATGTTTCTGACAAGGCGGCTCGATTTTACAATCGTCCGCCTTTTTGCACTAGATATGAGCTCCATCATGAAGATAGAAGAAGTCTCGCAAATCTGTGTGGCGGATTCGTACTACATGCACGAGTCCTTCTTGAGTCCCGGCGACTTTGAGCGTGAAACTGCTAGGGAGTACCTCCAAAACTTCATGGTACAGAATAAGGACCAGGAAATTGTCCTCCTTCCTTATAATCCAAAGTAAGTCAGTTCTGGACAACCCTTTCGTATATTTCAATCATTCCTTCTCGCTCATATGGAGAATAATTTGAGGTGTCTTTTTCCCCGCAACAACGGACGTGCCATCCTTATCATTCTTTACCCGCGAGTCTCCCACGCCGTGTATTTCGACCCTACCAGATACTACGAGAAGAAGGACTACACCCACATAATGAATATTCTAGATGATGATCTCCAAGGATTCAGCATTAGAGGTGGCCACCTGCAGATCAAGAAACAAAGGAACAAGAAGTTGGGTTTCTCGCATAAAACTAACTTCTGCTGCATCCATGTCCCAAAACCAAGCAAGAAAGGTGGATTCTACCTCCTCCATCTCATGATTGAGTTCAGCACCGATCACCAAAAGCTTCGCATGACAAGAAGAAACGATGATCATATTCGCAAGTGGGTAGAATCTCATTGAGAAGGAGATTATAAACTTAGAGATGACTTCTATCGCATCTAAAGGGACATTGCGACGATCATCATGAAAGAAGTCGTCGATGAGAAGGGGATGTTCCACCACGGCCCTATATCGTGAGCTCACGTCCGAAATTGCATAGGCATGCAACGTCATGACCTTACGCCATTCAAGAAGCTAGGGTCCATCCTTGATGATATGGAAGGATGGAACTTGTAGTGATTTACGATGCTGCTGATGATGATATGTGTCGGCTGAACTTGTATACTTTCTATAGCGATGAAACTTTGTGATGTCCACGGTCCCTACCGAACTTGCGTAACGCTACTTTGTTAGTTTGGGTGCGATGACCTGCGTACCTCTAGTTAATTAGTTTGCATACTATATGTTGCATCTAGTTGCTAACCCTTTCTTTTTCGTGTTGCTCTAGTATATTTTGTTGCACATGACCGTACATTCTCTTGATGAAGATGCATCTCTAACAGGTACCTAGATTCTTGATGGCGAAGAAGCAGTGCTATGTCGTGTAAAAGGGAAGGTTCTTGGAGTGTATGACGAGTGGCCTGAGTGTCAGGCGCAAAGAATGGGTTCTCGGGCACCAGCCATAAAGGCTTCAAAAGCAGACAAGAAGCAAAAGCTAGTTACTTGAGGTTCACTCTAGCGCAAGAGAGGAATCGTAACCGCCGCCTCCTGTACTGTATAGTTCCGCTCTCAGTCATAGTGATAGCTCTTCTCGCGTATATCATTGTTTAGGTGGATGACGGTGTAGTTGCAAGTATTCGAGACTTGTATCGCCATTTTCGAGATGATGACGAGAGACCACTTTGTGTTGGATGATGATTATGATGATGACATGATTTGGTGAGACTATTTGTATGTATATGCTATGATTACATTTGTATGTGTATGATATGCTAGAATTACTGTATAAAGCCCTAAAAAAATTCAGCAGCACAAAATATGGAGCAGAAAAAAAATTCAAAAACTACTAACAGTAGCGCAGGGTATGGCTTTAGCAGCAGCGTGTTCTTAGCAGTAGTGCTCTTTGTTAAAGGGCGCTGGAGCTATTAGCAGCAGCACGTGTTGTATATAGACACTACTGCTATCCCTTGAGAGTAGTAGCGCGGGTCAAACCACGCTACTGATAAGCATTAGCTTTAGCGTCGTATCAGTAGCGCGGCCACCCACGCTACTGATAAGCATTTAACCCACACTACTGCTAGCCAAGAAATTGTTTCATACTTTTGATGTTCTCAAACTTTCTCAACTTTCACGCAATAAAAATAGAATATGGTGGTTGTGGAGAAGACAAAAGGAAGGAGATAGTCTCACATCAACTAGGCGTATCAACGGGCTATGGAGATGCCCATCAATAGATATCAATGTGAGTGAGTAGGTATTGCTATGCAACGGATGCACTAGAGCTATAAGTTTGTAAAAGTTCAAAAAAGAAACTAAGTGGGTGTGCATCCAACTTGCTTGCTCACGAAGACCTAGGGCAATTTGAGGAAGTCCATCATTGGAATGTACAAGCCAAGTCCTTATAATGAAAAATTCCCACTAGTATATGAAAGTGATAACACAGGAGACTCTCTATCATGAAGATCATGGTGCTACTTCGAAGAACAAGTGTGGACAAAGGATAGTAACATTGCCCCTTCTCTCTTTTCTCTCTCTTTTTTTGGTGGGCTTCTTTGGCCTCTTTTTTTATTTGGGTTTCTTTGGCCTCTTTTATTATTTGGGCTTCTTGGGCCTCTTTTATTTTGATAACCTCACATGGGACAATGCTCTAATAATGATGATCATCACACTTTTATTTACTTATTACAACTCGATGCTAGAACAAAGATATGACTCTATATGAATGCCTCCGACAGTGTACCGGGATGTGCAATGATCTAGCATAGCAAATGACATCAAAAAATGGACCAATGATGAAGCATGTCATAATAAGCGGAATGGTGTAAGTTGCATGGCAATATATCTCGGAATGGCTATGGAAATGCCATAATAGGTAGGTATGGTGGCTGTTTTGAGGAAAGTATAAGGTGGGTGTAGTGCACCGACGAAAGTTGCGCGGTACTAGAGAGGCTAGCAATGGTGGAAGGGTGAGAGTGCGTATAATCCATGGACTCAACATTAGTCATAAAGAACTCACATACTTATTGCAAAATTCTATTAGCTATCGAAATAAAGTAATACATGCATGCTCCTAGGGGGGTAGATTGGTAGGAAAAGACCATCGCTCGTCCCCGACCGCCACTCATAAGGAAGACAATCAATAAATACCTCATGCTCCAACTTCGTTACATAACGGTTCACCATACGTGTGCATGCTACAGGAATCACAAACTTTAACACAAGTATTCTTACCAATCCACTAATACTCACTAGCATAACTCTAATATCACCATCTCTATATCTCAAAACAATCACAAGGAGTCAAAATTCTCATAGTATTCAATGCACTTTATATGAAAGTTTTTATTATAACCCTCTTGGATGCCTAGCATATTAGGACTAAATTCATAACCCAAGAAAATTACCATGCTATTTAGAGAGACTCTCAAAATAATATAAGTGAAGCAAGAGAGTTCAATAATTTCTATAAAATAAAACCACTGTCGTGCTCTAAAAAGATATAAGTGAAGCACTAGAGCAAAATTGCCTAGCTCAAAAGATATAAGTGAAACACATAGAGTATTCTAATAAATCATGAGTCATGCGTGTCCCTCTCAAAAGGTGTGTACAGAGAGGATGATTGTGGCAAACTAAAAAGCAAAGACTCATATCATACAAGACACTCCAAGCAGAACACATATCATGTGGTGAATAAAAATATGGCCTCAAGTAAATTTACCGATAGACCAAGACGAAAGAGGGGATGCCATCCGGGGCATCCCAAAGCTTAGACTCTTGGTTGTCCTTGAATATTACCTTGGGGTGCTTTGGGCATCCCAAGCTTAGGCTCTTGCCACTCCTTATTCCATAGTCCGTCAAATCTTTACCCAAAACTTGAAAACTTCACAACAGAAAACTCATGAGATCCGTTAGTATAAGAAAATAAATCACCACTTTTGATATTGTTGTGAACTCATTCTTTATTTAATTTGGGCTAATATCTATTGTATTCCAACTTTTCAATGGTTCATACCCCCAAATACTAGCCATAGATTCATCAAAATAAGCAAACAATACTTAGAAAACTGAATCTGTCAAAAACAGAACAGTCTGTAGCAATATGTAAACTTTGAATACTTCTGTAACTCTAAAAATTCTGAAAAAGTAGGACAAGAGAGGCAATTTGTATATCAATCTTGTGTAAAGAATTCAGAGCAAAAGCACGCTTCTGTGAGTAATGAAAATTATTTACTGGGCACAAAAGTTTATGTTTTTCATCAAGATCAAATCAACTATCACCGTAAGCCATCCCAAAGGTCTTACTTGGCACAAACACTGACTAAAACACCAAAACACAATTACTACAGTAGCATAATTGTGTGAATTCATAAAAACAGAAAAGAAAAATATTGGGTTGTCTCCCAACAAGCGCTCTTCTTTAAAGCCTTTTAGCTAGGCATTGATAATTTCGATGATGCTCACATGAAAGGTAAAAATTGAAACACAAAGAGAGCATCATGAAGCATGTGAAAAACACATCTAAGTCTAATATACTTCTATGCATAGGCATTTTATCGGGAATAGATTTATCAAGACAAGCAAAAACTAGCATATGCAAGGAAGAAGAAAGAAGCAATAGTAATCTCAACATAATGAGAGGTAATTTAGTAACATGAAAATTTCTAAAACCATATTTTCCTCTCTCATAATAATTACATGTAGGATCATAATCAAATTCAACAATATAGCTATCACATAAAATATTCTCTTCATTATCCACATGCATGCAAAGTTGACACTCTTCCAAAATAGTGGGATTAACATTAATTAAGGTCATGACTCCAAAGTAGTGGGATCATTATTTCCTAAAGTTGACACTCTTCCAAACCCACTTTCAATATTATAGGAAACATATTCATCATGAGGCTTAAATAAATTTTCAATATCATAAGAATCATTATCACCCCAATCATGATCATTCCAATAAGTAGCGAACATGGCCAAACTAGCATCCCCAAGCTTGGGGTTTTGCATATTATTATCACCATTGAAATTAATAGAATTTATAATAACATCATAGGAATCATGCTTTTTATTCAAGGAGCTATCATGAACCACTTCATAATTCATCTTTTAGCACTTCATCACAATTCCCAGATTCACGAATCTCAAGCAAAACTTCATAAAGATAATTTAGTGCACTCAACTCACTAGCAATTAGTTCATCATAATTGGATCTTTTAAAAATATTAGCAAGTGGATCAGGATCCATAAACTCTTTGCTTCTTGATTTCCAATAAATACACAATTATGCCAAGCAAAAAAACCAACAAACCAAGTAAGACGTAAAGGCAAATGAAAAGAAGACAAATAAAATGCAAATATTTTTGTGTTTTTCTAAAAACGCTTTAGAAGAGGGGGAGAGGAAAACGAAAATCAAATGGTAAATAATTTAATGCAAGAGACGGGAGTTTTATGATGGGTACTTGGTAGGCTTGACATAGATCTCCCCGGCAACGGCGCCAGAAATTCTTCCTACTACTTCTTGAGCTTGCGTTGGTTTTTCCCTTGAAGAGGAAAGGGTGATGTAGCACAGTAGAGATAAGTATTCCCCTCAGTTAAAAACCAAGGTACCAATGCAATAGGAGAAACACGCAAGTCCCCAATAGATGCACCTACACAAACAATCAAACACTTGCACCCAACGCGAGAAAGGGGTTGTCAATCCCTTCACGGTCACTTGCAAAGGTGAGATCTGATAGAGATGGATATAGAAGTTTTCTAAAACGTAAATTAAAGTAAATATAAATAAAGTGCATCAAGGTAATTTTGGTATTTTTAATATATAGATCTGAAAATATAATGAGGAAAATAGACCCGGGGGCCATAGGTTTCACTATAGGCTTCTCTCTTGAAGGAAAATAATACGGTGGGTGAACGAATTACTGTCGAGCAATTGATAGAAAAGTGCAAAGTTATAACGATATCCAAGGCAATCATTATGAAATATAGTCACCATGTTTGTATCAAGTAGACCGACTCCTGCTTGCATCTACTATGATTACTCCACACATCGCCCGACTCCTGCCTGCATCTAGAGTATTAAGTTCATAAGAACAGAGTAACGCATTAAGTAAGATGACATGATGTAGCGGGATAAACTCAAGAAATATGATGAAAACCCCATCTTGTTACCCCCGATGGCAACAAACCAACACGTGTCTCGCTACCCCTACTATGTCACTAGGTGAAATCACGCAAGTCAGAACCCAAAGCTAAGCACCTCTCTCATTGCAAGAAAAACCAATCTAGTTGGCCAAACCAAATCGATAATTCAAAGAGAAATACAAAGATATCAAATCATGCATATAAGAATTCAAAGAAGTTCAAATAATATTCATAGATAAGCTGATCATAAATCCACAATTCATCGGATCTCGACAAACACACCGCAAAACACTACAAAAAAAGACACTTCCGTGATGATACGTGTTTGTCACCGTAGGTCACGTTTTCTGTCATGCATGTACATCCATGAAGATTTTGTGACAGAATCAAGATAGTCATACCTGTGATGTCGTAGAAGTGTTCCATGACATTACCAAAATTATCATCACGGAAGTGTCCACTTCCATGACGATAAATCGCGCGTCATAGAAATGCTTTCATCAAGGGTGACCGACACGTGGCATCCACCGTAAGGGCTCGCCGTCAAGCTATCGGGTCCGGTTTTGGATCCGATAACCCGTTAACAGCCCAGACCAATGGTGATTTTCCATGCGTAAAATTCTCATTGGCCGGAGGAAACACGTGTCTTCTCCTCGGTGGGCCAGATGTCGCCCGTCCATTGGAGGAGACATGCCTATGATACGTCGACACGTGGCAGGGCCCAACAGAGGCCCATATAGGATAAATGGGCTGGCCCAACTAAAGGCCTCAAGATTTTGCGGACCATAATGGGCCGGCCCAACTAAAGGCTCACAAGATTTTGCGGACCATAATGGGTCGGCCCAGCTAAAGGCCCCCAAGATTTTGCCGACCATAATGGGTCGGCCCAGCTAAAGGCCCACAAGATTTTGAGGACACTAGTAGGCCGACCCATTCACAGGATGCCATGTTTTGGGCCAAATGCCGGCCCATATTTGATCCGGTCCATAAACAGCCTGCCATGTTTCGGGCCTAATAAAGGCCCATATGAGATCCGGCCCGTTAAAAGCCTACCATGTTCTAGGCCAAATTACGGCCCAGATAAGATCCGACCCTTTAAGAGGCTTTGGGCCAAATTACGGCCCACTTGCTAAAGGCCCATTTAGTAATTCGGCCTATTAAAGGCCCATTTACCATTTCGGCCCTGTATTTATTTCGGCCTGTTAAAAGCCCGTCATATAGTTGGGCCTAACTACGGCCCGGTTTGCATCCGGCCTGCTCACCGCCGATAATCTGATTTGGGCCAAACAAGGACCGAGACAATTTTGGCCTGTTAACGGCCCGTGATGTGATTGGCACAATCATGCGCTAGGGTCTATTTCGGCCTGCTGCCGTCCCGCGAGCTGTTCGGCACGTTTCAGGCCCAACCTACTTTTCAGCCTCCTAAAAGCCCATTGAGTTTTCTTGCGAAAATAGGGCCGACGTTTTACTCGGCCTATTAAATGCCTGAATCTACTTGTGCGCCAGTTTACATTTAGGCATGTTAACGAACCAAGCTGACTGGGCCCATGATGCGGAGCATACATAGTGATTTGCATGAAGACCCGATTATGTACCATAATTTTACCGTTTGGCCGGTTTACTGCGAAGACAGGATATATATATAGTTACATAACTGCAGCATCGTGAATAAGAAAAAACCTAGACTATACAATAAAGAAATTACGACATATTACATCCACTGGGCATCAAAGTTCGCCACTATGATAATAAAGCACAGGCAGACAGCAGATTACATACACTGGGCATCAAAGATCGCCACCAGTGCAAATAAACACGCCGACAAAATAATATACAAAATCGTCAACACTTCAATAGAGTTCAAGAAAGGTTAGCCCTGCTCGGGAGCTGCAGCGCAAGCAGCTGAGCAAGCTGATGAGACTGCGCTTGTTTGACACTTATATCCTCCTCACTCTAAAAGTTAAACATGCAGACAGATGACATGTTTTGCACATATAAGTATGAGTGCTGACAATTCATCACATTTCTTACTGGCGAATAAAGTGACACAGTTTAAAATAGCATTAACACAATATGGTATTGTTCAAGTCAAGACATGGCAGAAAATGACATTGTGAAGGAGTTGGCAGCTTCACGACACCACTGGATTACAGATCAAGAACTCATAAGTATCAATGGTTAGTGTGCTGTCAATTTGTCCCATTTCAGATTGGCAAATAAAGAGATGGTTTAAATAATAGTAGAATGATATGACATTGTTCATAGTTAAGACACTGCAGAATATGACATTGTGTTGTAGTGGTAGGTTCACCACACCACTGGATTACGGATCAAGAACAGAAGCATGCATGCAGTGCAAAAGAAGATCACTTGCTCTGTATAGTTTAATTTACATGGTATGAAGAAGGAACTTGGTTGTACAACTGAAAACTTAAATTGAGAAGGACAAACTTTTGTTTATGAACTACATAATAAACTTTAAACATGCATTTTGATGCAAACACCAAAAATAAACAGCTATTGCAGTCATGCCTAACCAAATATACACAACAAAGTTTGAAGGCTTGAGAAGGACAAACTTACATTATTGGTGAAGACAGGCTCTATAAAGCCCTTGTCCATGCTGATGGGGGGCAATTCAAGAAGTTTACCACAGAATCTTCTTCATAAGCATTGCCTGTATTCTACATTTTGTTAAGAGTAAATATAGATGTGATAATATAAGAAAAAATGGAGAATATTTAAGATAAGATGAAGAGTGGTGCTACATAACCAAGTAGCTATAAATGTAAGTACAGCGATACAGGCAAAAGGTACAGCCAAGAGCAATGCAGAGTTAAACTTCTTCAGTGCCATCGGTGTTATCCAACCTTATGGTAAGAGTAAATATAGATCTGATGTGTAGAAAATGGAGGGCAAAGGAAAATAAGGTGCATAGTGATGGTACATGTACAACTAGCTATCAATATAAGTACACTGATAAAGGACAGCATGTACTTACAAGAACAATGTAGAGCTAAAAAAATTCATTGCCATTGGATATATTCTACACTAATGTAACCATTCATACAGCTTATATAATTTGGAGCGAACAATTGATAAGCAAGCTATCATGCATACTGCTGTCATAATGAACCAGGTATGTATGCAAGTACAGTGATACAGGACAACAGGTACTAACAAGAGCAAAGTAGCGGGCAACATATTTGCGATATCCTGTCGTCCTTTTCAAACCGGAATTCTTCTTCGAGCAGATTTCCTGCAAAAAAGATCCGTAAGGCACATGCGGCAAAGTAGACGTTCAAATTGTCATGTGATATCATAGACAGTACCTCATCCTGGGAACGAGACCAGTGCATAACAAGGTTCTTCCATTCAATGTCTTCTAAATTTAGCACAGGAGACTTCACCGGAAATTCGTTTATAGACTTGCCATCAAATTGTGATTTCCTCAAGTAACATCAATACTGCTGCAATGCTTCCTTGAAAAGCAAGCTTTGCTCGTCATGACTATCCAAATTGACCCTCACCTACTTACAACAATGTAATGTAAATCATTGATGTGTTCAATCAGCAGAAAACAAGAAAATAATCACCATGAATAATAGCACTTACACGTAAGTGGGACAGGAAGATGTGAAAATGGTGTTTGTCTTCACTATAATCTTCCCATGATGGGAATATATGCACGTAATCCCTAACAACATTGAAAGCATTGTCTTTTAAACTGGGAATAACTGGAATGGGGTTCCAATCTACAGGAATTGGCCATCTTTGCAGTTGGGATAGGTCTTCAGCCGGTGGACTTGCTGTACTTTTTGCTGGAGTGGGATTTTTCTGTGGTCCGGCTAGTGCTATGGCAACAGAAATCGGCATACCTTTTGCTGGAGTGCAGGTCCTGTGTGGTGGGGCTAGTGGTGTGGCCAGTGAAGTATGGGTACAGTCTGCTGGAGTCGGTCCTACGTTTTGTGTCACTGGTTGTAGAGCCAATATAAGTGGGGTGTTGTCTGATTTCTCCGGCACCACCACGTTTTTCAAGGACTTTGCTGGTGCTCCTTCAGGTTCGGCAATCACCCTCTTCCTTTCTGATGTCTGGTACACAAGAACAACATTTGAGTGGCAAAACATGGTATGGTGACAGATGGAATATGTATTGATAATGGATGGGCATGGCATCTTGACATATATGATGAGTAAACTAAGCTAATGGCGGTGCTACAAAGTAGAAGAAATGCAAGACAACTTATGCAAGATACACGCAATCAATAAAACCTTGCCAAATTAGAACAGGCACCTTGATGGGTGAATAGGACAGGCCATCTGCCTTTGACTCCTCGAGGTCAGAATAGTCATTAGGATCATATTCTGATGCGCGGATTCTGATATTCACTATGATTACATATAATATCTGAGAAGCACGAAAACATAAATAGTAGTGAGATTATCTTTGTAATGCAGAGGATATTCTAATATAGGGGTGCCCCTGTAAACCCTTGTCTGCTATCACTGGATTCTGATGAGAGAGCCCACGTGTGCTGTAATATGGTGCGTGCATTAATATAATCTGGCACAAGTACACAAAAAATAGGCTCTAGAAGTAAGGATAGTTGGCAGATGATAGGTTCATAATATACTGCATAGAGAGTTTATTGCCAAACCATGATAACAAGAGCACACAACAACTAGGCAGATCGTAGTGTACATAAAAGGGGTACACCATAACCAGGATATATAAATCGGGAAAGTGGAACTGGCTGGAAATTACGGTGTTGTATTGCCGCTACTAATTGAAAGCCTATCGATCACGTACAGGCCAGCTCTATCAGCTGTTGACTGCAGATGTCCCTGCTCCCCTTGCTGACAAGGAACGTACTGTACGGACTAAATACAGAATAACAAAAGAGTAACATGTTAAAGAACATAAGAGGAAGCATATTCTTGAGGTTCCGCTTCATTGCATACAGTGTTGGTTGCCCACTCATGATGAATCACAGCGCCCAAAGAAATGCAATTCCATGTTGTCTCTCTATATGTGGCCACATGCATTTGGAAAATCAAGTGGGAGCATTACCTGACCAATTAAATGTGTGTATGTTAAGTAATATCAGTATCATATCACAATTTGTATTTGAAGAAGTATGCTTTGGACTTATGATTGGTGTGTTGTTTAGCTTCAAGAGTGGACTGCTGCTAGTGCGACACAAAGCAGCTACGCAGGTCATAGTGTAGATATAATGGGAAAACCGTAAGCATCACAAGTAAAATCAGCAAAGTGGAACTTGCTGGAATATATGTGCTAGTATTGCCGGTACGGCTAGAAGGCGCGGTACTGTTAATATCCGTGTAACTCTCAAAGGAGACACAGCTCCCCGCATTTCCTTGCTAATCTTATAGGATTCAAGTGGGCATGCCACTACAATTCCTATTCCTATGTTTACAAAATCCTACGAATTAAAGAGGCCCGAAGAGTCCAAAGTGTCCATCACAACCGACCGTATAGACCTCTACACTGCAAATGTCCCTGCTCATCTTCACTACAAGGAACATACTGTACTACTATCATACTCCTTCCCTTCCAAAATATAAGTCTTTGTAGAGATTTCCACTATGGATCACATACAGATGTATACAGATACATTTTAGAGTGTAGATTCACTCATTTTGGTCCATATGTAGTCCATGGTCGAATCTATACAAAGACTTCTATTTAGGAACGGAGAGAGTACTTATTAAAGAAGACCGGAAGAGGAACATGCTAAAGAAGAGCAAGCAGATTTTGGATAATAAAATGTTCATTGCACAGTGCCCACACATGATGAACCAGAGCGCATTAAGAATGAAACTCCCTGTTGTCTCTCTATATGTGGTGCACATGCTTTTCGAAAGTAAAGTAGGAACATTAGCTGACCAATTAAACGTTATCCATTTTAGTAATATCAGCATCATATCAGATTCGTATTTGAGCAACAAGTTTGGAATTATGAGTGGCACGTTGTTTAGCATGATGGATTCAGGAGCAGTGCTAAGCAGGTACGATGATGGTACTGAATATAAAGGCATGTCTGCATGCAAGTCGCGTGACTTTTGTCATTTGGGTTAGTCGACCATTTTATGCGGTTGGATGAAGATCCTACGTCTCCTAACCCTTTTTCTTCCTCGTCTCTGATTCTTCCCATACAGAACACCGCACGGGCCGCCGGCAGAACCACCGACCCTCATCGCCTATGTTCCTCCGCCACCACCACCCCCACCCCCACCCCCACCCACGTCGAGTTTTCTTCGTTCGAAGAGGCCCCACCACCGCCTCCCACAACCACTGTCCCCACCCGAGCCCCTTCCTTCGCACCGGCGAACTCCGGTGAGCTCTCAAAAATCGACTGACCCAATTTTGAAATTTAGTCTACTGTCATTTAACTAGTGTGGAATATAAAAGGGGAAAACCATAAGCATTGCGAGTATAGTGTTGAGCGTGCCACGGCAGATCTGAAGGTGCAAAACAGACAAAGGTAACTTCGCAACCAATGTTTGCATTCAACTAACAAGTAAGTGATGGGCAAGAAATCAGAGTAATGCAGTGGTGATCTATTTTCTTGCTGTGATAAATAAGTTGAGCAGATATGAAAGAGTACCGCCTCTGGTGCAACGCCGTGTATGCATCTGCTGAGAATTTGATGGTGTTGCGGTAGCGATGGTTGTCGGTGGCGTGGAAGAAGATCTAGGAGGGTAGACGGCGGCGGGGCGCGGTGCACAAGACGGTCGTAGGAGTGGCGCCGACAAGGTGGACAACGGCGGGGATGAAGCGAGAGGACGGGATGCAAGGATCCTGGTCCGAAGCCGTGGATGAGGGAGGTCAATATCTTGTAATGGCCTACAGCGTTGGGGTATCAGCTCCGGCTTGGTGGAGGAGGACGGCGGTGGATGGGGTGGCGGACGGAGGAGGCTGGGGTGGAGAGGGTGTTTTGGTGCCCACGGAGTATGAATGGGGAAATGGAGGGAGAGAGGAAGGGGGAACCATGTCTTCAGGGCGCGCTTGTCTCAAATGCGAGGAAATTTACAAAGTTAGCCCCCGTTTAAAATTTCCTACATCACAGCAATGTTAGTCGGTTGGGGATAGGACGGTAATCTCGCATACACCGAATATTTGCCGACGAGAGTTTGTTTTTGGCGCCCACCGTGTATGAATCAGGAAGAGAGCCGATTTCGGCCGAGGAGACACTGTGTTTTGGCGCCCACCATGTATGAATCCGGGTGAGAGGCGGTTATGTCACGTTTGAGTGAAATTACAAACCTACCCCTATCGAAACCAATAGAAATCAAGCCGATAGGCTTTGCGTGGCAGGGATACGCAGTAATTTCCATCTCGTAGATTTTGGTTTCGGGCGGTTACTGCGACTTTTCCTGCTTCGTAAAAAAATTTGCAGAGCAAGAGTGCACATTTACCGTGCCAACTCAATTCGAATCCAGTTTGTATTCTATTTTTGTTCGGGCAGGATCCATTTTCGATTGGAATAAAGTTCTATATACATCATTTTTTTATATATACTTTCAAAAGCACAACAAAGAATTATGCTCCTTTATATGTATAATATGATTTACAAATACAATGATCTCAAAATCATAAGGCTGAATTCAAAAAATTTAAACCAAATTATGTTCTATTAAAATGTATGGATTAGTAATATCTACATATTAAATAACATAGATGCGCGTGAATTCGTATGAGGATGCATGTTTGATAGATCAATTTTGGTTCGAGTATGAATTACATGTATCATCATCTCGAATTCAAACATTTGAATCCCTTTTATGTTGACTCCTTTCACGCCCATCTCTCTCGCATGCATGCTCCTTCATGTAGCTATCACTCTCTTTTCTCCAGCTCACCCGCACGCTCACTTCATGTTTCTCCTATCTTCGCAAACATGGTCTCTCGACGTCTCCCTTGAGAAGTGTCACACTCTCCCTATCGTTATACATTACATGGTTTTCATTATCTCTCACGTCTCTACCGTTCTCTGGTATCACTAGGTAGCTAAGCTTTCTTTTTCACCGCCACACACACACAGTCTCACTCGTCTTTCACTTTGTCTTTCTCTCTATGGGGTTCTGTCACACACCCTATATGTCTCTAGATATGACTCATACCACTAAAATTACTCTCTCCTGCAGACACAACATTTGTTGCGGTCTCCTTTCCGTCTCCATCCCAGTTATAAAACTGACATTATTCATTTGCTTACCGATCAGACAAACCCCCCCTCTCTCACACACACACACAACTCCTGCTTCCACTCCCCTTCCCGACTACCGTCTCTCTCACACACACACACAAAACTCTCGCTTTCGCACCCCGACTCGTATTTCTCTCACAAACATTTATCGACTAGCCTCTAGATAGGTTTATACACCCACACACTCGTGCTTCCACTATCGCAGACATGTCTCTCTCGCGCTCCTTGTATCTATGTAGATTTTATTCCCTTCTTGAGACACACCCTCTCAATCGTGCACACACACACTATCGCCTCATTTTAAGCTGATACCTCTCGCACACACACTCTTTGTGTCTTCGTCACACATGCACTCCGTCCTCCTCCTCTCTCCCTCTCTCTCACACACACATGGGCTTTTTGCAACAACTAGCAAGATGCCCATGTGTTGCATGAAACACCAAGAAGCATTTGTATGAGTAGTTTATCTTGTGGGAGAAAAGGATGAACGAGGGAAGGCCTTATTTGCAAATGTGGAGAGCGGTGTGGGTATCTTTTGGCAAAATTGCCATAGTTTCCTTCCTATCCGCCAGATATAAGTCGGACGGCCTATATTGCAGGATGGCAGGCACACCATCATCACCAACTCTGTTTTTTATCTCTACTCTTATAAAAAGCATATTCGGTGATGATGGTGTGCCTGCCATCCTGCAATATAGGCCGTCCGATGTATATCTAACGGATAGGAAGGAAACTATGGCAATTTACCCGCACTCCTCTCCACATTTGCAGATAAGGCCTTCCCTTGTTCATCCTTTTCTCCCACAAGATCTTGATGTTCCGTGCAACGCACGGGCATCTTGCTAGTAAGAGTAGAAATTAGACATATACCACTTCTCGAATCTTGAAACCAACAACATTCCTCCCTTATCTCATTAAAACCGCCGAAGGAATATATTTTGAGTGAAACATAACATATTTTTAGTGATATACGTATTTCAAAACTAGACTTTTTTCTATCAAATCGGTGAATATGTATTAATCAACTTTGATCGTGTGGCAACGCATCGTTCCACAATGTAGTGCCTATAGATTTTTTAAGAAGTCAAACTTTGCAAACTTTGACCAAGTTTGTAGAGAAAAATATTTATATCTACAGTAGCAAAAATATATGATGCGTAACTACATCATATGATGAATCTAGTGATATATGTTTTGCACTCTAGATGTAAATATTTTTCTCCACAAACTTGGTCAAAGTTTGTGAGGTTTGACTTTTCAAAAAAAATCTATAGGCACTACATTATGGAACGGAGGGAGTAGTTATTACCACTGTATTAATTTTTGGACACCAGACAAACGGTGGAGTACATATACAAAGAGAAGAGGCGCACGCACGCAATTGGTCTCTCGCTGTCTCACACACATGAGAGTTACGTAAAGGCACCGTTAACAAATAAACCCTAAAACCCTAGGTGCACGATTGCTGCATGTGCGGGTACCGGCTACGTCATGGAGCGCACCTTTGTAGGAATAGTCAGCTCGCGTGATAATTTGATCCGTAGGAGTTGATGGTCGGGACCACAGGTGAACGACCTGGAGGCGGTGGCTCGCCAGTTGCCACAGATCGAGTAGCCACGTTTAAAATATCATGTTTTTAGCGGGGTAAGAGTTCCGATATTCAATGGCGCGTTATAAGTACTAAGTAGTTTTTAGAATGATTGGTATGGAGCGAAAATGGAATTCATAACTACTACCACCTTGGCGTATGGTTGTATGGGTTTATGTTGCGAGATGTTGAACCTGGTAGTTCTAGGGAAAATACTATGGTTTCGATGTTGGTTTTCAGTAATGAAAATCAGAAGGGGGAAACCCTTCTTTGATAAAAAAAACTACTAGCTCCGTTCCAGTTTACTAGTCCCCATCGTAGTTTGGGTCAAAGTTTGTCCACGAATTTTACTTGTAAAATGTGAATGGAAACGAAATTTTGTTATACCCAAACAAAAAAGGACTAGAGGGAGTGATTGCTCTGACACGTACGCGACCTCTCATAGTCCAGGCATTGAACCGGCCCGCCGGCCAAGAGGGCCCCACTCGTTGCAGGCCCGGCTGAACACGCCTCCTCGCCGCATGCAACCGGCTTCAGACTGCCCCGCCTACCTCCATTGAATCCGCGCGTGTGCCAGCAGCACGTCCTTCCGCGAGCCGGCCGGCATTTTAGAACACAAAAAAGAACAAAATATAATTAATTACGCATGGTCTGGACTTGTTGTGCTCGCAGTGGTAGCAGGAACTAGAGGTTTTTCTTTATTTATAACTCTCCTCACATTTTTTTGGCTTTGAAGTGAATCATGGTTGTGGACATTATCTATGAATGTGCAGATATCTGTGAACATGAGTTTGATGTGGAAGTTGAACTTGGAATGTCGGGCCTGCGTGTGAACTATACCATGTCCAATGCTTCGTTTGTTATTGTTTGGAAACTAATTGCTGTTATTACATGACCTGAAAAAAATTATTTTGTGCCACATCAGTAGATGCACGGACATCACAACAGGCATGCTGACTGGATAAACATTTGAACCTAGCTATTATAAAGGAAATTTTGTATTGACAACAGTTTTAGATAGCAGGAGACGCCTAGCCTGCTCTGCCTCTACCAGCTTATTTCTGGCTTCTTCCATCTCTTCTTTGGCTTGGGTGAAGAGAGCATCTCATTGCTCTTTTCGCTTCTTCAAGAACTCAGCTACATTCTCAAGGGCTGCTGCATGCTTTCTTTCAGCCTTTACTAGAGCCAAGAGGACACGAACAGCTGACGACTCCACCTGGCTTGTGTGTAATCCAGCATCATCTGGGAATTTGCACCTTGTGTCTAATCCAGCATCATTAGGGAACTGGCACCTTGTGTGTAGTCCAGCCTCATTTTGTAAACATGACCAGAGGTTGACCATACTTCCCTCCTCACATGAACTGCATCCAGACATGAAGTTACTTCTTCTTTAGATCAGTACTCAGAGCAACCCTGATCCATTTAGTAGAAGCCAGATAAACAGGACTCGCAGAAGTGAATTGAAAAGGAAAAATATAAAAACAGACTACAAGGTGAGAACACCCACTTCCAACATCAAGCTAAAAACGAAAGCATTAGGACGATTAAGACTCTTCTTATTACACATCGAAGAACACGAGGCTAAGAGAAACAGAAACTACAACATATACACATCGAAGAACACGAGGCTAAACGAAAGTAATTGAAACGGTGTTACTTACCAAAGCTCGTTTTATAGGTTCGGTGCAGCTCCTCTTTAACTTGCCAAGCTCCTTGAAGATGTCCCCAATATCCAGTGTTTGGTCTTCATTGCTCCTCTGCATGTTCGCACTCGTGGTTTTAAAATCTAAACCTGGCAAGAAAAATATACTACTAGTAATACTCACGCATCTTGTGGGCAACATTAAAGCACTCGTCTGCCATGTTAGAGCATCTCCAACAGAAGCGCAACGCGCGGCGCTTTAAAAAAGTGTTTACAGTGCTGAGATCGAGAAGTAGAGATAGAGAGTAGACTAGAGAGTAGAGGATAGTTCTCAGCATAGATATAGCATAGATAGATAAAAAAATAGATAGCTCAACTACTCCTCGTCGTCCGACTCCTCCTCGGTGATGTCCTCCTCACACGTCTCAATGTAGGCGTGAAGATACCGATCGTCGTCGGATTCCCAGGGCGACGCTGATCCTAGCCTCACATTGATTTGAGCGTCCACTTTTCGCGTACGCTTGTCCTCGCGATAGGGAGCTTGCTCCGCGCTCCTCTTCTCCCTCTCCGCCCTCCTTTGCGCGTAGAACTCGCGCTCATGGACGATGTCCTGCGGGAAGCGTTGGCACCACAGCGCCATGGCTTCCTCGTCCATCTCGGCAATGCCAAGATGGTGCTCCTGCCTCCGGTTGTCGCGACGATCTTCGTCGGTGATAAGCCGCGGCAGAGGAGCGAGCTCCTGCGCCCGCTCCCGCGTCGGCACGTTGGGGAAGTTCAATGTTTTATGAGGCCACCGGAGGTGCCACGCCACCGCGTCGTACGCGCGGGCGGCCTCGTTGGCGGTGTCGAAATTGCCGAGCCCGAGGCGCATCCCGCGGAACCGGATCTCGGCGGAGAAGCCGCCGGAGGGGCGCGCGCGGACGCCGCGGTATCCCCATGTTTCCCAGCGACGCGGCGGCATGGTGGCGTGGCAGCGGCGAGGCGAGAAAGAGCGGGGAGAGAGCGGTGGCAAGGCACAGAGCTGGGAGAGAGCGGTGGCAAGGCACAGAGCGGGGAGAGAGTGGCGGCAAGGCACAGAGCGATGGGAGGGCGTTGGATTTTATAAAGTGCGCCTGACGCGCCTCGTGCCCGGCCGATTTTTCCCGCGCGCGCGATCCTTTCCCGACGTCCCTGCTATCTCTACTCTCTTCTCTCTACTCTTTTTTGCTCTACTCTTATAAAAAACCGAGTTGGTGATGATGGTGTGCCTGCCATCTAGCAATATATACCGTCCGATCTTTATCTGACGGATAGAAAGCAAACTATGGCAATTTTGCAAAAAGATACCCACACCTCTCTCCACATTTGCAGATAACGCCTTCCCTCGTTCATCCTTAGCTCCCACAACCTCATTGTTGAGCAATTAAAAAAGGAAGTCTCTAGAACAATCTAGCATGGTGGCCACTGTCGGCGTCGTCCATCCCCATGCCTCCGCTCAGTCCGACCATCAATCACCACCACGCCCCACTCCTCCTCACCTTATCTCTCTCTTTCTTGAGATATCATTAGTTTTTACACATGGGATTACTCGCCCATGGGTTAATCACAACAGGTGTTTTGTAAAAAAAATGCATCTTGATGTTTCGTGCAATGCACGGGCATCTTGCTAGTTCTTTTAAAAAACAGAGTTGGTGATGATGATGTGCCTGCCATCCTGCAATATAGGCCGTCCGATTTATATCCGATGGATAGCAAGGAAACTATGGCAATTTTGCAGAAAGATACCCACACCCCTCTCCAGATTTGCAAATAAGGCCTTCCCTCGTTCATCCATTTCTCCCACAAGATAAACTACTCATACAAATGCATCTTCATGCGTGCAACGCATGGGCATCTTGCTAGTTCAATTTTTTTTCATCATTTGCCACACTACTAGTTGCAGATGAAGAACCTATCCAAGCACAGCGCGATACAGGAGCGATGCACAATTACAAGCTAATATTTTGTTGGGCAATGGAGGCTATAACCGATTACTTTTACGGGAACAATAGCAACCAGGAAATTTGAAGGGTGGAATGAACAAAATTGGAACTGCACATGTACTGCTAAGTGATTCAATACACACATTACCAATCAAGGAGGAAAACGATGGTCGCGGCGGCCTCTGTGCATCATGGTCGGCAACGGGAGTCAGTTCATTGTCCATGACGGTGGTGCTTCTGCGCTTGGCGTCGGCTTCCGGGAAGCAGATCCGAGACCGTGGAAGATGGTGCCGGGGAAGAGGCTCCATGTACGACGACGACGGTGGACCGGCTCCAGTGTGGCATACGAGGTCGTTGACGAGGCAGATGTGCTGCGGTGGACGAGTGTGCCGATGCTGAAGGGGAGGAGCACGAAGGCTGTGGTGCCGTGGAGAAGTCTATTTTGCGGTGGGTATAGAAAATGGGGAGTATTCAGGTGTACTACTCTGGGTGCCGGGGTGCGGTTGGCTGTGTAGGGTGAACCTGAAGTTACGAAAACAGCCCCCCACCAAGCGTCATCCGTAGGCCTGTTCTGAAGGCTATGATGGCAACTTCGCACTGCTCGAATCAGGGTCGCCGGAGATTTTCCCGCCGACCTCAAAATTTTGTGACACTAAACTCCCCGTGTGGCGTGCTGAGTGATTGGGCTAAGCAACTAGCGAGTAGTACTAGTAACTACTAGTACTCCCTCCTTTTTATTAACTTTGCATATTAGGTTTGACCGAAGTCAAACTTCCTAAAGTTTGACCAAGTTTATAGAAAAATATAAACATTTACCATAACAAATATGTATGATGTGAAAGTACATTGAATAATGAATCTAATGGTATTTATTTGTTACTGTATTGTATATGTTAATATTTTTTGTTATAAACTTTCTGAGAGTTTACAAAACTTGACTTTGACCAATGCTAATACGCGGACTTAAATAAAAACGGAGGGAGTACACATTTGTTTTCTTAGTTTGTACCGAGTTAATCATTTGTTGTAATTGTGAAATAAATATATAGGCTACTGACTTCGAATGTAATGGTCTATACAATTCAATAGTGACAATCATTGTTGAATTCCAAGATGTATACGAGGTCTATAGTACTTCACAATATGCTCAAACTCACATAATCCCAGTCAAATGAGAACCTAAATGCATTTCATAGTTATTACTTTGTAGGATGCAACAAAACCAACCATAACTCTACATCATCCATGATAAAAGCAACATTTTGAACACATCCCAATGTGTGAATGAAACATGTAGAGAGAGCTTGCGAAGATGGAGCAGATAGGGCGGGAAACATTGTATGTATGTGGACGAGAAAGTAGGAGACAAACCTAATAAGACGGAGAGAGATAGAGAGAGAAACTGAGAGGAAGAAGTTAGGTCTGTGAGAAAGATGGAGACATGTAATATATGTGAGATGCGTGTGCATCGGGATTCTGTACACGTGGAAGGAGAGAAGAGACAACATGTTTGATGAGAGAGCTGGAAAAACATGGACGAGAGGGAAGGATCTCGTGGGTTGAGGGATTGATATTTTTGTGCGGGGGAGAGAGGGATTGGTAATTTTGTGCGGGAGAGAGAGGGGGGAGGAGTCAGTCAGCCGTCGTCACATCATCCTGCTTCCAAACGGCCCCGCTTTCTCTAGTGAAGTGTGGTCACCGTCTTTGATCTTTTTGATGCCATCTTTGAAGATTGAGGTGTTGTGCATGCTGGGGTGCAGAGAAGCACAAGCGAGAGTGGTTGCCATATAACCTTGGATGGGGATGAATTGTGTGCTCGGGGGAGGGGGGTGTGTGTGTGCGGTGTGTGTGTGTGTGTCAGATATTGAGAGAAATCAAACCTATGGAGAGAAATGTGTGTGTATGTGATGGAAAGCTACATGCTAAATAGGGTTTTCATGAAGAGATTGTGCGTGCGAGATATAGAGCAATGTGCGGGCCTTGAGGTGGGCAGGGGCCGAGTGAGGGTGTCAAAATGTGTGCGTTGATGCATGTGTTACATGAGATCGTGCGAGGGACGGACGAATCGAGAGAGATGGTTGTTGTGTTAAGGATGCTCCTCTCTCTCTCACACACACACACACAAGTAAAATAGAAGACCGTTCTCTCATGTATACACAACGTATCGGCATCTGTCTATGTCTTACTCATGCATGATCATTTGCACATTCACACCTCTCTATGTCTCTATCACACGCACACCGTCTCCACATTGCCCTTCCGCCACACCACACATATGGACACATACACATGTTCTCTCTCAGCCACACACACAAAATCAGTATTAAAAAAACTAGGGCACAACTAAAACGTCCAAATCCAAATAAACATAAACTGGAGCTAAATTCAAATATATGGAAATATTGTAGCGTCAAGAACTTTTCCAAGAAAAAAAGTTGAGTAATATTCGGGGATTGTTTTCACACACACAAAAAGGTTCGGTGGATGTCCTTCGAGCGCGACACGGTGACGCACCGTTCGATCGACCTCGCGGCCACGGTTCACGCGCTTGCACAAGATTCCGTATCGTGGCTGTGGTAACTAATATAAGCGCTGCCTCAGTCAAATGTTTACGTGTACTAGTACGGTTTTCTCCTAAGTTTGACCAACCCTATACAAAACTAAACGAAGCTCCCCACTAGTAGAAAACAGGGTTCGGTTCGGCCAGAAAAGAGCATTAATCCCGGTTGCATGACGAATCGGGACTAATGTGAGCATTAGTCCCGGTTCGAGCGGCTAGGGCACCGTACAGACATTAGTCCCGGTTCAAATGGGACCTTTAGTCCCGGTTGGTGCCACGAACCGGGACTAAAGGGTGCGATTGTTGGGTAACGTAGTAATTTAAAAAAAATTCCTACGCACACGCAAGATCATGGTGATGCATAGCAACGAGAGGGGAGAGTGTTGTCCACGTACCCTCGTAGACCGAAAGCGGAAGCGTTAACACAACGCGGTTGATGTAGTCGTACGTCTTCATGATCCGACCGATCAAGTACCGAACGCACGGCACCTCCGAGTTCAGCACACGTTCAGCTCGATGATGTCCCTCGAACTCCGTTCCAGCCGAGTGTTGAGGGAGAGTTTCGTCAGCACGACGGCGTGGTGACGATGATGATGTTCTACCGATGCAGGGCTTAGCCTAAGCACCGCTACGATATTATCGAGGTGTAATATGGTGGTGGGGGGCACCACACACGGCTAAGAGATCAATGATCAATTGTGTGTCTAGAGGTGCCCCCGTGCCCCCGTATATAAAGGAGCAAGGAGGAGGCCGCCGGCCAAGGATGAGAGGCGCGCCAGGAGGAGTCCTACTCCTACCGGGAGTAGGACTCCGCCCCTTTCCATGTTGGAGTAGGAGAGGAAGGGGGAAAAGGTGGAGGGGAGGAAGGAAGGGGGGGCCCCCTCTCCTTGTCCTATTCGGACTAGGGGGGAAGGGGCGCGCGGCCCTGCCCTAGCCTCCTCTCCTCTCTTCTACCTAGGCCCACTAAGGCCCATTAAGTTACCGGGGGGTTCCGGTAACCTCCCGGTACTCCGGAAAAATCCCGATTTCACCCGGAACACTTCTGATGTCCAAACATAGGCTTCCAATATATCAATCTTTATGTCTCGACCATTTCGAGACTCCTCGTCATGCCCGTGATCACATCCGGGACTCCAAACAACCTTCGGTACATCAAAACATATAAACTCATAATATAACTGTCATCGTAACGTTAAGCGTGCGGTCCCTACGGGTTCGAGAACTATGTAGACATGACCGAGACATGTCTCCGGTCAATAACCAATAGCGGAACCTGGATGCTCATATTGGCTCCCACATATTCTACAAAGATCATTATCGGTCAGACCGCATAACAACATACGTTGTTCCCTTTGTCATCGGTATGTTACTTGCCCGAGATTCGATCGTCGGTATCTCAATACCTAGTTCAATCTCGTTACCGGCAAGTCTCTTTACTCGTTCCGTAATACATCATCTTGCAACAAACTCTTTAGTTGCAATGCTTGCAAGGCTTAAGTGATGTGCATTACCGAGAGGGCCCAGAGATACCTCTCCGACAATCGGAGTGACAAATCCTAATCTCGAAATATGCCAACCCAACAAGTACCTTCGGAGACACCTGCACCTTTATAATCACCCAGTTACGTTGTGACGTTTGGTAGCACACAAAGTGTTCCTCCAGTAAACGGGAGTTGCATAATCTAATAGTCATAGGAACATGTATAAGTCATGAAGAAAGCAATATCAACATACTAAACGATCGAGTACTAAGCTAACGGAATGGGTCAAGTCAATCACATCATTCTCCTAATGATGTGATCCCGTTAATCAAATGACAACTCATGTCTATGGCTAGGAAACATAACCATCTTTGATCAACGAGCTAGTCAAGTAGAGGCATACTAGTGGCACTCTGTTTGTCTATGTATTCACACATGTATTATGTTTCTGGTTAATACAATTCTAGCATGAATAATAAACATTTATCATGATATAAGGAAATAAATAATAACTTTATTATTGCCTCTAGGGCATATTTCCTTCAGTATCCCACTTGCACTAGAGTCAATAATCTAGATTACACAGTAATGATTCTTACATCCATGGAGCCTTGGTACTGATCATGTTTTGCTCGTGGAAGAGGCTAAGTCAATGGGTCTGCAACATTCAGATCCGTATGTATCTTGCAAATTTCTATGTCTCCCACCTGGACTAAATCCCGGATGGAATTGAAGCCTCTCTTGATGTGCTTGGTTCTCTTGTGAAATCTGGATTCCTTTGCCAAGGTAATTTCACCAGTATTGTCACAAAAGATTTTCATTGGACCCGATGCACTAGGTATGACACCTAGATCGGATATGAACTCCTTCATCCAGACTCCTTCATTTGCTGCTTCCGAAGCAGCTATGTACTCCGCTTCACATGTAGATCCCGCCACGACGCTTTGTTTAGAACTGCACCAACTGACAGCTCCACCGTTTAATGTAAACACGTATCCGGTTTGCGATTTAGAATCGTCCGGATCAGTGTCAAAGCTTGCATCAACGTAACCATTTACGATGAGCTCTTTGTCACCTCCATATACGAGAAACATATCCTTAGTCCTTTTCAGGTATTTCAGGATGTTCTTGACCGCTGTCCAGTGATCCACTCCTGGATTACTTTGGTACCTTCCTGCTAGACTTATAGCAAGGCATACATCAGGTCTGGTACACAACATTGCATACATGATAGAGCCTATGGCTGAAGCATAGGGAACATCTTTCATCTTCTCTCTATCTTCTGCAGTGGTCGGGCATTGAGTCTTACTCAATTTCACACCTTGTAACACAGGCAAGAACCCTTTCTTTGCTTGATCCATTTTGAACTTTTTCAAAACTTTGTCAAGGTATGTGCTTTGTGAAAGTCCAATTAAGCGTCTTGATCTATCTCTATAGATCTTGATGCCCAATATATACACAGCTTCACCGAGGTCTTTCATTGAAAAACTCTTATTCAAGTATCCCTTTATGCTATCCAGAAATTCTATATCATTTCCAATCAGCAATATGTCATCCACATATAATATCAGAAATGCTACAGAGCTCCCACTCACTTTCTTGTAAATACAGGCTTCTCCAAAAGTCTTTATAAAACCAAATGCTTTGATCACACTATCAAAGCATTTATTCCAACTCCGAGAGGCTTGCACCAGTCCATAAATGGATCGCTGGAGCTTGCACACTTTGTTAGCTTCCTTTGGATCGACAAAACCTTCCGGTTGCATCATATACAACTCTTCTTCCAGAAATCCATTCAAGAATGCAGTTTTTACATCCATTTGCCAAATTTCATAATCATAAAATGTGGCAATTGCTAACATGATTCGGACATACTTGAGCATCACTACGGGTGAGAAAGTCTCGTCGTAGTCAATCCCTTGAACTTGTCGAAAACCTTTCGCAACAAGTCGAGCTTTATAGACGGTAACATTACCGTCAGCGTCAGTCTTCTTCTTGAAGATCCATTTATTTTCAATGGCTTGCCGATCATCGGGCAAGTCAACCAAAGTCCATACTTTGTTCTCATACATGGATCCCATCTCGGATTTCATGGCCTCAAGTCATTTTGCGGAAGCTGGGCTCACCATCGCTTCTTCATAGTTCGTAGGTTCGTCATGGTCTAGTAATATAACCTCCAGAACAGGATTACCGTACCACTCTGGTGCGGATCTTACTCTGGTTGATCTACGAGGTTCAGTGATAACTTGATCTGAAGTTTCATGATCATCATCATTAACTTCCTCACTAATTGGTGTAGGTGTCACAGAAACTGGTTTCTGTGATGAACTACTTTCCAATAAGGGAGCAGGTACAGTTACCTCATCAAGTTCTACTTTCCTCCCACTCACTTCTTTCGAGAGAAACTCCTTCTCCAGAAAATTTCCGAATTTAGCAACAAAGGTTTTGCCTTCGGATCTGTGATAGAAGGTGTACCCAATAGTCTCCTTTGGGTATCCTATGAAGACACATTTCTCCGTTTTGGGTTCGAGCTTATCAGGTTGAAGTTTTTTCACATAAGCATCGCAGCCCCAAACTTTAAGAAACAACAACTTTGGTTTCTTGCCAAACCACAGTTCATAAGGCGTCGTCTCAACGGATTTTGATGGTGCCCTATTTAACGTGAATGCAGCCATCTCTAAAGCATAACCCCAAAACGATAGCGGTAAATCAGTAAGAGACATCATAGATCGCATTATATCTAGTAAAGTACGATTACGACGTTCGGACACACCATTACGTTGTGGTGTTCCGGGTGGCGTGAGTTGCGAAACTATTCCGCATTGTTTCAAATGAAGACCAAACTCATAACTCAAATATTCTCCTCCACGATCAGATCGTAGAAATTTTATTTTCTTGTTACGATGATTTTCAACTTCACTCTGAAATTCTTTGAACTTTTCTAATGTTTCAGACTTATGTTTCATTAAGTAGATATACCATATCTGCTCAAATCATCTGTGAAGGTGAGAAAATAACGATATCCGCCACGAGCCTCAATATTCATCGGACCACATACATCTGTATGTATGATTTCCAACAACTCTGTTGCTCTCTCCATAGTTCCGGAGAACGGTGTTTTAGTCATCTTGCCCATGAGGCACGGTTCGCAAGTACCAAGTGATTCATAATCAAGTGGTTCCAAAAGTCCATCAGTATGGAGTTTCCTCATGCGCTTTACACCGATATGACCTAAACGGCAGTGCCACAAATAAGATGCACTATCATTATCAACTCTGCATCTTTTGGCTTCAATATTATGAATATGTGTATCACTACTATCGAGATTCAACAAAATAGACCACTCTTCAAGGGTGCATGACCATAAAAGATATTACTCATATAAATAGAACAACCATTATTCTCTGATTTAAATGAATAACTGTCTCGCATTAAACAAGATCCAGATACAATGTTCATGCTTAACGCTGGCACCAAATAACAATTATTTAGGTCTAAAACTAATCCCGAAGGTAGATGTAGAGGCAGCGTGCCGACCGCGATCACATTGACTTTGGAACCATTTCCCACGTGCATCGTCACCTCGTCCTTAGCCAATCTTTGCTTAATCCGTAGCCCCTGTTTCGAGTTGCAAATATTAGCAACAGAACTAGTATCAAATACCCAGGTGCTACTGCGATCATTAGTAAGGTACACATCAATAACATGTATATCACATATACCTTTGTTCACCTTGCCATCCTTCTTATCCACCAAATACTTGGGGTAGTTCCCCTTCCGGTGTCCAGTCTGCTTGCAGTAGAAGCACTCAGTCTCAGGCTTAGGTCCAGACTTGGGTTTCTTCTCCTGAGCAGCAACTTGTTTGCTGTTCTTCTTGAAGTTCCCCTTCTTCTTCCCTTTACCCTTTTTCTTGAAACTAGTGATCTTATTGACCATCAACACTTGATGCTCCTTTTTGATTTCTACCTCTGCAGCCTTTAGCATTGCGAAGAGCTCGGGAATCGTCTTAACCATCCCTTGCATATTATAGTTCATCACGAAGCTCTTGTAGCTTCGTGGCAGTGATTGAAGAATTCTGTCAATGACGCAATCATCCAGAAGATTAACTCCCAGTTGAATCAAGTGATTATTATACCCAGACATTTTGAGTATATGCTCACTGACAGAACTATTCTCTTCCATCTTGCAGCTATAGAACTTATTGGAGACTTCATATTTCTCAATCCGGGCATTTGCTTGAAATATTAACTTCAACTCCTGGAACATCTCATATGCTCCATGACGTTCAAAACGTCGTTGAAGACCCGGTTCTAAGCCGTAAAGCATGGCACACTGAACTATCGAGTAGTCATCAGCTTTGCTCTGCCAGACGTTCATAACATCTGGTGTTGCTCCTGCAGCAGGCCTGGCACCCAGCGGTGCTTCCAGGACGTAATTCTTCTGTGCAGCAATGAGGATAATCCTCAAGTTACGGACCCAGTCCGTGTAATTGCTACCATCATCTTTCAACTTTGCTTTCTCAAGGAACGCATTAAAATTCAACGGAACAACAACACGTGCCATCTATCTACAATTAACATAGACAAGCAAGATACTATCAGGTACTAAGTTCATGACAAATTCAAGTTCAATTAATCATATTACTTAAGAACTCCCACTTAGATAGACATCCCTCTAATCCTCTAAGTGATCACGTGATCCATATCAACTAAACCATGTCTGATCACCACGTGAGATGGAGTAGTTTCAATGGTTAACATCACTATGTTGATCATATCTAGTATATGATTCACGCTCGACCTTTCGGTCTCCGTGTTCCGAGGCCATATCTGTTATATGCTAGGCTCGTCAAGTTTAACTTGAGTATTCCCCGTGTGCAACTGTTTTGCACCCGTTGTATTTGAACGTAGAGCCTATCACACCCGATCATCACATGGTGTCTCAGCACGAAGGACTTTCGCAACGGTGCATACTCAGGGAGAACACTTATACTTTGATAATTTAGTGAAGGATCATCTTATAATGCTACCGTCAATCAAAGCAAGATAAGATGCATAAAAGATAAACATCACATGCAATCAATATAAGTGATATGATATGGCCATCATCATCTTGTGCTTGTGATCTCCATCTCCGAAGCACCGTCATGATCACCATCGTCATCGGCGTTACACCTTGATCTCCATCGAAGCATCGTTGTCATCTCACCAACTATTGCTTCTACGACTATCGCTACCGCTTAGTGATAAAGTAAAACAATTACCTGGCGATTGCATTGCATACAATAAAGCAACAACCATATGGCTCCTGCCAGTTGCCGATAACTCGGTTACAAAACATGATCATCTCATACAATAAAATTCAGTATCATGTCTTGACCATATCACATCACAACATGCCCTGCAAAAACAAGTTAGACGTCCTCTACTTTGTTGTTGCAAGTTTTACGTGGCTGCTATGGGCTTAGCAAGAACGGTTCTTACCTACGCATCAAAACCACAACGATAGTTTGTCAAGTTGATGCTCTTTTCACCTTTGCAAGGACCGGGCGTAGCCACACTCGGTTCAACTAAAGTGAGAGAGACAGACACCCGCCGATCACCTTTAAGCAACGAGTGCTCGCAACGGTGAAACCAGTCTCGCGTAAGCGTACGCGTAATGTCGGTCCGCGCCGCTTCATCTCACAATACCGCCGAACCAAAATATGACATGCTGGTAAGCAGTATGACTTATATCGCCCACAACTCACTTGTGTTCTACTCGTGCATAACATCAACGCATAAAACCAGGCTCGGATACCAATGTTGGGTAACGTAGTAATTTCAAAAAAATTCCTACGCACACGCAAGATCATGGTGATGCATAGCAACAAGAGGGGAGAGTGTTGTCCACGTACCCTCGTAGACCGAAAGCGGAAGCGTTCACACAACGAGGTTGATGTAGTCGTACGTCTTCACGATCCGACCGATCAAGTACCGAATGCACGGCACCTCCGAGTTCAGCACACGTTCAGCTCGATGACGTCCCTCGAACTCCGTTCCAGCCGAGTGTTGAGGGAGAGTTTCGTCAGCACGACGGCATGGTGACGATGATGATGTTCTACCGACGCAGGGCTTCTCCTAAGCACCGCTACGATATTATCGAGGTGTAATATGGTGGAGGGGGCACCGCACACGGCTAAGAGATCAATGATCAATTGTGTGTCTAGAGGTGCCCCCCTGCCCCCGCATATAAAGGAGCAAGGGGGAGGCCACCGGCCAAGGAGGAGAGGCGCGCCAGGAGGAGTCCTACTCCTACCGGGAGTAGGACTCCCCCCCTTTTCCATGTTCGACTAGGACAGGAAGGGGGAAAAGGTGGAGGGGAGGAAGGAAGGCGGGCGCCGCCCCCCTCTCCTTGTCCTATTCGGACTGGGGGAAAGGGGCGCGCGGCCCTGCCCTAGCCTCCTCTCCTCTCTTCCACCTACGCCCACTAAGGCCCATTAAGTTACCGGGGGGTTCCGGTAACCTCCCGGTACTCCGGAAAAATCCCGATTTCACCCGGAACACTTCCGATGTCGAAACATAGGCTTCCAATATATCAATCTTTATGTCTCGACCATTTCGAGACTCCTCGTCATGCCCGTGATCACATCCGGGACTCCGAACAACCTTCGGTACGTCAAAACATATAAACTCATAATATAACTGTCATCGTAACGTTAAGCGTGCGGACCCTACGGGTTCGAGAACTATGTAGACATGACCGAGACATGTCTCCGGTCAATAACCAATAGCGGAACCTGGATGCTCATATTGGCTCCCAGATATTCTACGAAGATCTTTATCGGTCAGAACGCATAACAACATACGTTGTTCCCTTTGTCATCGGTATGTTACTTGCCCGAGATTCGATCGTCAGTATCTCAATACCTAGTTCAATCTCGTTACCGGCAAGTCTCTTTACTCGTTCCGTAATACATCATCTTGCAACAAACTCTTTAGTTGCAATGCTTGCAAGGCTTAAGTGATGTGCATTACCGAGAGGGCCCAGAGATACCTCTCCGACAATCGGAGTGACAAATCCTAATCTCGAAATACGCCAACCCAACAAGTACCTTCGGAGACACCTGTAGAGCACCTTTATAATCACCCAGTTACGTTGTGACGTTTGGTAGCACACAAAGTGTTCCTCCGGTAAACGGGAGTTGCATAATCTCATAGTCATAGGAACATGTATAAGTCATGAAGAAAGCAATAGCAACATACTAAACGATCGAGTACTAAGCTAACGGAATGGGTCAAGTCAATCACATCATTATCCTAAAGATGTGATCCCGTTAATCAAATGACAACTCATGTCTATGGCTAGGAAACATAACCATCTTTCTTCAACGAGCTAGTCAAGTAGAGGCATACTAGTGACACTGTTTGTCTATGTATTCACACATGTATTATGTTTCTGGTTAATACAATTCTAGCATGAATAATAAACATTTATCATGATATAAGGAAATAAATAATAACTTTATTATTGCCTCTAGGGCATATTTCCTTCAGCGATGCCCATTAGTACCGGTTCGTGGCACCAACCGGTACTAAAGGTTAGACCTTTTGTCCCGGTTCGAGCCACCAACCGGTACTAATGGGGTTTGAGGCATTAGTACCGGTTCATGGCACGAACCCGTACTAAAGGTCCCATTTTAAAACTCTACCCCCCCCCCCTCGTGGATCGCCTTTTTCAGTTTTGTAAAAAGCACAAGAAAATGATAAAAACTTCAAAAATTAAAATCCTCCCAGATGTAGTTATGTTACTACATGTACTAGTTATGAAAATTTAAAAAACTTAAATTTGGACATGTTTTGCAAAAAGTGTAGGGAAAATGTTAAACGGCTATATCAAAATGTTCAGCACGAAAATTTCTGTTTTTTTTGAATTTTTGTTAAATCTGGTCAAACTACTTATTCAGGAAGTATTAGAGTTACTAAATAATTATTCAAGAATATTAGTGTTACTAAATAATTATTTCAGTTTTTTTGAATTTTGGTCAAATCTGGTCAAACTATGGTCAAACAATGGTCAAATTAATTATTCAAGAAATATTAGTGTTACTAAATAATTATTTCAGTTTTTTTGAATTTTGCTCAAATTTGGTCAAACTGTGTCAAACTATGGTCAAACTACTTATTCAAGAAATATTAGTGTTACTAAATAATAATTGTTTTTTAGAACAATAGTTTCAAACTCAAATAGTGAAATGTGTGACTTCATGATTAAGCTAAATTCCTGAGAGTTAATAGGATTGACATCTTACTATTGTTAGGAAAACAACAAGTGCAGACTTGGAAACGAGGGAGAATAGAACCCGGAAGTTAAGCGTGCTCAGGCTGGAGTAGTGAGAGGATGGGTGACCGTCCGGGAAGTTAAGATGATTTGGAATGATGAGGGGTGATTAGAGATTAGAGGTTAAATTGAGCAGCGATGAGGGGTCATTAGAGATTAGAGGTTAAAATAATTCAGAAATTTGAAAATAAAAAATTTTCAAAAAAATTTAAAAAAAATCATAAAATTTTCCTTTAGTACCGGTTGGTGTTACCAACCAGGAATAAAGGTGGACCTCCAGGCAGCGGCCACGTGGAGGGGGAGGCTTTAGTAACGACCCTTTAGTCCCGGTTCCAGAACCGGGACTAAAGACCCTTATGAACCGGGACTAAAGGCCCTTTTTCTACTAGTGCCCATACGCGCACTCATCAATATGCCGCCGCCGCCGTTGCGCATGCAGGCGCCCGGCTGCTCCGGCCAACAATTTCTCGCCCATCACCACCGTGTCGCCGCCATACCTGTGCCATGAAGCCGAAGGCTCGCCCGCTCACGTCGTCTACAGTCCCTCCTCGCGATGTCTCCGCGCTGCCAAGCACGCGAGCAGCTGGTGGAGCCGCGTCTATGCACGCAGCGTACAAAGAGGAGGACGAGTGCGTGCTCCAGCACGCCGGCGAGGAGGAACTAGCATGTCATTGTCGTTTCCGCCCGCGCGGAGGAGGCGCGCATGGTGGTTGTCGCGGCGGAAGCCGGTCGCGCCCGCACCGAGCCCGCAAACCGGGTGCGGACGCAGAATCTACCTTCGAGACCTTGAATGCCACGTGGATCCTGCAATCTGAAGGAGTAATTTGGGTCAGTCGTCTCTTGTGAGCCGTTGGATGCAACATGGATGGCTAGAAGGGCTTCTTCAACCTCCGAAATTGATGCATTGTTCATCTTCTCAGCCCGCTACACGCCTAACCGCCTGCCGTTACTGCCTCGTCCTCCCCTGAACTGCCTGCCACCGCCATGCTCCCCCCAACCACCCCCGCCATCCGTTTAACCCCGGGCATGATCCTTTTTTTCCGGCGAACTGCATTCCACACCCAACACTCATAAGATAGATCATGGGCACCCTGCCACCCTAATATAGATACTGGGGTAGCTTCTCTACCGTCTTCTTCCTTCGCTCCGTCGAATTTCTTTCACAAATCGACTGACCCAAATTATACTACTAGTACGAACGTATTAAGTACAGTAGGAACACGAAGATAGGAGCAGTAGTACCAACTGCAAGAAGAACAGTAGTAAGACATAGTACTAGTACTACTGTACGTACTAAACAGTTCAAATAACGAGAAAGAACATAAAGTTCAAATAACAAGAAAGAACATAAACATAGTTCTGCTGGGGGCTCAGCACAACACACCCCTGAAATAAAACTAAGCAACTAGTCCGCTTGACACTGCAGTAGAACCAACATGAGCGACGGCGCTGCCACCTTACTCGGAGTCCGAGTCCACGTCCTCGACTTCGTCCTCGTCCCTCTTCCTCTTCGCTGATGCTTCTTTGCTTGAACCGGACACTGGACTCTGCTTCTTCATCCAACCCTTGTAGGTATTTAAACAAAGGTAGGCATCCATTTCTGCGTACAGGATGTGATCTTCATCTAATGTCTTCGACTCCCATGCATGATGAAACTCGTGGTGAGGTTTCTTCTGTTTAGGGTATGAAGGATCAATCATGGTTGCTGCCAGGGTCAGCATTGAAGGCTGAGAGGAGGACACCAGGCTTGCCTTCTGGAGATCGAAGGGCTGGCCTACAACGAGGCCTATCTGACCCAGGACATCCCTGTCGTTCCTAAAGTCTACAGTAACGAATTTCACTCTTTCGTCCTTGAGGAAGTTCTTAAAATCCCGACACTCAACGTCGGCATGGCATATGTGGTAGACCAAGCACACGTTATGTACGCAAACCTGGATCACGGTGGGCTTCTTCTTCTCTGCCTCCTTCAGAATCTTCTCTACTTCCAGGACTGTGGTGTACTCAACATCTAGCCGAGCGGCCCACTCATCCTTTGAACTGTTGAACATGCGTAGGAAGCGAGCAAGGCATGCTTTCACCGTCGCAGATCCACGTGTGTAGATG
Source organism: Aegilops tauschii subsp. strangulata (assembly GCF_002575655.3). NCBI lineage: Eukaryota > Viridiplantae > Streptophyta > Magnoliopsida > Poales > Poaceae > Aegilops > Aegilops tauschii. Next base: position 101,972,747 of record NC_053036.3, on the reverse strand, counting down.
ACGATGAAATCATCGCTGGTGATGGCTCTAACCTGGTACTCAGCGACGACCATGGAGATTTGGGAGGCCATGGATTTTGGAGGAGGGTTGGGACAAGTTGAACTGGTGTAATGTGAAAGGACGGGAGGACTGGGAGCGAACTATCGTAAGGAAGTAGTAGAAGACGGGGACGAGTAGGTCGTGCGAACGGCATGGGGTTATTGGCTTGCCCGGTGGATAAACGGCTGCAAGCCCCAAAGAGTTCTCGAGTACTATGCGGGACCCACTAGATGTCATGTCCACTAGACCCATATCGTAGGCCTGATGTTATAGCTTCTGCCTGTTCGCATGCCATGCTGGCGTGTGGATATAACTTCACTTAATTCTGTCAACCGTGGCGCCTCCCACGACCTTCGCCTCTGTCGCGCGGTCGCGCCCTTTGAGACTTCGACCGGCTATAAATGAGCAATTGTTTTGCCTAGTCTGCAAGCATGATACTCCCTCTAGTCCTTTTTACTTCCGTTAACCGTTTGCAAAGTGTTTGACCAAATTTATACTAAAAATATCAATATCTACAATACTGATTATAATTAGTATAAGAACTATGTTTCATAATGAGTATAAAAATATTGATTTGACATTGTGAATGTTGATACATTTTTCTATAAGTTTGGTCAAAGTAGAGGTACATTGACTTTAGACAAAACATAAATGCACAATGCAGACTAGTTCCTCCGTCCAGGTGCGTGCCATGTCCTATCTAGTCATCACAATAAGGTTAGCTATTAGAGTACTACTACCTCCCTTCTAGTTTAAAGAGCTCGATTCAAAATTTTCACCTACTCTTACCAAGATAGAGGCGGTGGAATAGTTTTTGTAGTATGCAAAAGTACTCAACTAATGCTGTCGTTCTTCACAAAAAAAATGTGTTTACCAATGCATTATCGCATTGCATGCATGCATGAACACTAGTTACTGTAACCCCCCTCTCTTCTTTAATTCTTTGCCACATCAGCATGTTTGCTATTCCCGTGTGCATGATACCAGCTAAGATACCACCATTATGGCCAGCCGTAATCATCGCATGCAATAATTTAGTGCACCTTGAAATATGAACATGTGTGGGGCGTGTATGTTTTTAATGAATTGAGACTATACCTAGCCCGGCATGCAAGATGACTTATTATGCACTGTTCCCCATACCTGTAGGAAGCCCGTTCATCTCCAAATCTTTTCCTCTCCATGTGTGAAAACAATATGCCTGCTTGACTCTCCTTCTCCCTCCGGCGGTCCCACCACTCCACCCCGTGTGGAAAAAATCTGCATGCATGACTCTCCTCCCCCCGCGCTCGTCCAATCCATTGTGACCAGCAATATTTCCACCCCTTCCCTCCCCCGTAATTTACTCCAACGAATATGCCCACGTAGTTGTTACGTTAATCACGCAACATATCTTACGGGGCGCTGCTTTAATTACTTAACTGCAGGTGCATTGGGTCACTGACACCTGGGCCCAACAGGGGTCTGGCCCACATGTCAGTGACGCAACTGGACCTGCAGTTAAGTCAGTGCAGCTCAGTCCATATCTTACGTAGGTGTGCCATTGCTCGCTATAAATACTGCACCTCCCACGGCATTCGGAAGAACGCTCACGTTCATCGCTATCTCCTCCCCTCCCTCTCACGTCGACCACCATGGCATCGCCCCTCCCAAGCCCTAGGCGCCCCTCACTACAGCACGCGAATGGTCACGCGTCGCCGTTCCATTCCTCGCCGCCACTAGTCGAGGAGGACGCGTCGGCGTTCTACTCCTCGCCGTGACGCATCTATGTGGACGCGTCGGCGTTCCCAATCTCTCCAGCACGCGCATCGGAGGACGCATCGGCTCCCCGCTATGAGGAGAACGCCGCACCGCCCACCGAGCACCCCAGCCTTGAGGAGCTTTGGAAAGAAATGGATCTCGCCTTGTGGGAGGCTTTGCCTCTGGAAGAGCGTGCCAAAGTAGAGGCGGAGAAGAAGGCCGAGGAAGAGAAGCGCGCCGCGAGGCAAGCTGCCTGGCAGGCCTATGTCGCGTCCGAGAGAGTCAGGCAATTGGCTCTTTGGCAGAAGGCTCGTGCGAGGGCCGTGAGGGTGGCGAAGGACGCCCGTGCCAAAGCCCTGAGTGCAGTCGGGCCCAAGCGCCTCATCTACGCTTGGCAATACGTGGACCGGGTGCACGCTTCCAGCGAGGAGGAGTACCTGTTGGCGCCGGATCACCACACCGGTGAGATCGCGCTCGCCCACCGGCAAGCCGCCAATCAGCACCTCGCGAGTTGCGAGGCTGAGGAAGAGGCGTTGTGTCAGTGCGCTGGGAAATGGCCGCGCACCAGGGCACTCGTGGCGCGCCGCAAGCGCTCCTGCGACCGTCGTGGCTTTTAGTAGGAGTATAATTTAGTTTCGTAAGGCGATCTCATTAGTTTTGGGACACAAATGATAAATCCCGAATGTTTAGGAATTATTAGCGTCCTTAATTAAGTATGTAAAAGGGAAAGTTTGGAAACCTTGTGTATCCGTACGCATTTGTAAGTACGTGCATATAGCACAAACTTTATTATATACTATCGCACTACATGTCTCTCTGTATATATACTTGCAGACTGTGCTACTCCCTCCGTCCAGGTGAATAAGTCATCTTTGGTTGTGCACCGTGAACAAGGAGGGAAGACATATACACCTAGACAGAGGGAGTACTACTATTACTTATGTACGTGCAAATGCATGTTTTAACATTACGATGCGGTTTTTGTAAAAGTAGAAAAACAACACTAGTCAAGCTTGTGAAACGATTCAATGCAAAACAAATGCAAAAATGCTCGTTTGATTGTTTACTTTTAGCTTCCTTCTCAGTGGTTATTTCTCTGTCGTACTTTGTACGGAGTATCTCACTGGTCGGAAAGGCATGCAAATTCCCAAACCACTTCCTACACCCTGTATTGAATTTTTTGCCTAACAAGTTGTGCCGTGCAATTGGAATTCCAACTTGAGTACTACTACTAGTAGGAGTACCAGAGGCCAGTTCTTTTAGGCTTTAGGATTAGTAATCCCATAACTACTACCTCCATCCTGGTTTATTGGTCCCCATTGTAATCTATGTCAAATTTTGATCATAAATTTAACTAATGAAATGTTAGTGCATGTCACATGCACTAACATTTTATCAGTTAAATCTTTGGTCAAAATTTAGCACAAATTACAATGTTGACAAATAAACCAGGACGGAGGTACTAGTAGTAGTTTAGAAGCCCAAATAAATGAGTGAGGCGCCTTAATGCTACTCTCCACTGTGACTAGTCTTATGGGAAAAGTTGGGGAAGAGACGGCTTATTTTTTAAGCCGCCAAAAGGACTGGCTCTAGGAATAGTAGCTAGGGATACTAGCAGTAGTAGCTAGGGATCGAGTGTGCGAGATGAACCGGAGAAAGTAAATGCAGAGAGATGAAATGCAAAAAAGACGGAGGGATGTGATGGTTGCTTGTCCGTTTATTTTACCAGGCCACTTATTACTGGGAGTAGTTGGGTTTTGTGATATGACGGCTTTACTACCGCGCCACGAGTGGGGTGAGACTCCCGTGCAGCGCCGCCCTCTACACTAGTACTACATCGGTCATGGTTTATCCCTCATTGAATTTGACTGAAGATTTAACTGACAAAATGTTAGTGCATGTCAACAAAAACAATATCGTTGGATTTGTATTTGAACATAGTTTTCAATGATATAATTTTAGGTGACATGCATCAGCATGTATCGTACTATATATAATGTTAGTTCAATTTTTGGTTGTACTAATCTATAGTAAGGTGCCCGTGCGTTGCACGGAAGAGTGAAATGCATTGATCGGGGAGTTGTTTATTTTGACAAAGGATGTGGGGGTCATCTCATGTCTAACGGGTATCGATAGGTTTCTTCGGATATTATTTCATCTCTAGAGCTCACAAACATTCGGGTGAAATAGATAAAAAAAGTATCTTTTGCAAACAAAAGCGTTCAACTGTTCAACCTGCATCCAAAACTTGTGAAGAAATAACACTTATTGTGCTTTGCAAGAAATGATCTTCAAGAATTAGTTTTTGAGTATCCATTGTTATACATGTTGGCTACAGATGACATGGCACTTTCTTATAGTCAACAGTTGGCTATACTATTAAGTATTAACCATGCCCTTATACACTTAGACGGAGGGATTAAATCAGGATGACTTCGAAGGGGGAAGAGGAGATGTAAGAAATGGTTCATCATAAGTCTTTCACCAATACTGTAGTAAGAATTCATACATGGAAGATTCTAGACTAAACCATAAATGGATACACTTTTATTCATGCGCGATACTCCAATAGAGCAAGATCATGCATGGAAGTCTCCACATGCTTAGACAGCAGATTACATTGAGCGAAGACTAATGATCAACATTTAACTTGGTAATGCATATGTCCAGGTGAACCTCCTTGGAGTCCCCGTGCACCACGTTGGGGGGAATCATACCATGCATCTTCCATGTCCACATCGGCGGTAAGGTCCTAGCTCGGCAGAGTCCAAGTCAGCTTCCTGTAGCCAGTGTCGCCGCCCACGTAGCTCGGAGGTGTAGTAACAGTGAGCACGCACCCATACATCGGCCTCGTGTCAGTGTCAGTGTCAGCGGCGTCGCCCCTGACGCACACTATAGAGATGGGGCGGTGCCCTGCGCGGGCCTCGCCGGTGCCCACGATCAAGAGGAAGATGCAGCCGTCCTCCTCCGAGACTAGCAGGCGGCGGTGATCCTCCAGCGACTCCGGCACGGTGAACGGGTAGCACGTCTCGTACTTGATGTTCTTCACCGCGGGCCAGTAGTGATAGTCGGACGCCTGCGTGAGGTGATGCACGAGGTCCGCCGGCGAGCCCCAAAACAGCATCGGGCACTCATAGCAGTAGACGAAGGGCTCCTTGGAGGCACCGACCAGGCCGTCCATGAAACGGGAGTGGCTGTAGGGGATGGTGCGCAAGTTGAATATATGAGCAAGTTACTACGAGATTTTGTCTGAATAAGCACAAAATAAATCATGACGGCTATAACAGGATTACACTAATCATGTGGACTAGCATAGTAGATGAACAGATCGAATCTAGGACGCAGACTAGACATGAATTCTACCACGATTTCGAACGCGGTGGACAGAAACACATACGGTGCAACGGGAGCAGCACCGTTGGCGTTGAGGTTGTCACCCATGTCGTTGAGGAAGGGGTTGCCGAGGTCGGGGAAGAAGTCGTCGTTGCCCGTAGTCGCGAGAGTGCGCTCCCCAAATTTCAACAGCACCCGCCGAATGGTTCGCAGGAGGGAGTGGCTGTAGGGGACATTGCGGTCGCTGAATGGAGCGCAGGAGTAGCCCATGAAGCAGTAGATGGTGGAACTCCCTAGTCTCTACTCTTATCTCTATCTCTACTACTCTTCTTTGTTTTTTATAATATACTAGTTGTAGCAGTCAAATTGAATAGTACTGCGCCGTCCGCTGCACGCCCGGCTGAACACGCCTCCTGGCCTCCATCAAACCCCTCCGTTAAACCCGCATGCAAACCGAGAAACCTACTCCGGTCCGCAGGAGGAAATTTGCCGATTGCCGTTGGAGAATAATAGAGTCACATCCAATCCATTCGAGTTAATTGCGTGTATGATTCTCCCTATATAAAAAGTTGCATCCTTAATCTTGTATTCTAAGTACTCTGTGGGTTCCACTGTCAGTACAGTGTACATGACTTGCAGGCTGGCTACAGATTCGTACAGAAAGTTAAAAAGAAACAAATCCATCCTTAATCTTGTATTCTAAGTACTCTGTGGGTTCCACTGGCAGTATAGTAGCGAAAGACGTATATATTAAAAAAGCTAAAGTTTAGGACAGAATTCAAACTCAGGTCATCACACTGCGAGCATCCGGCCCGACCAGTACACTAGGTGTTCATTGCAGACAAGGCAAGAGATAAACCTTTATAACAATGAGCCCGTTCGTTGCAACGGATCCAAAGTAGAATAATACATATTCACAAATTTGAAAGAAAACGGTTTAGCTTTGATATACATATCACTAAAAATATCTTATGTTTCACTCCAAATATATTCTTTGGGCTGTTTTGATGAAGTAAGGGAGGAATGTGGTTGGTTTCAAGATACTAAGGGGTTTTGTGTAAACTGGAGCAGAGAAGTGGGAATTGTTGCAAAAGGCCAAAACTTACATCACAGCCGTTAAAATGCAGATCTAATGGTCAGAAATGGCGGATGGCAGACACACCATCATCACCAACTGAGTCTTTTATAGGAGTAGGAGTAGAGAAAAAACCGAGTTGGTGATGATGGTGTGCCTGCCATCTTATAATATAGACTGTCCGATCTATATCTGACGGATAGAAAGCAAACTATGACAATTTTACAAAAGATACCCGCACCTCTCTCCACATTTACAGATAAGGCCTTGCCTCGTTCATCCTTGTCTCCCACAACCTCATTGCTGAGCAATTAAAAAAGGAAGTCTCTGGAACAATCTAGCATGGTGGCCGCTGCCGGCGCCGTCCATCCCCATGCCACCGCCCAGTCCGACCACCAGTCACCACCATGCCCCACTCCTCCTCACCTTATCTATCATCTTTCTTGAGATATCATTTTTTCGATGAAATTGTCGACATACCATTTTCTGATAAAATTCTCAAGATATCATTAGTTTTTACACATGGGATTACTCCTGCATGGGTCAATCACAATAGGTGTTTTGTAAAAAAAATGCATCTTGATGTTCCGTGCAATGCACGGGCATCTTGCTAATTTTTTTGCATATAATTCCAAACACCACGTAGACACGGTCTTTGACCATTTTACAACTATGTTAGTATCATTGTTAGTGCTCAGCCGGTGCAAGTTATAGCCCTGGGTGTTTTAACCTTTTTTTAGTAATAATATCTGGCGATTGTTCGCCACGAGCTCAATCCTGGATCCCACATAACCGTTAGATTTCCATCCGACGGTGGCCTGTTTTTAAGCCATAGTATTTGACAAAACCGCCACCCTTACACACGTACTGTAACTACGTCGCGGGCGTTTGCAACTGCCATGTCTCCCAACGAACGTTTGCTGGGGATTGGAGTTAGCACCGATGGCGGTTCGTAGTCGTACCACGCTCGGGCATTGAACTTTGAAACTATTTTAGATTAGAATATACTACTCCTCCAGTCCTACTCCACTACTACTCTACTCAAGCAAGTTAGGGCATAGTAGTAGGTACTGTAGGGAGTACCAGTACTATGATCACTCAAGCAAGTTGTCTGGCATCGATATGACCCTACGTTGCTAGTATGTGTCTCGTAAGCCAAGCGGCGTGCTGTAGTCATCATTTGTCCACTTCCCCCCAGCACATATTCACTTTTCCATCTTTGTCCGCACATAATCTCGTCCAATATTCCATCCCCGCTAAGGCGCCTCCCCCCTCGTCCGAAACCCAAGCACTAACAATGGCAGAACCGAGCAGCGTCCGCCGAAAGAGTGGATGGAATTCGCTCCCCACAGAGGTAATCAAGCTCATTGTTTCGCGTGTGGACAATCTCATTACCATGCCGCTCGCCGCGTGCTCGTCGGGCTGTACCGTTTACTCAAAGCCCTCAGGCCGGAGCTTTTTAAGCCAGCTCCTTGCTTGTTGATGCCGCCTAATCTTCAGAAACGGCGTATCACACAGCATAACGATCGTAGGGTGGCAAGCATCAACCCCCTTGACTGCGATCCGATCCCCATCACCCTCAACTACATTAACGGTATGTACTAGGTCGGCATGAACACGTCTTGGATGGTGCTCGTCGATGGTCGCGGCAGCTGGATGCTCGTGGAGGTCTACACCCGGCAATTGATCCCCCTTCCTTCAATGAACACTACACTGCTTTGGCACCGCGGCCCAGAATACTCGGAATCTTACAGTAGCCAACATGATACCAAGTTTGATTTGCTCAATGTTGTAATCTGCCAAGTGCCCACAAGATCTGCGAATTATAAAGACTTCGGGCTAATTGCGTTCTTCAACCGCGGTCTCGGCTATCTGACAGGTCACTACAGTAAGTGGATAAATCTGCACGTCCTTCGCAGGATCATACATCCTCCATTGTTCTCTGATGCCATTGAACACAAGGGCTTCATTTACGTTGTCGACTCCTTCTATGGCTGGAGGTATTGCTGGCCTACTCCAGTCATCGCTACAAACGGCTGTTACAGCAGTATGTTACTTTCCTATGATATCATGATGGCTTGCTTATATTACTGTCAACATTTACTGAAAAAATATTCATGCTCATAACATGCTGTTCTAAGATTGACTACATTAAGAGCCCTTTTTTATTTGACTCCAACTTGATATGACGTTGTAGGCCGCCTGGTTTCCCTACCCTTCCTAATCCCAGAACCTTTCAAAGAAAAGAGGCATGGCAGTTGCAGGTGGTTCCTGGCTCGATCAGAAGACGACGAACGATTGATGATCGTTCGCACGTACCGGACTTGTTGTTTCACGGAATACAATCACTACAAGGTCTTTGAGCAGGATCCCAACTTCTCTGGGCCTTTAGGAATCTTTGACTGGAGGCTGGTAAGTAGCCTTGGTACACGCTCTCTCTTTCTTGGACTGAATTATCCGATTAACCAGGAGATAACCGACGGCAAGGATCATGATGGCAGCGCAGTTTCGTTCATCAGGCAAAACTGTGTGTACACAGTGTACCATGCGTCTCTGCATGCACCATACCCTGATATGTGTCGCCACACTCTGCAGCCCAAAGTAGGAGAGAGGGTCGCAAGTATCAGACTTCGACCTGCTGGCTAGAGTTTCCCCCGTCAGGCACCCATCTGGTTCAAGCCGTCAGCCAATCTCCACAGCTTAATAAATAGTAACGTCTAACTGAGCCAATTAGTTAGATGAGTACACTTGGTGTAGTAGGAACTTTATTTATAGTTTGATGCATACACTTGTTCTTTTTTGGTAGCCCTTTTGTAATGATGGCTGATGTTTGGTTTGGAAGAGAGAGCTGCGTCTTTACTCTTCTGGCCTGCTTACTGCTTCTATTGCACCCCCAGCCCTAGTTGTTGCTACTGTTTTCAATGTACAATCAGTAGTATATTTCGTCTGTTGGTTGAATAAATGTGTTGTTAGAATGACAAACACAATGTTTTGGAAGTCGTTGCACGGTCCGATCCTTTAGTGCCCCGTACCGTACGTAGCGCATACTATATTTGGTACGGAACACATTTTCCACTTGTTGATAACATGCAGCCCACTGATGAAGGCCCAATAGAGGAGCCCATAATTAACTGGAAGGGAGGCTCTCACATGAATCCGGCCCAGGTACATGCTCATGGTCCCCTAAACATAAATAAGTAAATAAATAAGGCTAAATGCTCATGCACCAGTTCTTTAAATTGACGATTTAACAGGAGGATATTATTCATAGGCAAAGATAGCGACCAGTCTTCTTTCTCCAACCATTTTCTTCCTGCAACCAGCGGACCCATGCAAATCGTAGTCACCGTCGTAAATAGTTTCGGTCCATTTTTATTTTTCAATAAGAATGTCCAACCCAGCCCAGCACATTGGCGACAGCACTTTATCCTCCGCCTTGGTGCGCTCGCTGCGGCGCCGCCGTCCGGCCCTGTCAACATACTGAATCGAGAGAGGACTGTAGTTATGAGTATGACAGTACGGACCCACCAGGTCCACTCCCGAACACAAGCAAGCGCCTCTTTTACTACTCAGATGCACCCCTCTTTTTTTAATCTAATCCACCGTGCTGATATCTGGGACCCACATCATTTTCAACGTATAGTCAATTAACGACAAAATTGCGCAATTTTTTTTGAGTAGTAATTCGGAGGAGCAGGCTATAAACTCGGTTATGCGGTCTCTGCGGCCCGTCTAACAACATGACTAGCCCAGCAGTTTTTTCTTTGGGAAAATAGGTAGCCCAGTATTTCTTTTTGAAGAATACACAAGCTAGGCCTATTTGTTTTCTCCGACTTACAGGGCTGCAAATCTTTCAAGACGAGGAGGGATGCATTCCGGTCTGGCCAAAGAGTATGGTCAGTGTCTGTTAAAAGTAATATCAAAGGGGTTGAAAATTCCAAAAAAATTATAGCAAATGGGAAATTAGTTTCTTTTTTTGTTTTTGTTCTTCACTGATATTTTCTATTTCATTGGATTTAACATGACATAGGACTAATTTATTTTTAAAGTTGTTTTAGTATGGCTACTATTTTTTGGATTACGAATATTTTGTTCCCCAGCAAAAAATTGCGAATTTTCAAAATTTTGCACATATTTAGTTCAATTTTTTAACCCTGGTACTGACCAGAAAATGTGCAGCAATTCTAAAAATGGAAAATGGGCTGCAATAAATTCCATATGAATTAGAAAATGAGTAAAAATTATAAAAATAATAGCAAATGGGTTGTACACGCCATAGATTTCGAGGCTGACTTGTTTACGCAAGGCTTTGTCAGTCAACACACGATTCTAGCAGCAGTGACTGTTGGATGTCCATCCAACGGCCGATGTGCTTCTTCAATATCTGATCTTCCTGCTCCAGCCGCTTAAACAAGCGCCAGCGGGACTGCCTGCTCCCACCTCTTATGGCCCGTTGTGATGCCGCGTAGGCTTCACCAGCCCACCCTACTCCCTCTGTTGGCCTGTCCGCACGCAATCAACTGCCTCCTTATTACGTGAAAAGAAATGATTCCTCCCACTGATATCTGGGGCGCATCGGTTGGGAGGCTGACCTGTGGGCTTGTCAACTTAGTCAACAAACGATTCTAGCAGCAGTGACCGTTGGATTTGAATCGAACGGTCCTGCTGCTTCTTCAATTGCTGCTCTTCTTACACCAGCCGCCCAAACTAGCGCTGGCGAGACCGCCTGCTCCAGCCTCCCGTGGCCGGCTGTGCTGCCGCGGAAGCCTCACCGCCCCCTACTACTCCCACCACTGGCCAGGCCCTGCAGCGACGATAGCCTCACACCGCAGCCGAACCAGTGAACCCTCATACTCCTCTCCGCGTGGGCATCGACTATCGCGTCTTCCCCGGCTCCGCGTCGTCCCCTTCCTAGGCCTCGCCGTCGTCCACCGCCTTGGTGCTTTCGGCGCGCCGTGGTCAACATGGTCAAGGAACGACTTCCATCGGAAGAGTACTGTACATGGAGAGGCTGACAGCTGGGTCCACGGCCACAGCAAGGAAGTGCCTCCTAATTACGCGGAAAATAATGATTCCTCCACCTGACATCGGGGACTCAACGGACGGGCCACCGTGTTTCGCGAAAAAAACGTTTCCCCCCTGACTACTGGGACCCACCAGCTACATCTTCGCACGCAAGGAAGTGCGTCCATATTACGGGCAAAAAAATGAATCACCCCCTGACTGCTGGGACCCACCAGCTACATCTTCGCACGCAAGGAAGTGCCTGACAGTCAGGACCCACCTGGTCGAAGCGTACGTAGCGTTGTCATTCTGGTCGCAAACATGTACGTACATACTGGTCGATCGGTCTGTCTGCAGACTGCAGCGATGAACCATCGCCGTGCAAGGAAGGGCACGTGTCGTAGTAGAGGCGCGTACGTGTCATAGTAGAGGAGCGCACATAGCATGTACACGTACGTACAGCGGCCAGGGTGCAAGAAAGAAAATATGGCCACGTACGTACATAAGGGCGGGGTCTTGGACGCCTACTCGCGCATATGTACAGCCAGGGCTCATGTACATGGCTCGGTCGGAACGGAGAAACTGCGTCGTCGTCGTGTCCATGGGGAGGCAACGGAATGCGTCCTGTTCATTGGGAGGCAACGGAACGCGTGCTGTTCATCGGGGGCCAACCGGCTTGGACAAAACAGCCGATGGAAACGAGGCTTGGCGTACCGCAGAACGGAGGAAATGGCCTTGTGTTCGACCGGCCACGGTCGAAACGGGATCCTGTTCATCGGGAGGGGTCTGGCGTACCGCAAAACGGAGGAAACCAACTTCCGTTGGACCTCCTACGGTCGAAACGGGTTCCTGTTGACCGGGAGGGGTGTCGCGTACTGCAAAACGGAGTAAACGAACTTGTGTTGGAGCGCTACGGTCGAAACGGCGGTCCTGTTCATCGGGAGGGGTGTGGCGTACCGCAAAACAGAACTCCACAGGATACTGTTCATCTCCACCATCGACTGCCTCCACGGGCTACTGTTCATCCACCGTCGACCTCCTCCAGCCTCCACCTGTGACTGTTCATTCACGGGCTCCTGTTCATCCAGCCTCCACCGCTCCTCCACCAGCTAATGTTCAACCAGTCCTCTCCACGGGGTCCTGTTCAACCACCCCTCCACGGGGTACTGTTCATCCAGCCCTCCACTGGCTACTGTTCAACCAGCCCTCCACGGGGTCCTGTTCATCCAGCCCTCCACGGGGTCCTGTTCATCCACCCCCCAACCGACTCGATCGATCGGGGTCCTGTTCATCCAGCGGCAACACCACGGGGTCCTGTTCATCCAACCCCCCACCGGGAACTGTTCATCCAAACCCCCCAACAACGCTCACTGTTCATCAAGGGAAGGTAGCAGCAGGTTCGATCGGCTTCAGTTAGCAATAGTAGCGAACGAAGGAATCGCTCGATCGGGTTCAGTTAACAGCCATCGATCGATCGCTCGGGGTCAGTAATGCGTAGCCTGCAGTGCAATCGCTCGGGTTCAGTAGGCGAACGCGTCGCTCGAGTTCAGTTAAAGCCCAACGCCTCGCACCCACGCGCGTACATGTACGAGAGAAACACACATCGCTCAGCCCCCGACCACCCACCGTACCGGGAACTCCCCGATATTTTCCGCGCCCTTGCTACTACCACGGTTTTTTCCGTCATGGACGGCCCAAAGAATGTCATGCAGCTGCGTCTCCGGCCCTCCCAGGACGAAAAGCCCATTTTCTGTCATGATTTTTTGTCATAGAAGTAGGAGCCCGCCACATCTATGATGATACCGGGTTTTGTCACAATTATCGTCAAAGAAGTGCCATAAGTATGACAGAAAAAATTCGTTCAGCCCAAAATGTGACGGATGTGTCTTTTTTTGTAGTGAAAGAAGATTTCGAATAGATCTCCAAGAACATCGAGGAGAACATGGTATTGAGAATCAATGAGAGAGAAGAAGCCATCTACCTACTAGCTATAGACCCGTAGGTCTGTGGTAAACTACTCACGCTTCATCGGAAGTGCAATAGAGTTGATGTAGATGCCCTCCATGATCGAATACCCCTCGGGCAGGGTGCTGGAAAAGATCGCAAGATGGGATCTCACGGGTACAGAAGGTTGTGGCGGCGGAAAAGTGTTTTCATGGATGCTTCTGGTGGTTCTGGAATATATGTGAATATACAGGAGGAAGATCTAGGTCAGGGAGTCACCGAGGGGCCCACAAGGTAGGCCCCCCCTAGGGCGCGACCTCTGCCCTTGCATCGCCTCGTGGCTCTTCTCACTTGCACTCCAAGTCTCCTGGGTGTCTTTTGATCCAAGAAAAATTATCATGAAGTTTCATTGCGTTTGGATTCTGTTTAGTATTCCTTTTCTGCGAAGCTCAAAAACAAGGAAAAACATAAACTAGCACTGGGCTCTAGGTTAATAAGTTAGTCCCAAAAAGAATATAAAATAGCATATTAATGCATATAAAACATCCCAAACAGATAATATAATAGCATGGAACAATCAAAAATTATAGATGTGTTGGAGACGTATCAGCCTCCAAACGCAGAGTTTTGTAGGACAGAAGCAAATTTCCCTCAAGTGGATGACCTAAGGTTTATCAATCTGTGGGTGGTTTAGGATGAAGATGGTCTCTCTCAAGCAACCCTACAATCAAATACAAGAATTCTCTTGTGTCCCCAACACACCCAATACAATGATAAATTGTATAGGTGCACTAGTTCGGCGAAGAGATGGTGATACAAGTGTAGTATGGATAGTAGATATAGGTTTTTGTAATCTGAAATAATAAAAACAGCAAGGTAGCATGTAGTAAAAGTGATCAGAAATGGTATTGCAACGCTTGGAAACAAGGTCTAGGGTTCATACTTTCACTAGTGCATTCTCTGAAAAGTGCTAACACAATTGGAACATACAACAATCCCTCACGTGCGACAAAGAATCACTCCAAGTTTTTATAGGAGAAAGTAGGACCAAAACGTGTATCAACCTATGTGCCTAGATTACCCCAATGTCACCACGGGAATCCGCAAGTTGATTACCAAAACATACATCAAGTGATTCAATAGAATAGCCCATTGTCACCACGGGAACCAACATGCAAGACATACATCGATTGTTACCAAATCCAAAATATTCAATCCAACATAAAAAAACCTCGAAGAGCAAGACTCAATTCATCACGATAAGATAGAGAGGGAGAAACACCATATGACTCAACTATATTAACAAAGCTTGTGGTACATCAAGATCGTGCCAAATCTAGAACACGAGAGAGAGAGAGAGAGAGATCAAACACATAGCTACTGGTACATACCCTCAGCCCCGAGGGTGAACTACTTCCTCCTCGTCATGGACACCGCTGGGAAGTTGAGGATGACCATCGGTGCTGATTTCCCCCTCCAGCAGGGTTCCAGAGAAGGCCTCCAGACGATATTGCTCTGGAACAGAGGCTCGCGGCGGCGGCATGGGAGTTCTAGGTTTCTGTATTTGTAGGAATGTTTGTGTTGGTTTCACGTCAGGCGGGCCCACGAGGGACCGACAAGCTCAAGGGGCGAGCTCTAGGAAGAGGGCGCGCCCCCCAGGCTTGTGGATTCCTCGTGAGTAGTCTGGTCCTTCCTCTAAGCTTCGGGGATCTCTTTTGGTCCATTAAAAATCACCGTAAATTTTAGCCTAATCCGAGAACTTTTATTTCTGCACAAAAATAACACCATGGTAGTTATGCTGAAAACAGTGTCAGTCTGGACTAGTTTCATTCAAATCCTATAGAAGTGCACCAAAAACCATATGAAATTGTTGTAAACATGGCATGAGTACTTCAGAAATTATAGATACATTGGATACATATCACTTGCCCACCCACGCGGCCGCGCCAGCCCTCCCCGGTCGCTAGTGCCAGGCCTCCGTTCCCTAGCGCTACGTCCCTCCTGATCACTGCCCTCCTCCTGCCAACACTCCAACCGACTACTGATTGTTGACTAGTGCCTACCGATTGCTGCTCCTGCTAACTAGCGGACGCTGCCGTTACCTACATCCTCCTGACTGCAACGACACCACCAGATCATGCCGTAATTTTCTCTCCCTACACCGAACTCTAGCCCCATCCGTCCTCTGCTTCAGCTCCCATGGATTTCTCTCTCAACTCCTCTCTCTCGGGTGGCCATAGCAACCACTTTGCCTCCTCCTGTTCTAGGAGTAGCAACCCCTTTGACGGTCCCTCGGTTGTGGTCCTCCGCGAGGTTTTAATTTTTGAGCGTGTCCCCTCCCACTCCGAGGCTAACTTCTACTTGTGGAAGATGTACTTTTGCTTTCTCTTTTGCGATTATCATCTCCACGACCACATTGACGGGCAGACCGATCTCTTGGCCCTACCTCATGACGCAAGTGGATATCCATCAACGCCACCGTCATCCGAAGATTCTTCCTCACCATCTCCAAGGACATTTTTCACACATCGTTCATGACGGTTACACAGCGCATACGGTGTGGACCAAAATCCCCGGCCTCTTCAGCGACAACAGGCTGCAACTCATCATCTTCCTTCAATAGGAGTTCTTTGATTTACACTAGAACAACTCCTCCATTGATGAGTCATACACGCGTCTCAAAAATCTTGCTGATGAGTTGCGAGAATTGGAGTCTGAGGTCTCCGATGAGCTCCTCCTATCGACGTCGATGACCGGTCTCATTGAGGACCTCGGCAACGCCGCCTACCTCACATTGTTGACCACGCCGTCCTTCGAGAACGTTGTGGCATACCTTCATCTGGAGGAGCGCTGACTGAAGTAGTTGTGCTCTCGCGTGGTCCACACCGCCTTCGCCGTCGGTCTCTCCCATGGCGTGCCTACTCCACCATCTGTGGCGCCACAGACGCGGCCTCCGATCACCCCAACACACAACCCGCCTCAACTGGCTCCCGATGGAAAGGTGCCTCCAGTCTGCAACCGCCAATGCAGGCACGACCACGTCGGCAATAGCAGTCAGCGCAATGGCGGCGACGGTGGTCAACCACGCACCACCCCGCATCACTAGCCGACTCCACAGTGGACCATATGGGTCAAACCCATGGACAGGGGTTCTGCACGCGTACAGCATGCCAGTGTTGCGCCTTCTATCCCGAGTTTTGTCGGTCCACGCACCAGGTAGTTCTTGTGACGCCTCAGTCTGGTGCGTTGCTCGCCTATCCCGTCGCCCGCCTACTCTGGCGTGCCGCCACCGATGGCACCCCCGGCTACTTCGCGCCGCTGCCAACGACACCACCACCATGGGACCCCGTGCTGTTGACTTCTCTATCGTGCACTCCCAATCCTGCTTCCTATGGCGGCGATGGTGTCTGGTACATGGATACTGGTGCATCCTCTCATATGGCCTCCAACCCCTGTAATCTCTCTGTTTCTTTTCCCACCGCTACCACCTCTCACATCATCATTGGTAATAGTTTCGCCCTTCCCATTACTCATACCGGCTGCACTAGTTTTCCGTCTAACTCCACGCCACTATATCTTCATAATGTCATTTTTTCTCCACACTTAATTCAGAACTTTGTGTTTGTTCATTCTCTTTCTCGTGATAATTCTTTAACTGTGGAATTTGACAAATTCGATTTTTTTGTTAACAATGCTCATACCCGGATATTCCTCCATCGATGTGACAGCCCTGGAGAATTGTACCCAGACCAGCCATCTTCATCATCATCTTCCGCTGGACCTATTGCTCTCTTTGCCGGCATTGACCTCTGGCATGCACACCTCGGTAACCCTAGCTCCACCGTTTTTTATCGCATATTAAGATTCATGGGACCTTACAAACACACCCATATATAAAAATAAAATTACAATCATGGTGGTGCCGAAGTCTTCTTCCTCATGTATTCATCGATGACGCATCGTGAGCGTCCCTCCATGCTGCCGCTTGGTCTCCGTCTTGGCGGAACAAACTTTCAGAACCCAGGAGCTTGTGGAAACAACAGCCGAGAAGTCGTCGATGCCGACCAGATGACGCCGAGGGGTAGATCGCCGCCCGAAGAAAGAACACTGATAAGGGCCATAGAAACTGAGAAAACCATGAAAGCCGGTCGAATCCAGACAGATCCTCCGAAAATCCAAAACCGACCGGATCCCGGAAGACCCGCTAGTGACACAAAACCAAACAACCTCCGCCAGTGGTAAGCACACCAACGAAGCGGGGAAAGGGCAGTAAAACAATAATTCTAAAACTGGAAAAGTGCCATCGCCATCGTGCCATCCCAAACCAAACATGAAGATCCCTGGAAGAAAACATGAGATAAATTACCCACGCCGATGTATGCCAAATCCGGGTTTGAGACCGAACTTGCCGCCATCTAGAGCCACTTGTTGATCCTGATCCTAGCAAGGACGAACTGCCGTAGAAGCCCACCGCGTTGGATTTGGCTGTCTTCCACCGGCTTCACCAACGCCACAGTCGAGTAGCGGCTTATGAAGACCTTCACTCGAACCTCTCCAACCGCAGAAGCCCTCCAAGACTTCCCTAGCAAACCGCCTCTGAACCGGTCCACCCTGCTGGGCGAGACGAGAAGACGGCGACAGGCAGCTAGGCATTTGAATATCACCTTAGCCCTCTTTCTCTCACCAAGCGTTACCTTTTAAATTATCATTGATTTGGAGAAGTGTAATTTCACGCGTATAACTTGTTTTTCGTTTCAGTTTGGCTAAGTCTCGGTCGACCGAGACTTCATTATGTCTCAGTAGATGCTATAGTCCTTCAATTTTGCATGGATATTCGTAAAATATTTTTCTTTTCAGCTTTTTTCTTTTTTTTCTTATACTTTATCACACCCTTTTTGCTTACCCTGTTGCAGGTTGCATTTTCGTAAAAGTAAAGTTACATTTTTCTAAATCAATGAGATTTAAAAAAAAACCTTCGGGACCACTTAGAATTGGTAGAACTGTTCTAATAAATCAGGAAAGGTAAGAATGGAACATGAGTCACTATTCGCTATCGCTAGTTTATTACTCCCTCCGTTCCTCAATATTTGTCTTTTTAGATATATTTCAAATTGACTATCACATACGGATGTATATAGACATATTTTAGAGTGTAGATTCACTCATTTTGCTCCATATGTAGTTACTTATTGAAATCTCTAGAAAGGCAAATATTTAGGAACGGAGGGAGTATTTTATAATGCAGCTACTAGTTGGCCAGGCCAATATCAATTGTGAGATATCAGGCAACTTGTCGGTTGACCATACACACTCTAGGCTGAGTATCGTGTCTTTGCATGAAGGGATAACGTAGACCTAAGGATGTAACAGCAGAGAAGATATATATTGCCATTGATAAATAATGATTAACAGAAAAAAAATCCTCAATCTCAGTGAAAAGTATTGTCGTTACGTAGTTGGCTAGTGGCACAACAAGGACTATAGCACAAATGAAGGAAATGAACCAACAAGCAAAAACCTTAGTGAAAAGTAAACTAGAAATTAAGGAAGACAGAATGGCACACCCAAAAAGCACGACTGAATAGATAGTCTCCACCCTGGAGAGATGATCAACCGGTGTAGGGCTCGTTGACGAACCCGCACTTGTTCCTGATCTGGCCGTTCGTGCTGCTCTTCACCTCGATATTGCCCATCTTCACCATGGCATCCTCGAAATGTCTGTACCACAAGAAATCTCCAATCAACCACCAAGTGTACTTCTCCACTAATTCCTTGGTCTTTGGTGATGTCATGAGCGCTGCGTCGGAGGTGAAGAGCACTTTGCGATCCTTCATGTTCCTGTAGTACTGGCTGTCCAGCACATCGGGGGTCTTGTAGTCCTGCGGCACCGTGGGATCACTGCCGGCGGGACAGTCCTGGGTCAGCTTCCCAGCGTACGTGGCGTCCATCGACGTGGTGGAGTTGTCGTTGGCCGGCGGCTGGTGACGGTGACGGAAGGAGGAGCACTGCGAGCGGCCGATGCTGTGCGCGCCGGAAAGCGCAACCATCTCGGTTTGGCTGAGTCCCTTCTTGGCGAACATTTGTGTGAGGGTATTGAGGTTGGCGAAGGGTGGTGGCAGGTTGGGGAGGGTCTCATCTTTGAGGGACACGGACCCGTCGTAGCGGCCGGCTGGCATGCTGAAGTTTATTTTGTTGCCGCTGAGTATCTTGCTGGCGTCACGGCCTGCGAAGGCGACGATGTCGGCGCAGGAGACGACACCCGGACATTTTTCCTCGATCTTCTTCTTGGTCGCGTCTATCACTTCGAAGCCACGCAGGCTCAAGTTTGGGATACGAGCATCTCCGGATCCGGCTTGCCAGCGACCTTGTTCAGCGGACAGAGGCATCGCAACCCTGAAAACCACGCCCAAATTGTTAGCTTCTCAATCCTGCAGTGCAGAACTAGGCCTATATATCAATCCAACTTCACTTGCGTATGTATGTATGTGTACCTGGACAAAGCAGTCGTGGAAGAAGAGGCGGATGAGCCCGGCCTTGATGCCGGCGGTGGCGTTGCGCACGGCGTCCAGCACGATCTTCTTGGCGTCAGGGCACTTGTCGTCGTAGTAGCCGACCTTGACTCCTTGAGCCCGTGGCAGGTGGAGGCGGGGCAGGGGTGGAAGCCGGTGGGGGCGCCGGCGTGGTGGGACTGGGGGTGGGATACCCCAGGGTAGGAGCAGGGCTCGGTGGGAGAGTAGCCGATGGAGGTGAAGTAGGGCTCGTCGGAGAAGAAACCGGTGGGGGCACTAGTAGAAAAAGAGGCTTCCATACGCCCCCATTAGTCCCCAAAATAATCGAACCGCGACGAAAGGGGTCTTTAGTTGCGGTTCGGGAGGAGACCCGCGACCAACTATCTGGGCCCAATGCGCTCGGTCGACAGCTGGCGGACGGGAGGGGCTTTAGTCCCGGTTGGCCTGGCCAACCGGGACTAAAGGTCCTCAGGCTGGCCCGAAGGCCTTTAGTCGCGGTTGGCCAGGCCAACCGGGACTAAAGGCCCATCCCTATATAGGACTCAGCTCACTTCACTTAGCCACTTTAAGATTTTCAAATGAATTAGTTTTATTTTTTGAATTTTTTGATATATTATTTGTATTTTTAAGATTTTCAAATGAATTAGTTTTATTTTTCTGAATTTTTTGATATATTATTTGTATTTTTAAGATTTTCAAATGAATTAGTTTTATTTTTTTGAATTTTTTGATATAATATTATTTCTATTTTTAAGATTTTAAATGAATTAGTTTTATTTTTTTGAATTTTTTGATATATTATTTCTATTTTTAAGATTTTCAAATGAATTAGTTTTATTTTATGAATTTTTTGATATATTATTTCTATTTTTAAGATTTTAAAATGAATTAGTTTTATTTTTCTGAATTTTTTGATATATTATTTGTATTTTTAAGATTTTAAAATGAAAAGTATTTTTAAAAAGGACCTTTAGTCGCGGTTCGTGCCTCGAACCGCGACTAAAGGCTCTTTCCGCGCGGGAACGAAAACGGCGCGAAAAAACCTTTAGTCGCGGTTCGTGACACCAACCGCGACTAAAGGTACCCCTTTAGTCCCGGTTGGGGATTAGTCCCGGTTGGGGACACCAACCGCGACTAAAGGCTTGCCCTATATAATCTCCGCGGCCCTCGTCTTCTCCGCGCTAAGGACCAAACGCATCCAGGACCTCGTCTTCTCCGCGGCGCCACCCTCGTCCTCTCCGCGCCGCCGCCCTCGTCTTCTCCGCGCCGCCCTCGTCTCCGGTAGGTGCCCGCCGCCGCTTGCCGTCCTCCTCGCGTGCCTAGAAGAAGAGGGGACCGCCGCCGTCGTCTTCTCGCCCTCGTCTTCTCGCCCGCCTTCTCGCCTGCCGTCCTCCTCGTCGCCGCGTACTGGATGCGCGCATTGCCAGCCTCGCGCGCGTGCGGAAACGGCGCCGCCGTGCGTGCCCGTGCTGGAAACTAAAAATGTTTGCACTAAATAATTAAATACAGAAAAGGAAACTAAACCTGCGGAGGAGGCCTTTAGTCCCGGTTAGCCACGAGAACCGGGACTAAAGGTCCTCCGCCCCGACGGACTCCTGGCGCCCACGTGGACGTACCTTTAGTCGCAGTTCGTAAGAGGCGCGACTAAAGGGGGGGCCTTTAGTCGCGCATATTTAGTCCCGGTTGCACAGCTGGGATTAATGGCCATTGCGAACCGGGACTAAAGGCCTATTTTCTACCAGTGGGGCGTGGTGGGAGTTGGGCTAGGATAGCCCGGTGTACGGCCAGGGGTAGGGCTGGGCGGAGGAGTAGCCGGTGGAGGTGGGGAAGGGCTCGGCAGAGGAGTAGCCGGTGGGGGCGGTGGTATGATGGGAGTGTTGGGATAGCTGTAGCCGTAGCCGGATGCTTGGCAGGCCACGGAACCGAGCATGACCAGCACGGCGAGAAGGGCAAGCTTGGCCATGTTCCTCTGCTCGGGGTAGCTACTCTTGTTCGATCGAGGGGCGATGGGATGAAGAAAACTTGCTGTTCCGCATGCGTATTTATAGTCTCGATCACGGGGGAAATCGCATGCATGTGTACTCCGGCCGTTTGGAGCGCACTTTTGTGATGAGTCAACGCTGCCTGCACTGAACGTGGTGACCACCCTGCAAGTTCTTGATATGCCTGACGCGGTGGCAGCGGCACTAAGCTTGGTAGCGACTACGTGGCCATGATTTGATTGAATATATGTATCGGTAGGTAATGATATCAACCCGTTCTGTATCCTTCGCAAAAAAGAAAAAAAACCCGGCTGGTACTACGAACGAGTGGTGCAAGCGCAAATTTTCCATCATTCTATATCCTATTTGTGCTGCAAAAAAAGTACTCCCTCCATCCAGTTATACAAGGTCACAAACTCATATTACAGGTACTAAGCTAAAATTTGATGACTGTTTTGCAAGCTAACATTTCTTTTCATTAATCAGAATCGTTAATACACCGCATGCATCAAGGAAGGCATGGGAAGGAAGTAGCTCTGTGTCATTATGACTACATGCATGCAAGTATTTAACAAGTTGCTAGTACGAGAAAGCATCATTAATTTTTGCATCGATTACTGTTAGTGGACTTGTATATAGATGTAAAATGTATTTTTGATAGTGGCCTTGTATAAGGGAATGGAGGGAGTACTTGTAAACTATTGTAGAATGTTGAGACGTCTTTGTTTTGTTTATTATTAGGGCATCTCCGACGGCGACCTGCAAATTTTCTACCGCCGCCGTCCACCGATAAGGAGACCAGTCATAGGACACGGATGCGGAATGCCGCCATCTGACACTGTCCCACTAGTAGAAAAAGGGTCAAATGTCAAGCACATTAGTATCGGTTTGCTTTTGAGCCGGCACTAATGTGTGCATTAGTGCCGGTTCCAACGGCTAGCCGGCCGCTTTCATTAGTACTGGTTCATGGCCGACCTTTAGCACCGGTTCGTGCCACGGACCGGTACTAAAGTGAGTGGTGGCAGGATGTTGTTAGTCCGGGGCCCCCTCCAGCACCTTTAATACCGGTTCGTGGCACGAACCGGTGCTAAAGGTCGTCCTACATAAACCCTTCGTCCACCCGAGCTCGCTCTGTTCTTCCCCTTTCCCCTCTCCTCTCTGTTCTTCCCCTCTTCCTCTCGAGCTCATCACACATTTTGCCCAAAATTTGTCAAGATTTGAAGGCCCCCATCCATTCAAATGATCACAAAGGTTAGCAACTTTGTCCTTTCATCTCTCATTGCTAGATTAGCTCTTGCAATGCTTTGTATAGTGATTAATTTATGAGTTTAGTAATTTGGGAGGAAATATATGTGCTAGTATTTGATTTATATGCAATTTGAGGTCAAAAATAACACTTAGTTTGCATATGTAGGTGTGGTTTACTTAGTGCCTTCTAAATATCCGTCGTAACCACAGTCCATCGCCCGCACCGTTCCGTCGCCGGCACCACCTTGTGGTGAGCCTCTTGTTCATGAATGTTTTACATTACCAAATTGATGTTTGTGTGATTTGGATATATAGTTACTCGTATAATTATCTTACCCGTACGTTGTTTGTTATACATAGTGCCATGATTTTGATATCCGTCCCCGTCGGCCCTCGTCCTTGTTATGATTCAGATGTGGTATATTCTCTTTTAAAACTAGTTGTTGCATTTCGTGTTTATGACAAATTATGCCCATCAAGTTCACATAGATATTTTTGTCTAGGAGGTTTGTGAACCAGAAATTCCAACCGACCCTATTGTCGAGAGGTTAAATTTAGTTGAAAGAGAGAACGAGTATTTGAAAGAAAAATTGAAAAGAATTGAGGGGGAGAAGATGGAATTGGAGTTGCATGTTGCCGATGTCGTCAATGATCACAAGATCAAGATGGAGAAAATGCGCTTGAAGATTAGAAAGATTAGAAAATATGCCATTGATAGTGAGGCTTGGTATCATTATGCTGTTGGATCAATTGTTACCTTAGTTGCGAGCTTGATCGCATTTGTTGTTGCATTTAAATTATTTAGTTAGAGAGTTATTTGTTTGTTGCATTTAAGTCTTGTATGAACTTTATGTATGAACTTGTATTAATTTGTTCTTTTCGGTGTTGTGTAATGAAGATGAGCCGACAATGGATGTACGATGACCGATGCTCTCCCGAGTTCATTAATGGCGTGCAAACTTTTCTACTTGCGGCTGAGGCAAACAAGCGGGCGGATGGTTTTATGCCTTGTCCATGTTTAGTCTGTAAGAATGATCACAATTACTCTACGTCAAGAACCATTCACGTCCATCTGTTTAAGTCCGGTTTCATGCCCCACTATAATATTTGGACCAAGCACGGAGAAAAGAGGGGTTATGATGGAAGACAATGAAGAAGAAGAGGACGACGACAACTATCCTGGCCATGGGTTCCCTGAATAAGATGATACAACAATGGGGGAAGAAGCTGAGCCGGCAATGCGGGAAGAAGCTGAAGAAGAGGCATCAGATGAGCCCGCTGATGATCTAGGTTGGGCCATTGCCGATGCAAAGAGAAACTGCGCAAGTGATTTGGAGAAGAAGAAGTTGCAGCGCATGTTAGAGGATCACAAGAAATTGTTGTACCCGAATTGCGAAGCTGACAAGAAAAAGTTGGGCACCACACTGGAATTGGTGCAATCGAAGGCAGAGAATGGTGTATCTTACAAGGGATTTGGAAAGTTGCTGGTAATGATAAAGAATATGCCTCCAAAGGGCAACGAATTGCCCGAGAGTACGTACGAAGCAAAGAAGGTTGTCTGCCCTCTAGGGTTAGAGGTGCAGAAGATACATGCATGCCCTAATGACTGCATCTTCTACCGCGGTGAGTACGAGGATTTGAACGCCTGCCCGGTATGCGGTGCATTGCGCTATAAGATCAGGCGCGATGACCCTGGTGATGTCGAGGGCGAGCGTCCCAGGAAGAAGATTCCAACCAAGGTGATGTGGTATGCTCCTATAATACCACGGTTGAAATGTTTGTTCCAAAACAAAGAGCATGCCAAGGCGATGCGATGGCATAGAGAAGACCGTAAGAAAGACGGAAAGGTTAGAGTACCCGCTGACGGGTCACAGTGGAGAAAAATCGAGAGAAAGTACGGGAAGGAGTTTGCAGATGACGCAAGGAACGTATGGTTTGGTCTAAGCGCAGATGGCATTAATCCTTTTGGGGAGCAGAGCAGCAACCATAGCACCTGGCCTGTGACTCTATGGTTGTATAACCTTCCTCCTTAGTTGTGCATGAAGCAGAAGTTCATTATGATGCCAGTGCTCATCCAAGGCCCTAAGCAACCGAACAACGACATTGATGTGTACCTAAGGCCATTAGTTGAAGAACTCTTACAGCTGTGGAATGGAACAGGTGTACGTGCGTGGGATGAGCACATGGGGGAAGAATTTGACCTAAAGGCCTTGCTGTTCGTGACCATCAATGATTGGCCTGCTCTCAGTAACCTTTCAGGACAGACAAACAAGGGATACCGCGCATGCACGCACTGTTTGGATGATAGCGACAGTATATATTTGGACAATTGTAGGAAGAATGTGTACCTGGGACATTGTCGATTTCTTCCGAGCAGGCATCCCGTAAGAAAGAAAGGCAAACATTTCAAAGGTGAGGCGGATCACCGGACGAAGCCTCGCCACCGTACTGGTGCTGATGTACATGATATGGTCAAGGATTTGAAGGTAGTCTTTGGAAAGGGTCCTGGCGGACAACCTGTTCCGAATGACTCTGACGGACGCGCACCCATGTGGAAGAAGAAATCTATATTTTGGGACCTGCCCTATTGGAAAGACCTAGAGGTCCGCTCTGCAATCGACGTGATGCATGTGACGAAGAATCTTTGTGTGACCCTGCTTGGCTTCTTGGGCGTGTATGGGAAGACAAAAGATACACCTGAGGCACGGGAGGACCAGCAACGTATGCATGGAAAAGACGGCATACATCAGGGTCATGCCAGCTACGCTCTTATCAAAGAAGAGAAGGAAATCTTCTTTGAATGCCTGCTCAGTATTAAGGTACCGTCTGGCTTCTCGTCGAATATAAAGGGAATAATAAACATGGCAGAGAAAAAGTTCCAGAACCTAAAGTCTCATGACTGCCATGTGATTATGACGCAACTGCTTCGGTTGCATTGAGGGGGCTTCTACCGGATAACGTTCGATTAGCCATTGTGAAGCTATGTGCATTCCTCAATGCAATCTCTCAGAAGGTAATCGATCCAGAAATCATACCAAGGTTAGAGAATGATTTGGTGAAATGTCTTGTCAGTTTCGAATTGGTGTTCCCATCATCCTTCTTCAACATCATGACACACGTCCTAGTTCACCTATGCGAAGAGATTAACGCTTTGGGTCCTGTATTTCTACACAATATGTTCCCCTTTGAGAGGTTCATGGGAGTCTTAAAGCAATATGTTCATAACCGTGCTAGGTCAGAAGGAAGCATCTCCAAGGGCCATGAAAATGAGGAGGTCATTGAGTTTTGTATTGACTTCATTCCTGATCTTAAGCCGATTGGTGTTCCTGAATCACGGCATAAGGGCAGACTGGATGGAAAAGGCACGCTAGGAGGGAATCCAAAAATATGTATGGACGGACATTCTCTCACTGAAGCACACTACACAGTTCTACAGGATTCCGCCTTGGTGGCTCCGTATATGGACGAACACAGGAATTTTCTATGCTCCAAACACCCGAAGCGGTCTGATGACTAGATTACACGTGAACAAACCAGGAGTTTCGCCGGCTGGTTGCAGACACGTACCATGCATGACGCCTCTATTGAAGATGACCTGTACTCGTTGTCCCAGTTACCATCTTCGAATATAATGACTTTCAAAGGGTATGAGATAAATGGTAATACATTTTACACGATCGCCCAAGATAAGAAGAGCACCAACCAAAACAGTGGTGTCCGCTTTGATGCAACAACCAAGACGGGAAAGGAAACATATTATGGTTACATAGAGGAGATATGGGAACTTGACTATGGACGTGGTTTGAAGGTCCCTTTGTTTCGGTGCAAATGGATCAATATGACACGAGGCGGGGTAACGGAAGACCCGCAGTATGGAATGACAACAGTGCATCTCAACAATCTTGCGTATGCAGACGAACCATTCGTCCTAGCTAATGATGTGGCACAGGTTTTCTATGTGAAGTATATGTCTACCAAGCAGAGAAAAAGAAAAGATAAGGAAGCGAATGCATCATACGATGAGCCAAAGCGCCACATAGTTCTTTCTGGGAAGAGAAACATCGTGGGAGTGGATGACAAGACAGACATGTTAGAAGATTATGAAAAGTTTGATGAAATTGCTCCATTCACAGTGAATATTGACCCGAGCATCCAGTTAAATAATGAAGATTTTCCATGGCTACGGCGCAACGGGACACACGCGAAGAAAAAGTTTCACACCCAAAGATCTGGGATGTGATCGGCTTCACTATCATCACTTTCTTCTGTGTTTCACACCTAGGAGGGAATCTCTGTAATAGTTAGGGGAGTTATGTGTTTTGGCATTTGAAACGCGAAGAAATTTTATGTGCAAACAAATTCTTTCATGCATTTACTGATTTTTTCAGCTAAATGACCCTGAAATTGAAAAGCATTTCAAATGAACTCGGAAATGGTTGAAAGTTGGCATGGTATCGTAATTTCACCCACATAGCATGTGCAAAAAAGTAGAGAGGGTTACCGCAAAAACTGGATGCACTTCGTGTACAAAATGGACAATCTCTTTCGAAGTATCAGGGTTTCGGACGAAAACTCATCCGTTACAAAGGCATTTCATTTTTTAAATAACCTAAGCATTACCAAATTGAATATAATGATAAAACACACTAATATTAAACATAAGAAAAAAGAATCACTGAAAAATCTATTTTCAAAGTTAAGTTATTCAGAAACTAGTGAT
This sequence comes from Aegilops tauschii subsp. strangulata, assembly GCF_002575655.3. Lineage (NCBI taxonomy): Eukaryota > Viridiplantae > Streptophyta > Magnoliopsida > Poales > Poaceae > Aegilops > Aegilops tauschii. The sequence goes on along the minus strand of NC_053036.3, from coordinate 101,945,153 downwards.
TCACACAAATTTCAAATAATTCAAAATGTAAACTATTCAAATTTGTAAACTACCGGCACTAATAGAAAGTTTGTAATTTTTTGTACCTAAAGAAAAAATATTCACAAAGAAACTCTAAATACAGCAAACAACAACTCAAAAATTAATAAAACAAAAATAAATAAAGCAAAAAAATAAGAAAATAAAAATGCCCGCCTACTGCGCCACAACGGCCTGCATACGACTAGAAACCACAGGCAGCACAGAACATTTAGGCCCAGTAGGCCTGCTTTGGAGAGGAGCTCGAGAGAGCTACCGCACTGGGCGGACGCCCCTCGGCTAGCGAGGTGGGACTAAACATGACGCACCGCACCTGCGCCAGCGCACCACCTTTAGTACCGGGTGGTGGCTCAAACCGGTATTAAAGGGAGGGTCTTTAGTACCGGTTGGAGCCACCACCGGGTACTAAAGGTGGGCGCTTCCCGCCGCTTGGCCTGGCCAAAATTGACCTTTAGTACCGGTTGGTCGCTCCAACCGGTACTAAAGGCCCATCCTATATAAGAAAACACTTCAAAAAAATCAGTTTCTCATCTGCTTCTTCTCCTCTGCCCCGTCGCGCGCCGCCCCCCGTCGCCGCCCCCGTCGCCACCCCTCGTCGACGCCCCCGTCGACGCCCCGTCCCCGTCGTCGCCGCCCCGGCCGTCCCCGTCGCCGCCCCGTCCCCGTCCCCGTGGTCGCCGCGCCCTGCCCCGTCGTCCCGTCGTCCCGGCCCGGCCCGTCCCCGTCCCTGTCGTCACCGCCCCGTCCCCATCCCCGTCATCGCCGCCCGTCGCCGTCCCCGTCGCCGCCCCCCGTCTCCTCCCCTCGCCGGTGAGCTCCTGCCCCGGCCGCCATGTCCACACACACACACACACATTGTTTTTTAGTTATAGAAATTTTTCTGTTTTAGTTATAGAAATATTAGAAATGTTATAGAAATGTTAGTTATATAGAAATGTTATAAATTTTTCTGTTTTTAAGTTATAGAAATATTAGCAATTTTTCTATTTTTTAGTTATAGAAGTATTAGAAATGTTATAGAAATGTTAGTTATATATATATAGAAATGTTAGAAATTTTAGAATTAGTTTTAGTTAGATGAATTAGATTAATGTCAAATTGTTAGAATTTGCATATAGAATTTTAGTTATCACAATCCAATCATTTAGAAAATGTTACTTTTTTCGGGCATATAGTATTTGTTCTCGACGATGCCCGGCCCACATCCTCGCCGTCGACCCGTTCGCGACGACGTCCGGCTGACCCATGTCCGGGATTGGGCTCCGCCGGGCTGGCACTGGGTGGTGCTACCTGGAGGGGCACGCCGCTTGGTATGGAACCCGACGTCGGGTCCCGTCGTCGACCCTGATCTCCTTTGGTGGCGTTCGCGTGGGCAACATTCGGTGCAGAGGGAGCCGGCCCCGCCGGAGGTGGTGCGTCGTCGTGTCAGGGAGGAGGAGGAGCACGCCCATCGCTACATGGCTGCTATGGACGTCAGGTTCTCCAATACCTAGCAGGTTCTTTGGGCAGATGACCGGAGATATGATCCTGTGATGGTTCCTTGTCTTTGGGTGTCCACCGCCCGCGCCCCAGGAACCGCGAGTGGCCTAGATTCTTCTATAGTATTCGATCTTTATTAGCTACCTAGCCAGTGATGTATTCGAGATTATATATTATTCGAGATGATGTATTCGAGATTATATATTATTCGAGACGACGTATTCGAGATTATATATTATTCAAGACGATGCATATTATGTACTATATGATTCAGTTTTTCCTTATTGATTGCATCCATGCATTGTAATTTGAATACTAAATTGTTTTATATTTCTTCTGTATTAGTTAAATAAAAGATATGGCGGACAATACCGGCAGAGAGGGAGAAGAGGCCCTGTTCGGGATCATATGCAGCCCTAACAGGCCAGATGATCTGAATGAAGCAAATGACGGCTCCCAATATCTGAACAATACCGGGGAGGGTGATGATAAGATATTCGATCTCGACGGCCGAGCTGATGAAGTCATGAACTATGATTATGATTATGATGACGCAGACAATGATTATGATGACGAATAGAATGTTGATCTTGAAATAACAAAGACTACCGGCGAGGTATATTTATATAAGCAGACATCTAGTGATCATCACATGTTTTTTTTATTTGAAGATATATTAACGAATCGATCTTTCTTCTTTTAGCCCTCCGGATCGAGCAAATCTTCTTCTACAGACAGCAGGACAAAGCGCGGCCCGGGCAAAAAAGTTGAAGGAGGGTGTAAAGTACAACATCGATTCCATCAAAGCTAGTGGCGACCCCTCACGCCTAAAAACATTGCGAACAAGTTCGTTCGTCAGTGCGGAGTTCTTGTGAAGGACCAACTTCCGATCTCCATTCAAGAATGGAAAGAGCCAAAAACTTAACGCCCAGATGTTACTTGGGTCGACGACAGAGCAAAACAAAAGCTTTGGGAATCTCTGATGGAACATTTCACCCTACCAGATTATTTCACTGATGCAGATGTGCAGAAAGTCAAGGACGCTACTCTTAAGAAGATAGCAATTGCATTCAACACCCCCAAGAAAACTGTATGGGCCAACTACCTCGCTGCAGAAAGGAAGACTCTAGAATTCAAGGGAACACTTGAGAAGCAAAGAGAACACTGGCCCGCATTCGTGAAATTCAAGGAATCAGAATTATCTAAGGAACGGTCGAGAAAAAACAAGGACAATGCCGCAAAAAAGAGGCAGTTCCATAGGCTGGGTCCAGGTGGCTACGCGGTGGCAATGCCTAAGTGGGATAAGTCTGAGCAAGAGATGGAGGATGCAGGGGTCACTCCAGTTACTAGGAGCTGGCCCCCCAGGTGCAGAACTTGGTTCTATGCGCATGGGGGGCGTTGGACCCGAAGACAGGCCTGGTTTCGAAGAAGGCAAGTCTGAAAGGAGCAGAACAAAAGTTACTTGACGCAATAGAAGATGCTCGAAAGGGGGTGTTCACGCCCAACAGAGAGAACGACGAGCTTACGCGCGCCCTGGGAAATCCTGAACACCCGGGAAGAACACGAGGCAAGGGCGTTATTCCCTGGCATGAGGGCTTTTCGGAATGGAACGACGACTACAGGACCCGTGCAAGAAAGAAGATGGAGGAGGAGAAGAAGAGGAAGGTGAAGGAGGAGCAGAGGAAGCAGGACGCGGAACGCGGAACGCCTTCAAGGCCTAGAAGCAAGGCACGCGGACTTGGCACTCAAATTCCAGCAGCAGCAACAGCAGATCGACTCACTTAGCCAGGAAAGGGGGTCTCAGCAGCGGCAGCAGCAAGCGGATGATCATCCAGCATTGGATAGCACCGTCCCATCCATGCCGAGAAGCAGCGTTGTTTCCATCCCGGGCGACGCACTGCTGGATACATACCCTGTGGATGACATCATAGAGAACACTAACTGTGAGCTACACTTCAAAATGAAGAACATATCCATGAAGGTGGCGGACGCCGTTGCTTTTACAATTACCCCCGAAGCAACCTTCCATTGCACCCCGATTCTAGCGGGCTATGCTCGTGTCTTGGTTGATGAGGTGGTGGACCCATATTCGGGGCTAGAGCTTGACATTCCTGGAGGTGACGACGAGCACACACTGGGAGAGGCCATGCATTGTATCATCCTATGGAGAAAGGATTGCATCATCTTTCAAAGTCCACCGACACCGCGTCTGCCGACTCCTCCTCGGAGTCCGCCACCGTGTCAGTAGACTCCCGCTCCTCCAAGTCCACGAACACGTGAGCACACTCCTGCTTCAAGTCTGGCACAGCGTCAGGCCACTCCTCCTGTTTCAAGTCCGACACCGTGTCAGGCCACACCTCCTGCTTCAAGTCCGGCACAGCGTCAGGCCACACCTCCTGCTTCAAGTCTGACACCGTGTCAGGCCACACCTCCTGCTTCAAGTCCGGCACAGCGTCAGGCCACTCCTCCTGCTCCAACTAAGCCACGTCAGCCGTCTCCGCCGCCTAAGCAATCGCAGAAGAGACACGCCGCAGCTATGGTGTGTAGCGGTACGAGTCGAGGTAGTACAGGAAGTACAGGCGGAGACAAGCGATATAAATATGGTCCAAGCAGCCTCGCTCCTCTTCCTCAGAGGCCTTACGACATGACCGAGGAGCAAAACGATGCAATAGTGCGGGCCGAAGTGGACGCTCATTTTGGACCGAAATCGGCAACGCCGCCGAGGGAGAAAGTGCCTGACGAAAAGATTGACCACTTCATTCGTATGGCTAGACCACCAGCTCCCAAGCCTGTTGACTCAGACTATGAGCACCAAATCAGGAAGGCACATCGAGCACGACTACAGAAAGAAGCGAGCTCGAGCTCGAGCCAACAAGCAGCTGTCAAAAAATGCAGGAAAACCGTTACTCAGCTGGGAGAACAGGTGGCGCAATCGACCCCGCCCCCCTTGTTGTGCCAACAACACATGAGAGTACGCGCGCCCAATATTATTGTGGGCAAACCGTTTACGTTCCCGAGCTGAGCGATGTGGTAATAACCGAGGAGCATATAATGCAGGCTGAAATGCTCAAGATCACTGTTGGACAACTCCTCGATATCGAGCCCACGTCTCCGCTTAGAGAGGAGGAAATAAAACGGAAATATGTCCGGGGCCAACCTTTGGTCGAGCCCGAGGAGGTCAAGAACCTCCCAACGAGAATGTATGAATTGCATGATTGGTACATGAAAATTACCAGGATTTCCAATCGAGAGTCCCTCATGGTGCAAGTCGAGGAAGATCATTACTTCAATAAGAAAGCTCTGTCCGTTGAGTATTCAGAACTATTTCAGTTACTCAATCAAGATGCACTCGACAAATCTATCGTCAGTTGCTATTGTCTGTAAGTGATTTCTTTCTGTAATTTAAGTCTCAAGCTAGCTCTAGTGCTCATTGATTGATCATTAATTACCTGTAATTATATATCCTCACTATATATTCTTTTCTGTGGTATTATGCAGGATGAAGATGTATGAAATGAAAAAAGCTGGACGCTACGGCATTGGGTTCATTGACCCAAATACCGTCAATGAATACATGGAAATTGGAATGGTGTAGACAAGATGTAGAGAAAAACATGGTAGAGTTCTTGAAGCGCCTCAATAGCAATGAAGATATACTACTTCCTTACAACTTCGAGTGAGTCACACTGTCTTGTACTACAAATTCTGTTTTTGCTTACTAGCTAGATGTTAATAAGTGTATAGGGTTTAGGGTTATAGTTGATTAGTGTTATGCACATGCCCGCTTAATTTATACATGCAAACGTATGCGCATGCGGCTTTCACTGGATCTTGTTAGACATTAAAGTTGACGAAGGAAAAGTCGAAGTACTGGACTCACTACTTAAAAAAGATAGTGACTATAGCATCATGAAGGGGATAGTCGACAGATTATTTCAATCATTATTAACTATATCTCGGCCTATTTAGTTTGTCATTTCCTGATATGAACTATTTTTAATAACCCCTTTATTAATTTTCTTTGCCGGCGGGCAGGGCTTGGGCAAAGTACATCAAGGTGACTCCAGGAAAATGGCGACAAAAGCTACGTTGGTATCGACCCAAGGTAAGTAATTAAGTAGTACTAGCTAGCTAGCTACCATCTCTTTAATTCTTGTTTCAATACCATTAATTAATTAACATGCTTGATTAATTATTATCTGATTAAATTATATTCTCGTAAAGGCCCTGAAGCAGGCGCCGGGGACTGAAGTGTGTGCATACTACGTTTGCGAGAACATTCGCATGATGGTGTCCGAAAGGAGCAGATCTGATAGACACGACTAGGTACGTTTGCCAGAATACTATTCACGAATCTTACATGATTGTCGATATCTATTCACACAACTAATACACATGCATATTGATCTCCTTCTTAACGGTTCAAAGAGGTGCGGGACCAGCTCCTACCAGAGGAGCGCATACAAGCACTTCAAGAGGAAATAACGGGATTTTTGCTCGACCGGGTCATAGATCCCAAAGGAGAATACTATTACCCGCTACTGCCCCCATGAATCACTTGTCATCGTGCTGTGAAGGCACCAAGGAAACATGTAGGAGAAATTGTATATATATACATGTGTATGTGTGAATAATTAATGGTGGTTGTGAGACATTCGATTATATATATATATGATCGGTTCTACGAGAAAATCTATTTATATATATGCATAACGTGTACAATATGTAGTATCGTAAAATACCAGCAAACAAAAAAAATTAAATGGAAAACACAAAATTAATGGAAAAATACAAATTAAAACCAACCCCCCCGGTACTAATGGTCTACCAGCACCCGGGCCTGACTCGTGCCACGTGGTGGCACTTTAGCGCCGGTTCGTGCCGAACCGGTAGTAAAGGGGGGGGGGGCTTTAGTCTCCACTCTTTAGTGCCGGTTGCAGAACCGGCACTAAAGGCCCTTATGAACTGGCGCTAAAGCCCGGTTCTGCACTAGTGTCCATGTACATGCCCGCATATATTTCAAACACTTTTCCAACAAACCGGACGAAGTTCATACAAACAAGGCCGATTTTCATATAAACTGGACCGGACTCATGCAAACACGCCGGATTTTCATTACATTTCGAACATTTTAAAAAAAACTAACCATAAACCTATACTACGGCGCGGCCGGCCGTTTTCCACTCCCTTTCTATTCCATGTAGGCGACCACCTCCTCCATCGGCCTTCTCCATGAACACCAGTGGTAAGACCCGTCAAGTGAAGGTGTGGTCTTCCATGAGGAAGAGTAGAACACAGGAGATGGACCGGCCCTGCCGCCTCCCGTGCACTACTCATCCTCGCAGGGGTCCGCGACCTGTCTGTCACCGGTGATCCATATTGGAGATGGACAAATGGTGGCCTTATCGTCCTCCAACCGGGCCACCCGATAGTTCGTCGGCAGCCTATAGGAGGCGCAGCTGGCGTTTTTCTTCTCCCCGATCGCCTACAACCGCGCCTCCGAGGCGTCCGCTTCCCAGCGAGCAGCTGCTTAAGCGCGAACGGCCTCGTAGATCGCACGCTGCTCCGCGATGAAGTTGGGGTGCCACCCGCGCTCCTACTAATATTCTTAGTGCGGCCCGCATACCCCGCGCCACTATTAAGTTTCTACCTAGCTATAGGGTATTTTCTAGTAGTGTTAGATGCGGCCATGGCCACCACGGCCTCCTCGTTCGCACGCTTGCCGTCGATCTGGCCCTCCGCCAGCCGGTGCTACTTTAGGAGAAACAAATTGTACCGTTGTTACTCCAGCGCCTCACTATTATAGTCTCTGGATGACACAACACGTCCGGACCACGCGATCTGGATGGTTCCACACTGTTTGGGGGTCCGTGTTGGAGATGCCCTTACTACTACTACAAGTAAAACCCGAATTTCATTTGCATGCTAGTAGGATAACATACACAAGCTGACATATAACAGCTTGCCAGATATACATATACTCAAATTCAGTTCCTCTGTCGGTGCGGCTATGTGTGGATCGTGTTGACTCCAAAGAATATATTAAAGCTAGCTTTGTGCGTAGTGAGATATGGCACTACATAATATACACCGCCGTCTATGTTTAGACCGTGTTGACTCCAAAGACTATAATAAAGCTAGCTTTGTGCGTAATAATGAGATGTGGCACACTACATGATATACATTGCTTATCTTGGTTAGATGATTTTTCTTTTTGCAAGGGAAACCTTCCTATCTATTCATAGCAGTAAAAAGAACACTAGAAGTAACAGAAATTACATGCAGGTCCGCGGGCCATCTAGCGATGACTAGAGGCAATTGAGCAAGCGGGAGGTGTGGCGCCATCATTGGCCCTCCCTAACCGGAGCCAGGCAAAGCTTGTTATAGTAGATTGTTGGAAAGTCGTTACACGACCTGCACATCAGAACATTAGTCATCGCAAATGAAGAAAAGTACAGATCAAAAGCAAGGCCGTTGAGGGGCCTGTGCGAGCTATGCACTCGCACTGGGCCCCAAATTCCAGAGGCCCGTTTTGGTCCTAATTATAAGTATTGCAATATGAATTGGGCATTTTTTTAGCGTTGTAGGCCTGGTCTGGTTGGAGGCAGCAGGACTCTCCCGTAATAGGCCTTATGGGCCTGGTGGACTAGCAGGTTGCTGGGCACATGTATCTCCCCATTGCTACTTGCAATTTTTGAGACCCCTAAAAAAAACCCTGCAAATTTTGAGGCAAAAAGTTAGGAATTTTGGCTTGTGGAAAAAACAAAACAAATTGGACACCAAATGTTGCCCTCAAATTTGCTTTTTTTCACCGGTGAAACAATGCCGCTCCGTTCTGCATGACAATTGTCAAGCATGCTTGTGACACTAACACGAACATGTATAAAAAAATCAGAATTTTTTGACAACATTTACTAGTTTTTTCACGTTACTGTTCACCCAGGAGCATGTGCTCCCGGGAGTCAAAACGCCCCCCCCCCCCCCCTCCCCCCAACCCCGATTGAAGACTTCATTTCAAGAAACACTCAATGAACGTAAAACGGATTTTCAGAACATGGGGGCATGGAGCACTTTATTTTGAACTGCTCCAAAAAGATTCTTAAAATATTTGATATTTTTTTACAAGAATACGCACGCATGTGGTCTAAGTACCTGTGAAATTTCGTTCAATAATACGTTGTATTACGTGCTGCATAGAAATGACAAAATTTCTGCCCAAAAACATGAAAAAGCAAGCCCCTAATTTCCATGTATTTTGTCCTTTTTGTATCTTTTACATGCAAGCATGCATATTGCTGAAATTTGGCCTGATATACTGCATCGCTATACGTTAATGCACACAAAAATTTGAAAAAAAATTCTAACCATAAAAATGTGTTTTTTGAACTTCAAATAAAGTGCTCCGTTGCACCCGTGCTCAGAAGTCAATTTTCGCAATGAATGGCGCTTTTTGCGCAAAAAGATACAAATCTATTATAAAACTTTACAAAAAGTATAAGACTCTCAAAACATAACAGAAGTTACGTAAGGTCAGTTTATTGCTTTAGTAACATTAGTCTTACAGCATTAATATTTGATATAATTTAAAATAGTGTACGAAATAACACATATTAAAAATTACATGATTAAGTGAGAGTATGTATAGCTATATTATAAGAATAGAAAAAATTAGGGACCCATTATGCATTTCACACCGGGGCCCCAAATTTCTGGAGACGGCCTTGATCAGAAGTATCCAATTTGTAGACACACGAACACACGAATGTAGATTGGACACATCAAAGATAAACGTTGACCAAATCCTACGAGAACCGTCGGAAACACACCTCCACACACCCTTCGACAAAGCTAGTCGCATCGCCAGTACGAGGGCAGGTGAGGAGAATCTTATTCCATCTTTAGAGAGCCGCCACTATCTCATCTTCAAAAACAGAACACAAACACTAAATAGACAGATAAAGTCACCTAAATGGAGGAGCCCTCCCGCCAGCAAGGTGATGATTTCTTGGATCCTTAATATCTCAGTGAAAAGTAGTGCTGGGTACGTAGTTGACTAGAACACAAATATGAATAAAATGACCAAATCTTGGCGGAAAATAAACTAGAAAGGAAGACCAGAGGGCACACCCAAAAAGCACGACTCGATAGTCTCCACCATCAAGAGAACATCAAATGAAAAAAAAATGTTCCACTCAATTTAAACGTGTTTGAAATTTATCCAAGATTGATGTTGTACTAAAGGTCTGATCGCCAGGAGTTCAGATATATAAAAAGTTTCAAAAACAAAATTATAGCTTAAAAGATATGAATGAGTAAAATTGTCAAAGAGGAAATAAAAGGCAGGATTTAAGAGCATCTACAGCCGGAGTGAACAAATTTGACCGCTTAAATGTCCGCGGACGCGTCCGGTCAGCGTCCGATGTGTCCGTTTTGACTTTCTATTTGCCCGTCCATGCAGCCAAGTCCCTCACTTGTTTCCTTATATGTCCGGTCACATTCAGGTGATTCATTGTGGGTCCAGTCCTATGTGGCGTATGCAGATGACTGACCGGACACACCCGGACACTCCTCATACTCACTTAATATATGAGATTAATATGAGGAATGCCGGACAGCCCAGATATTTAAGAAGACTTCGAGGGGTCTGGTTGGGTCAACTTTTTTGCTTCTCTCTCATATCCAGTCAGTGATCCTGTGTTCGCCCGATCAATTTGAGGAGTCCGACTAGATGCTCTAATATATGCTTGTTGATACACCTGATGTATTCCATGCAAAAAAAAGATACACCTGATGTACGTGAGAGAGAGGGAGAGACAGGGGGCGGCATGCATGCGGTACTGCTCTGAATATGGGCCACCTTCATCTGACGATGATTTTTCTGAAAGCATTCATCTGACGATAATTTGACAAGAGCAACTAATTAATGAACACTTCTTCGGGAGTCCTCTCAAGGGTCACTTGAGGTGGGCTGGAAGCGCATCACTTGGCGCGCTCTCAGCCGCTGCCATGTGTCGCGCTCTGGGCGTTTTCTTCGAATTTTTTTCCTGTACGAGCCTTCTGCTTCTCGGTTCTCCCTCGTCTTTCCATAGATTTTGGGCCCAAAAAACAATTCAATTTTGTTACTTGAAAAAACGTGTTTTTTCCTCTTTCGCGGGAGACACAAATTCACTTCTCGTGGACACACAAATTTGCTTACGCGAGACGCACTGCCATGCCTCTCGCAAAAGGATAAATACAAGTTTTTTCCTTCCATGAGAGGCACGGATTTACTTCTCATGGGGGCATGGATTTGCTTCCGCGAAAAAGGAAAAAATTGTGTTCTCTTTTTTTTTCTTTCACAAGAGGCACAAATTTACTTCACGTGGAGGCACCGATTTGCTTTTGCGAGAGACACGTCCGTGCTTCTCAGAAAGAGAAAAAACGCGTTTTCGGTCGCGCCCCTTGGAAAGGGAAAAAACGTGATTCCGTATAGTTTATTTTGTCCGGTTTTTTTCTAGAAAAAATAGTTAATCAAAACCTGTCAACATGTGATCTAGTTTAGAAGATCTTGTCGCGAGGAATCCAATGGCAAACAAGTTCGAGATTTAGACATGCGGTTTGAGAGATAAAACGTTTTGAATAATTGAATTTACGAAAAAGGGAAAACTTTCGGGTTGCGCGCTATCGGTAGATACTTTTTTTTGGGCGCATCGGTAGATACTCTAACCATAAGTGTTGAGCGCGCTATGTACACGCACGTATACATGTACTTTAATATTCATCCATCTCGTTAGGGTTTCATCTTGGATGTGTTGTTCTTCCTGTACATTTATATATTGATATTGGATGCCCGTGAATATACATGTGTTGCATCCTACCATCTCTACATGATATCAGGCTAAATCGTTCTAACCTAACGCCGCAGTGCCGCCGCTGCTTAACCTAAGCCGCCGCTTCCTCCGCGTGATCCACCCTCCCGCTTGCTTCGCGCGCTCGCTAGCGCCTGCCCACCCATGCACCCGCGCCAGCCCACCCCAATCACTAGCACCAGGCCTCGGTTCGCTAGAGCTAGGTCCCTCCAGATCGCTGCACTGCTTCTCCCAACCCTCCTACCAATTGCTGACTAGCGCCAACCTATTGTTCCTGCTGCTGACTTGCGATCGCTGTTGATGCCTAGATCCTCCCGACCGTAGCGACACCACCACATCGTGCATCATATTCTCTCCCTACACCGAACCCTAGCCCCTCCCTCCTCTGCTTCTGCTCCCATGGATTTCTCTCCCAACTCTCTCTCATCCGGCCATAGCAACCCCTTTGCCTCCTCCCGTTCCAGGAATAGCAGCCCGTTCAACAGTCCCTCGATTGCGGTCATCCGCGATGTTTCGATTTTTGAGCGTGCCCGGTGAAGCTCTCCCACTCCGAGGCTAACTTCTACTTGTGGAAGTATTGGTTTCGAAGAACCTACATATGAGTTGTGAGCAACAACTCTTTGAGAGTCCGGCTAGGGACTGAATACGTTCCGCGATCCTAAGTCATGAGCGAATATGGTTGATGAGCTACAGAAGAACACAAGGAGCTACACAGGTTCGGGCAACCGTCTTGGTGTAATACCTTACTCCTGCTTTGTTTTGTATTGCAATGGTATGGAGCTACAATATGTGTGTTGCAAGATGAAAGGATTGTCCTCTCTTCCTTCTCCAGCTAAAAAGATCGACCGCCAGTGAGGCTTCGGTCTCCCTATATATAGTGTCCAGGGAGGCCCTGCCGGTGGCACTGATTGGTTGAATATACATTGGAGTCCGTTCATGTAGCATGTACTGTGGTGGCAAGGTCGCCTCATAGAACGCTTCGTACGAATGATGATGGCGTCCTTCCAGGGTCGCGTGTTATCCCCCAAATACTTACTCATCTTCTTCAACATTCGTTGGGCCGTGACGTAGTACCGCCACTATAGCAATTTAGGCAGCGGGTAAATCTTACTGTACCCGTTGTAGATGGCTTGGGCCGCAAGGGTCCTTCCAGAGACCCGACATGAGGATAAGTCACCTCAACTCCAAGCTTTTTCCCCACGCAGGCAACAGTGCTTGTTAGTACCAACGTGCAGTTCCATAAATCATGATGTTTCCATTATGACGGGTTGGAGGAATATCAACGCACCCTCTCGGAGAGGTCCCACAAGGTGCCTTCCAGGGGCAATATGATCCATTCTCGAACTTCTTCCTGATAGACCATAGCCTAAGGGACCCTGCAGGGTCTTCAAGAATGTCTTGAGGACAGTGGAAAACCTTGTCCACTGTCGTCATCAAGGCTCATTCAACTGGGTTAGTAGTATCCCAGTCTTAATGACACCGATAGTAGCCCCTGACCCCATTACGTACCTTGTTGGTTGCCTGGCCTGACACGGTGAATGGGGACTTTGCTGTTCCAAAGCCTTGACGTGTGGCGATCGTAGGCCCATGACGGGACCGAACGCCTGAAGGCCTTTTCCTTGCTTTGGAAGAAGGCCTGATGAGGGGCACGGTCAAGTCAGAGCATCTGCAATAGTTTGTATGTTCAATTGTTGGTATAATTGTCCACGTCAGCAGCCAACAGCACATCATACATGCTCTTTAATGGGGTGTGTGTTAAGCGTATATTAAATAACCAGGCGGGTCCACTAAATGTTGAAGAAATGAACAGACTTACCTCGGAGCTTGTGCCTGGAGCGTTGGTTCAGATTCATACGGTTTCATTCTCTCTCTTCTTTTATTATGTGCCATGTCATCAAAATACTCTCGCCTTTTTCTTCATTCTTCTTGGCGGCGCTGGAGCACTACGGGCTTCATATGTTGCACCTCCATCCCAACACTGTGTTGGCTTTCGCCATCTTCGCCCATCTGTGTGAAGTCTTCATCGGGGTGCGACCGTCACTAGAGCTCTTTTGACAATTCTATTGCCCCCATTTTGAGTTGAGTGCTATTTGTGAGCTGCGTTTGGATTTCCTTGAAGAGGAGAGGATGATATAGTACAGTAGAGATAAGTATTTCCCTCAGTTAAGAACCAACGTTATCAATCCATTAGGAGAACCACGCAACACCTCGTTACCAGCAGCTACACACAAAATAAAAAAATACCCGCACCCAACGCAAACAAGGGGTTGCCAATCCCTTGGCGGTTAATTGCAAGGATCAAATCTCGTAGTGATAGATAGATAAAAAATAAAACAAAATAAATTAAATTAAATAAAATTGTAGCAACATATTTTTGGATTTTAATATATGATAAAGATAAGACCTAGGGGCCATAGTTTTCGCTAGAGGCTTCTCTCTTAAACATAGCATACGGTGGGCAAACAAATTATTGTTGGGCAATTGATAGAAAAGCGAATAATCATGAGGCCATGATCATGTATATAGGCATCACGTCTGAGACAAGTAGACCGACTCCTACCTGCATCTACTACTATTACTCCACACATCAACCGCTATCCAGCATGCATCTAGAGTATGAAGTCATAAAGAACGGAGTAACGCCATAAGCAAGATGACATGATGTAGACAAAATAAACTCAATCAGTATGAATAAACCCCATCGTTTTATCCTTAATGGCAATGATACAAATACGTGTCATGTCCCCTTCTGTTACTGGGATTGAGCACCGCAAGATCAAACCCATCAAAAAGCACATCTCCGATTGCAAGATAAATCAATCCAGTTGGTGAAACCTAACAGACAGACCGGAGAGAAATACAAAGCTATACCAATCATGCATAAAAGAGTTTAAAAAATACTCAGATAATATTCATGGATAATCTGATCATAAACCCACAATTCATCAGATCCGAACAAACACACAACAAAAAAGGATCACATCGAATAAATCTCCAAGAACATCGAGCATAACATTGTATTGAAGATCAAAGAGAGAGAGAGAAGAAGCCATCTAACTACTAGCTATGGACCCGTAGGTCTGTGGTAAACTACCCGCACATCATCGAAGGGCAGCAAGGTTAATGTAGAAACATTCCGTGATCGATTCCCCCTCTGGTAGAGTACCCAAAAAGGCATCCAGATGGGATCTCATGAGAACAGAAGTTTGCGGTGGCGGAAAAAGTGTTTTGGGTGGCTATTTGTTGGTTTCTAGATTTTAGAGAATTTATAGAGTCAGAATTAGGTCAAACGGAGGAACGAGGGGGCCACGAGGCACCAGGGCGCCTACCCCCTGGGTGGGCCATGGTGGCTCGTGGCTTCCTCCTCCGCCTAATGACTTCCTCCCAAAGCTTCTAGTGTCTCTTACGTCTAGAAAAGAATCATCAAAAAGTTTCGTGGCATTTGGACTTCATTTGGTACCGATTCCCTGGAAAATCAAAAACAAGCAAAAAACAACAACTGGCACTTGGCACTAAGTTAATAGGTTAGTCCCCAGAAATGACATATAGTTGCATATGATTGCCTACTATACATCCTAGGTTGATACTATAATAGCATGGAACAATAAAAAATTATAGATACGTTGGAGACGTATCATTCAGTTGACCGGCAAACCTCCAGCTGTATGAAGTTTATCTCTTCGTGGGGAAGAAGTACATGAGCTACATTTCAACAAATCTATACTCCCATATGAAGGAGTGGCACATGAGTTGGTTGTCGTTGAAGACTCTTCAACGCTCCTTCTTGCTACAAGAACCAGAGGCTCCCTCGTCCGTCATGGCGCGCCCCGGGTGGGCGAGACAAGTGGCCGGGAAAGGCCTTTGACCGGTCGTCCGGCGCATCAAGATGCACGCAGAGCAGCGACTAGATGACCAAATGGTGGTCAGTAGTTTCGTGCGCCTCCAGATTACCCCCCTTCAATCCCGTAAGGAGCCGACCTAGAGGCTGTCGGGGGTTGGGAATGATCAGCGCTTGCACCAGGATGCCCTCCTGGTTAAGAAGTTATCTTAGCTGATGGATATCTTGTTTAACTCTGAGGAGGCTCCCGACCTACCTGATACGTCCATTTTGCATCATGTTTTCATGTTGATATTTATTGCACTATGGACTATTATTTCACTCTATGATACAATTCTTATTCCTTTTCTCTCTTATTTTGCAAGAATTATATGAAGAGGAAGATTGCCGACAGCTGGAATTCTTGATCGGAAAGGGCTATATTGGAGGTAACTTTTCTGAAAGTCTCCAACTGAGCTGAAAATTGACGGAGAATTATTGGCGAAAGAAGTACCGGAGGGGGACCCACTCGGTAGCCACAAGCCTGTGGGCACGCCATACCCCCTTGGCGCGCCCCACGAGCTTGTGGTGATCCTGGTAGGCCTCCAGGGCCCATCTTTAGGTATATAACCCCATTTTCCCTAGAAAAATAAAGGGAGAGCTTTCGGGACGGAACGCCGCCGTCTCGGGGCGGAACCTGGCCGGAGCACTTTTGCTCTCCGACAGAGCGATTCTGCCAAGGAAACTTCCCTTCGGGAGGCAGAAATCGAAGCCATCGTCGTCACCAACAACCGCCCTCTCATCGTGGGAGGACCAATCTTCATCAACATCTTCATATAAGTCTTTGACATAACTTTTTGATTGCTTGTATCCGTGTTGGTATTTCCCCGAAGAGGAGAGGATGATGCAGCACAACAACGGAAGTATTTTCCTCGGTTATGAAACCATGGTATCAATCTAGTAGGAGAACCAAGCAACACTATGTAAAAGGTACCTTCACACAAATAAAAAAACTTGCAACCCAACGCATAAGAGGGGTTGTCAATCCCTCCATGGCACTGAGATAGATTAAATTGTATGAGATTGGATAAATAGATTTTGCAAAATCACAAAATAAAATAAATAAATAAAAAGTGCTGAAAGGTATTTTTGGGTTTTTGGAATAATAGATCAGAAAACAATATGGTAAAGGATAGACCCGGGGACCATAGATTTCACTAGTAGCTTCTCTTGTGAAAACAAATTACTGTTGGACACTTGATAGAAGAACAAATAATTATGACGATATCCAAGGAATGATCATGTATATAGGCATCACGTCCAAGATTAGTAGACCTACTCCTGCCTACATCTAGTACTATTACTCCACACATCGACTGCTATCTAGCATGCATCTAGTGTATTAAGTTCATGGAGGAACGGAGTAATGCATTAAGAACGATGACATGATGTAGACAAGATCTATTCATGTACGAATAGACCCCATCTTTTTATACTTAATAGCAATGATACATGCGTGCCTCGCTACCCCTTCTGTCACTGGGTGAGGGAACAGCAAGATCGAACCCATCACAAAGCACCTCTTCCCATTGAAAGAAAAATCAATCTAGTTGGCCAAACCAAACCAAAGTTTCAGAGAAGAAATACGAGGCTATAACAATTATGCATATAAGATATCAAAGTAGACTCAAATAATATTCATGGATAGAACTGATCATAAACTCATAATTCATCGGATCCCAACAAACACACCGCAAAAGAGTTACATCAAATAGATCTCATGGAGGAGACCATTGTATTGAAGATCAAAGAGAGAAGAAGCCATCTAGCTACTTCCTACAGACCCGTAGGTCTATGGTTAACTACTCACGCATCATTGGAGGAGCACCAATGAGGATGATGAACCCCTCCATTATCGTGTTCCCCTCCAGCAAGGTGCCGGAATAGGGCTCTAGATTGGATCTCGTCGTTCTGGAACTTGCGGCGGCTGGAACTGAAGGAAATATGCCCTAGAGGAAATAATAAAGTTATTATTTATTTCCTTATTTCATGATAAATGTTTATTATTCATGCTAGAATTGTATTAAACGGAAACTTAGTACATGTGTGAATACATAGACAAATAGAGTGTCCCTAGTATGCCTCTACTTGACTAGCTAGTTAATCTAAGATGGTTAAGTTTCCTAGCCATAGACATGTGTTGTCATTTGATGAATGGGATCACATCATTAGAGAATTATGTGATGGACAAGACCCATTCGTTAGCTTAGCACTATGATCGTTTAGTTTATTGCTATTGCTTTCTTCATGACTTATACATGTTCCTATGACTATGAGATTATGCAACTCCCGAATACCGGAGGAACACTTAGTGTGCTATCAAACGTCACAACGTAACTGGGTGATTATAAACATGCTCTACAGTTGTCTTCGATGGTGTTTGTTGAGTTGGCATAGATTGAGATTGGGATTTGTCACTTCAAGTTTCGGAGAGGTATCTCTGGGCCCTCTCGGTAATGCACATCACTATAAGCCTTGCAAGCAATGTGACTAATGAGTTAGTTGCGGGATGATGCATTACGAAATGAGTAAAGAGACTTGCCGGTAACGAGATTGAACTAGGTATGATGATACCGACGATTGAATCTCGAGCAAGTAACATACCGATGACAAAGGGAACAACGTATGTTGTTATGCAGTTTGACCGATAAAGATATTCGTAGAATATGTAGGAGCCAATATGAGCATCCAGGTTCCGCTATTGGTTATTGACCGGAGATATGTCTCGGTCATGTCTACATAGTTCTCGAACCCGGTCCGCACGCTTAACGTTCGATGACGATTTGTATTATGAGTTATGTGATTTGATGACCGAAGTTTGATCGGAGTCCCGCATAACTTCACGGACATGAGTAGGAGTTTCCGAATGGTCGAGAGGTAAAGATCGATATATTGGAAGCCTATATTTGGACATCAGAAAGGTTTCGAGTGATTCGGGTATTTTTCGGAGTACCGGAGAGTTACGGGAATTCGCCGGGGGAAGTAGTGGGCCTTAATGGCCATACGGGAAAGGACAGAAGGGCCTCAAGGGGTGGCCGCGCGCCCCCCCATGGCAAGTCCGAATTGGACTAGGGAGGGGGCGGCGCCGCCCTCTCTTTCCTTCTCCCTTTCCTACTCCTTCCCTCTCTCCCCTCTTGGAAAAGGAAGGGGACTCCAACTAGCACTACAAAAAAAAGACACATCCATGACATTTGGGCCGAACGAATTTTTTTTCTGTCATACATATGACACTTCTATGACGATAATTGTGACAAAACCCGGTATCATCATAGATGTGGTGGGCTCCTACTTCTATGACAAAAAATCATGACAGAAAATGGGCTTTTCGTCCTAGGCGGGCCGGAGACGCAGCTGCATGACATTCTTTGGGCCGTCCATGACGGAAAAAACCGTGGTAGAAGCGAGGGGGAGGAAAATTTCGGGGAGTTCCCGGTTACGGTGGA
Source organism: Aegilops tauschii subsp. strangulata (assembly GCF_002575655.3). NCBI lineage: Eukaryota > Viridiplantae > Streptophyta > Magnoliopsida > Poales > Poaceae > Aegilops > Aegilops tauschii. The sequence goes on along the minus strand of NC_053036.3, from coordinate 101,926,467 downwards.
AGGTCGGGGGCCGAGCGATGCGCGTTTCTCTCGTACACGTACGCGCGTGTGTGCGAGGCGTTGGATCTAACTGAACCCGAGCGAGGCGTTGGGCTCTAACTGAACCCGAGCGATTTCACTGTAGGCTACGCATTACTGTACCCGAGCGATCGATCGATTGCTGTTAACTGAACCCGATCGAGCGATTCCTTCACTACTGCTGCTAACTGAAGCCGATCGATTGGATGAACAGTGAGCGTTGCGCGGGGGGGGGGGGGGGGGCGGGGGTTGGATGAACAGTGAGCGGTGGCGTTGCCTCTGGATGAACAGGACCCCGTGGTGTGGTGGAGGGCTGGATGAACAGTAGACGGTGGAGGGGTGCCCGTGGAGGGGTGGTTGAACAGTAGCCGGTGGAGTAGCGCGCGGTGGAGGCTGGATGAACAGGAGCCCGTGGAGGCTGGAGGAGGTCGACGGTAGCCCGTGGAGGCTGGAGGAGGTCGACGGTGGAGATGAACAGTATCCCGTGGAGTCCCGTTTTGCGGTACGCCACACCCCTCCTGATGGACAGGACCCCCGTTTCGACCGTAGGAGGTCCGTTCCGTCCGTTTTGCGGTACGCCACACCCCTCCCGATCAACAGGACCCCCGTTTCGATCGTAGGAGGTCCGTTTCGTCCGTTTTGCGGTAAGCCACACCCCTCCTGATCAACAGGACCCCCGTTCCAAACGTAGGAGGTCCGTTTCCTCCGATTTGCGGTACGCCACACCCCTCCCGATGAACAGGACCCCTGTTTCGACCATAGGAGGCCCGTTTCCTCTGTTTTGCGGTACGACACACTCCTCCCGATCAACAGGACCCCCGTTTCGACCGTAGGAGGTCCGTTTCCTCCATTTTGCGGTACACCACACCCCTCCCCATGAACACGACGCATTCCGTTGCCTCCCCATGAACACGACGCATTCCGTTGCCTCCCCATGAACACGACGACGACGCTGTTTCTCCGTTTCGACCTAGCCATGTACACGAGCCCTCGCCGTACGTATGCGCGAGTAGGCGTTCGAGACCCTGCCCGTATGTACGTACGTGGCCGTATTTTCTTTCTTGCACCCTGGCCGCTGTACGTACGTGTACATGCTACGTGCGCGCCTCTACTACGACACGTACGTGCCTCTACTACGACACGTGCGCGCCTCTACATCAACCAGTATATATGTATGAACACGTTCGCGACTAGAATGACAACGCTACGTACGCTTCGACCAGGTGGGTCCCGACTTTCAGGCACTTCCTTGCCTGCGAAGATGTAGCTGGTGGGTCCCAGTAGTCAGGGGGCGAATCGTTTTGGTTTTTTTTGCCCGGACGCACTTCCTTACGTGCGAAGATGTAGCTGGTGGGCCACAGCAGTCAGGGGGGCAAATCGTTTTTTTTGCCCGGACGCACTTCCTTGCGTGCGAAGGTGTAGCTGGTGGGTCCCAGCAATCAGGGGGGAAACTTTTTTTCGCGAAATACGGTGGCCCGTCCGGTGGGTCCCTGCTGTCAGGTGGAGGAATCATTATTTTCCGCGTAATAAGGAGGCACTTCCTTGCTGCCGCCATGGACCCAGCTGTCAGCCTCTCCACGTAAAGTCCACGTCCGTTGGAAGTCGTTCCTTGGCCACGTTGACCACGCCGCGCCGAGAGCAGCAGGGCGGTGGACGACGGCGAGGCCTAGGAAGGGGACGACGCGGAGCCGGTGAAGACGCGGCAGTGGATGCCCACGCGGAGAGGAGTATGAGGGTTCACTCGTTCGGCTGCGGTGTGAGGCTGCCGTCGCTGCACGGCCTGGCCAGCGGTGGGAATAGTAGGGGGCGGTGAGGCCTCCACGGCAGCACAGCCGGCCATGGCAGGCAGGAGCAGGCGGCACGACCGGCGCTGCTTTGGGCGGCTGGAGCAAGAAGACCAGAGGTTGAAGAAGCACTACGGCCGTTGGATGGACATCGTATGGTCACTGGAGCTAGAATCGTTCATATTGACTAAGTTGACAAAGCCCTCCGTTCCCGTCAACTTAGTAGGCCCACAAGTCAGCCTCCCACCAAGGTGGGTCCCAGCTAGAAGGGGGAGTATTCATTTTTTTGTGCGTAATAAGGAGGCACTTCCGGTGGGTCCGAGCTGACAGCGGGGGGAACGTTTTTTTCGCGAAATACGGTGGCCCATCCGGTGGGTCCCAGTAGTCAGGGGGAAACATTTTTTTCGCGAAATAAGGTGGCCCGTCCGGAGGGTCCACGCTGTCAGGTGGATGAATAATTATTTTGCGCGTAATAAGGAGGCACTTCCTTGCGGCCGCCGTGGACCCAGCTGTCAGCCTCTCCACGTACAGTACTCTTCCGATGGAAGTCGGTCGTTGACCATGTTGACCACGCCGCGCCGAGAGCACCAGGGCGGTGGACGACAGCGAGGCCTAGGAAGGGGATGACGCGGAGCCGGGGATGACGCAGCAGTGGAAGCCCGCACGGAGAGGAGTACGAGGGTTCACTGGTTCGGCTGCGGTGTGAGGCTGCCATCGCCGCAGAATAACAGGGGGTGTCGGTGAGTGGAGGGATGGCCTGGCCAGCGGTGGGAGTAGTATGGGGGCGGTGAGGCCTCCGCGGCAGCACAGCCAGCCACGGGAGGCAGGAGCACGCGGCACGACCGGCGCTGCTTTGGGCGGCTGGACCAAGAAGACCAAAGGTTGAAGAAGCACTACGGCCATTGGATGGACATCGTACGATCACTGAAGCTAGAATCGTTTATATTGACTAAGTTGACAATGGTAGGCCCACAGGTCAGCCTCCGAAACGGTGCGCCCCAGATGTCAGGGGGAGGAATCATTTTTTGGGCGGCCGAAGCTAAGAATATCCGAGATTGAAGAAGAAGCACGACATCCGTTGGATAGACATCCAACGGCCACTGCTGCTAGAACCGTGTGTTGACTATAATAAGTTGACAAAGCCTTGCATACGCGTCAACTTATTTTTTTAGGGGACGCGTCACTTAGTAGGCCAGCAAGTGTGTGGTAGAGAACTTATAGCACATTTGCGTTTTGTAAGAATGTACAGCCCATTTTTGAATTCTAATGGAATTTACAACAGCCCATTTACAGTTTGTTAAAAGTACAGCCCATTTTCTAGCTAGGATAACAATTAATAATTTCAACCAACCGTTGAAGACAGAATTCAATAAAATTTCCCACATTCGGTTGGGATCCAAAATATTTTTATCCCAAAATTTCTAGTCAGATTAAATATAAATTTGTATTACGTAAAAATCCAACGAAACATTGCGCGCGCAACAATGAAATTTTAAGATTTTCAAAATCCATAAATAATATTTTATAAACTAATTTCATGTTTGGTGCATTTTTTTATAGTTACTGCCCAGTTTTTATAATTACATCCCATTTATTATTTTTTAAAGCCCATTTTCCTGTTAAGCCTAATGCATCCCTCCTAGGAAAGATTTGCAGCCCAGTGGGGCGGAGAATAACAAGTTGACCTTGCCTGGGTATTCCTCAAAAAGACGTATAGCTGGGCTAGCCATTTTCATCTTGAAAAAATTAGTCTCTGGGCTGGATATCTGGCCTGGGCTAGACGGGCCACAACCCGCCCAGTTAATACCCTGCTCTCCTCTGAACAACAACGAAATCATCGCCAAGAAAAACTCTGCAGTGCTCACGCCTCAAAAACACAAATACTGCTTGACCTGCTTGGTCCCAGCTTTCGGCCGCACCTTGTGCAATTCTCTCGTTTATATTGAGTACATAGGTTGACAATGGTGTGGGACCGTATGTCAGGAAACCAGGAGAAAGCAGAAAAAATATAGTTGTACATAATAAGGAGGCACTTGCGTACGTACGGCTATGGCCCTAGTGGGTCCCTAGTGTCATCCAGTCAAAATAAAGTCATCTCCTGAATCCTCATGTTCGTTGACGATGTTAACAATGCTCGGCGCCACGGCGAGCGCAACAACTCGAAGGACAACAGAGAGGGCCTCGCGGGCCCTACGGATAGTCTGATAAAGCGTCCGCTGCTCACTCAGGAAGCCAGGATCATCGGACACCTACGAGCACCTTCGAGAAACTGAGACGGCATGAAACGGTAAGGCCGCGCTTGGGAGCTCTGGTTTATTTCAAACCTGTATTAACATACAAGTGTAATTTACTCGTCATCGGAAACAACGCGTAAAATACAGGCGTAATGAAACCGAGGGCCCGAGGTCTGTAAGTAAAACCGGCGGGTTATGCGTGTAATTTGAGAGACCAGTGTATATTTTACGAGCACTGCTATATGGACGACATTACCAGACGAGACATGCACGACGTGCGTATCATGCCATCCATGGGCAAGGCTGAAACAGCAGCTAACGGTTGGATTAGCAATCGTCCGAGTGTCGTTCAGCGTTTTTATCGTGTGTGAATGTGACACCCAAGTTTCTATTGAATTTTTCAAAAAGATTTTTATTTGACTTGAAGGGAGTGATTTAAAAATTTTCTTCAAGAGAACTCTCACTCTCAAATATTTTTCTTTATGGCAAAAATTTTATTTCAATTCACCCAAGATCTGTCTTTGACCTGGGGAGTTCTTGCTCTTCATTTGGGCTCAAGACAAAATGCTTTTCATTTGAGAGAATAACTTTTGAAAACCTTTTCTTGAATTTGCACTATGGCTTTTGGAAAGTAATTTGCCACTTTCAACTATTCCTTCTTGCCATGGCATAAGTGCAAATCCTCTCTCCTAAACACTCCCTCACCTCTGGATCATGATTTACATCAAATCCAGCAAGTTGAACCTCCCCATGTATTTGTTTTCCATTCAAATTCTATTCAAATATTTTCTGTCTTCTATTCTACCACTTGGAGATTTACAAAGGAACCCCATTGTCTGTTTTGATTTTTGGCCCCAAACTTCTTTCCCCTCCTAGTCCTTTGAACCCTCAACCTAGAACCATGAAGATCCACTGGTCTCCAGTTCAAAAATTTCAAACTACATCAGCTGCAAGTTTGGACCAGATTTGCCAAATTTGGTGAAATTCATTCAAAACTTTCTCCAAAAATTCCATGTAAATTCATGCAGCCCCTGGGTGCTTTGAGTGATCATCTCACCAAGTTACAGCTCCAGAAAAATTTATCTCTTTACCAAAACCTACTGTCGAACACCTGCAATGCTTGGTCACTGTCAAGATTCAGTAAGTTCAGAGTTCAGTCAAGTGGCTGCTGTCGTTTTCTTCAGAAACGGGCGTCGATCTCGCCAGTACCCTCGCGTCGCCTTGCTCCTCGTCCTCGCCCTCTCGTTCCTGCACCGCACGAGTGCCTGGCATCTTGCGGGCGTCGGCGACGAGCAGCAGAAGGTGCGCCGCCCCGTGACCGACGCCGGCGGCGGCTTTGCGGACGCCAGCGGGAGACACGGCGCCGCCGACTCCACCCAGCACCGCCCAAACCACCGGAGACCGCCGCGTGGCCGTCCACTCCCCCGAATGCGCTGCCGCTCTCGTCGTGAACCGCAGGGCGCGGAGCGCGCTCTCTGCCGCCGTTGAGCCCGTGCGGTCACCTCACCATGGGCAGCCGCCATTACGCCAGGGCTAGCTCCGTTTAGCTGCAAAACGAGTCCCGTAACATCCACTGATGCTGCCCGACCGCTCAAACCCTCTGCCAACCCACTGCTCCGCCGTAATCGCTCGCCGGAGATTCTCCGTTCACGGCCACCCCGTCGATCTGCCTATAAATAGAGGTCCCGAGCTTCAACTCGAGCACCCACCAGCCCTACACTTCCCCTAGAGCACGCCCAGCCACTGGAAGAGCCGCGAGGGGGTCCCCTTCCTCGACTCCGGCCGCCGCGACCCGCCACGGGATCCAGCCCGATTCGCCCCCGTGTGTGCTCCGCAGCCCCCATTCTCTTGCCAGTAGCTTCTCCTTGCATCACCCGTTCTGACCCGCGCCTCAATTCGTACTTTGCAGCCCTCCACCGGAGTTCCCCAACCTCACCCGAACCGCCGTCCGCCGGAGATAGTGTCGCCGTCGACCTGGTGCTCCCCGTTGGACGAGTCCACCACCCACCGACGCGGAAGAAGACACTGAAGCTCTTGGTACCCTCCGTTTCTCCTAACTCGCCGTGGTTCGACGCCGGCGTCCACCGCCGTCTTCGGGCGCCGGCGAGCTTTCAAACCTGACATGCGGGCCCCGCGTGTCAGCCTCTGTTTTATTTCCCCGAACCGTTTTCTGTTGGCGCCTTCGGGCAAAATGCGTTTTCTCCTTGCGCTTGCGCATTCCCAGCCGAAGCGTTTTCTGTTTTCTCAGTTAAAACCCTGGAACTTTTCAGTTTCATTACAGAAAGGTCCCTGGACAGAAACCTTTATAACTTTTTAATGAAAAGGTATTTTTGAGTGATTCTTTTTCTGTCAATCTCCAAATTTTGTCTAGTTTTTTATGGGATTTATTTGAAAAATATTTGGCAAAGTTTCTGTGCATGTGTTGGTTTTCACGTTAGTACCCCGTTTCGTGATTGCCGTAGGTTCCGGGAGAGGGGACGGAGCCGCGAACTTCGCCGAGCTAGACTCCGACTTCTCCGAACCAGGCAAGCATGTTTGAACATTTGATATGGCAGATGTTTTGCATGTTCATGTGAAAGTTTTTGCGTGGCATGTGAGTGTCGATAAATACCTCGTTGCTTGTAAGGAACGACCCGGTTGTTCCGAAGTTGCGATGACCTCTGATGAGAGGTGGCCTAATCATGTAGTGACATGAAGGGCAGCAAGGTGGTACTGTTGTAGCATGCCAGCCTTGCGTCATCCGACTCTCTTCGACGTTAACGTGGTTGGAGCCACGTTATCGATCTTTTCCCGCATGTTCCAAAATTGCGATGACCTCTGATGAGAGGTGGCCTAATCATGTGGTGACATGAAGGGCAGCAAGGTGGTACTGTTGTAGCATGCCAGCCTTGTGTCATCCGACTTTTCCGACGTTAACATGGTTGGAGCCGTGTTATCGTCCCTTCCCCTTTCCGTGCTACCACATGTCTCATTGCCAGGATACGGTTTAGTAAGTTGGTAACCTCTTTCCGTGTACACACCAAACAGAGAGGCCGGGATGATGGTACCTTGGCCCAGGATTAAAGCCAGTCATTCGGTCAGGGGGCATGGGTGTTTCCGGTTGGGACCGAGAGGGGGGCACCCCCTTATAGCGCGCGTATAGAAATTTGATCCCATGCTACGCGAGGTTGTAGCCTCCCCGACTCAGGGTTTTTCCTGAATGTTGCCGAGGATGATCCCTGGCTTCGGATGGTTAAATTGGGTGTGTACTGGTTAGACGTGTTCCTTCCAGAACACCGTAGACGGAACTAGTCCCCGTGACTACTGAAATCCATTGGCTGTCGTTAAGTACAAACTCTGCAGAGTCAATTCTTTCCAAATCATCGTATCCATGATCAGTAATGTAGACTTTACATCCAAATCTATCCGTGTGAAAATCTTGCCCCCGGTGAACAAGCTCAAGCGGTAAAATCTCAGATTTATTGTTATTCCAGTTGATGGACTAACTTTATTTTGTGTCTCATGCTTGTGATAATTTATGTCTCCGAGCTATTGTATTAATGAGTTGTGATATAAGCCCTTTATGTGACGTCGCGCAGACGTCCGACTGTGGCGTGTACTCGTTTCTCACTTTCGATATAAGCCCTTTATGTGACGTCGCTCAGACGTCCGACTGCGGCATGCACTGTCTTTACTTTCTGTTATAAGCCCTTTATGTGGTGTCGCCCCGACGCCCGACTGTGGCATTATTATTCTGCATTTTCCTCTCGAGGAGTCTTTCAGACACTCGTTTGGCACCTGTATTTTTATTCCGCATTTTCCTCTCGAGGAGTCTTTCAGACACTCGTTTGGCACCTGTATTTTTATTCCGCATTTTCCTCTCGAGGAGTCTTTCAGACACTCGTTTGGCACCTGTATTATTATTCCGCATTTTCCTCTCGAGGAGTCTTTCAGACACTCGTTTGGCACCCGCATTACTATTCTGCAGTTTCCGTTCGAGGCGTCATTCAGACCCTCGCTTGGCACCCAGTATTTATTATCTCTGTGTCTGATCGCACTGGTTAACTTATTCATGTGCTTCATGTTTGCATTTGTTATACCTTATGTCCGAACTGTCTTGCGAGTACTTTCATAGTACTCACCTGGCTTGTTGATTTGGCCAGATGTTGACGAAGGCGATCTCTTGGATGAAGAGTTTGATAGCGCGTCCGACGCCTAGAGGAGTCCCAGTCAGTCCTGCGCGATCCCGGATATTGGTCAGTTGTATTGTTTACGCTTCCGCCACCCGCAATAAGTCTTCTCGAGCCTCACTCCGACACTCGAAGAGTTGTAGTATTCTGGAATCATGTCACTCGCTTTGCGATGATATTTCCACCACCGTTCTTATCATGAGTTAGTAGTTTGCCACCCTATCCGCCGTATTGTTTTATCGGCGTGCATGTAATAAATTGTTGGGTAGTCTCTGCTCAACCTTGTATTATATTTAGTACTCCTGGTATTTTTCTTCTGTGACCAATACATTGTCTATCAGTGAGAAGGAATTCTTCCTCGCTGGTCCGTAACAGGGATTGGTTTCTCAATAATTATTTTATTGAAAAACCGGTCGTGACAAGCTTGGTATCAGAGCCAGGCTGACTGTAGGAAGCCACTAGGTGCGATCTCTAATCGGTTATTAGCGTCTTTAGTGCTTCTTCAGCATTTTGCAATTGTAGCTATTTTCTGTTGGTCATCATAAAATTTATGACATGACTACTCAGAATTTTTGCCTACTTTTGTAGATGGCTGGCAGCAGCTGTGAGAATCGAGTGTTCACCAACGTGCCCGAGGGGTTTGTCAAGCTCCTCGTCTCCATCACCAAGCTCGCGATCGGGCCAGCAGCTCGCCCGGAGTTCACACTCTATCAGCACAAGCTCAGTGACGACGTGTCTATGCACCAGGCTGTGGTGCAATTCAAGGGAGGACGATCTGCTGCTCGCCATTTCCGTTTTACGGGAAGGGCCATGCCTACGGAGAGGCATGCCATGCAGATGGCTGCCCGTGAGGCGATAGCTCGCCTTCGGGACATCCTTCCGACGATGAAGACTCGTCGCTACCGCTACCTCCCATGCCATGTGCCTTACACCAGCCACTATGCGTTCGCCTGCCATCGGGGAGAGCGAGATGAAGCCATCGAGATGGTTGTGGAGTATCTCAAGGCTCTGGAGGAGTCTTTCGACAACCTCGTAGATGATCTTGTGGCTGCCCGCATGGACTTAGTCCGGGGCGGTCCTGCCAGCAGGAAGGAGCTTCTACACACGGCGCCGCCTCTGACATTCGTCTCGTCTTCAGCCTCGTATGCACCGGCCGTTTTGGCCACTGCTCGCCGTCTGCCTACCACTGAGGAGTTCGACCGAGTCATCGCTCCTACTCCAGTCAGAGCCGCACCGCCTGCCGCACGCGCTCTACCGCCAGTCGCCCCCGCACCATCACCGCAGCGCAGCGTCGCACGCCAGGAACCAGCTAGAGAGGAGGAGGTTGATTCTCCTGGACCGCTGAGCCTTGCCATCGGCAAGGGGAAGGAGATCTTCACCATCTCCGACTGAGAGCACCGAGTAGCCGCGTGTTATGCCTGCTTGTATGATGTGTTGTTTTTATCTGTACGCTAGTTTGTATTGGTGTGTTTGCTGCCTTCCGGAGTAGTACGCTAGTTTTTAATAACATGTCAGGAATGTGTACGCACAACCTGAGTGCTGTATCTTGTGTTTGCTTTCGCATGTAAGATTTGTGTTAAGCACTTCTTCTCCGTGAAAATCATTTGTGTTTCTTTGAAAACCTAGAAGCCTTTTTGATTTTTGCCTTTGTAAGAGTTTTCCTGCGCTACGCAGTTTTTTTTCTCATGGGTTTTGCAAATGATACCCCAGACTGGAAAAATGTCTCGCCCTTGGACTCGCTCTATGCCCAATCAGCCAGAAGAGGTTTACGGAACACAGACCAGCAACAATTTCACTCAGGGTCAGTCCAGCCAACAGGACAGCGAAGCGGCACTATCTCAAGTATGCCGTCTCTTCGAGCAAAGCCAGCAACATCACCAGGAGATGATGAACCATGTCATAAACATGGGAAATCACCGTGAACCCTATCAACCACATTCCAAGTTATCTGAGTTACAGAAGACTCGCCCCTCAACTTTTGCTCACACCGACAGGCCACTGGAAGCCGATGATTGGCTTCGCGAGATTGAAAGGAAACTGATTATCGCTCAATGCTCATATCATGAGAAGGTGCTTTATGCACCACACTACCTTACTGGAGCAGCCGCAGCATGGTGGGAAAACTTCCTACACATGCACCCCAGGGAACACAACATCACCTGGGAAGAATTCAAGGAAGGCTTCCGTGGGGCACACATTCCCAGGAGCATCCTAAAGATCAAGAAGAGAGAGTTTGATGACCTGAAGCAAAGAGGCATGACCATCACAGAATACAACGGCCAGTTTACCCAACTGTCTCGTTATGCCTACGACGAGCACATGACAGAAAACAAGAAGATGGAAAAATTCATGGACGGCCTGGCACCAGCATTAAGATGCCAACTGATTGTACACACCTTTCCGGATTTTAAGACGCTGGTGGACAAGGCCATCACCCTGGAGAATGAGCGTCGTAGTCTGGAAGATATCCGCAAGCGGAAGAGGGACAAGACGACTCTTGCCTGCAGCAACCGAGGCAAGACTGAGGTCCCAAGGACAGACACGAGGAGATCCACGGCTACCTAGCAAAGACCCGTCGGACAATTTCATGCCAGAGACAAGGAGTTCACATACCGTCCAGGGGTCACCTGCTATGCTTGTGGTCAACAAGGGCATTATGCTAAACAGTGCCCGAAGCCAAGAGACTCGGCACCCAAGCCGAACAATGGTGGAAACAATCCAGCCCCCAAGCGCAACAACTTCAATCCCAGCAACAACCACAGGAAGGGTCACTTGAACCATGTGACCAGGGAAGAAGCGCAGAATGCCCCAGACATCGTGCTCGGTACATTCCCTGTCAACACAGTACCTGCCACGGTTTTGTTTGATTCTGGAGCTTCCCATTCGTTCGTCTCGAAGAGTTTTGTTTCGCAACATGGTTTTCCGATACTCCCCTTGGAAAAATCTATGATCATCAAGTCCCCCGGAAATAAGCAAATTGCTCAGGGTTACTGCCAGGGAGTGGTCATTGAGTTCGAAGGACTACCATTCCACGCGAATCTCATCGTGTTGGAAAGTAAAGGACTGGATGTCATTTTAGGAATGGACTGGTTAACCACCAACAAAGGATTCATCGACTGTTTCAATCGGACAGTGATTCTCACTCACCATCACGGCAAGACAATAAGAGTTTCCGCTCAAGAAAGGCCACGATCACAGAAACCAAAACTGAACAGGATGGACATCGCAGAATTAAGAAAAGTGCCAGTGGTATGCGAGTTCCCTGATGTGTTCCCGGAAGAACTACCAGGTATGCCACCAGACCGAGAGATCGAATTCAGCATTGAATTAGCACCTGGCACCGCTCCCATTTATAAGAAGCCGTATAGAATGGCACCCTCAGAATTGGTGGAGTTGAAGAAGCAGATAAAGGAATTACTGGACAAGGGGTTTATACGAGCCAGCTCCTCACCATGGGGTTCGCCCGTATTGTTCGCCAAGAAGAAGGATGGGACACTGAGACTATGCATAGACTATCGAGCCCTCAATATGGTCACCATCAAAAACAAATACCCGATGCCACGGATAAATGATTTGTTTGACCAGCTCGCACAAGCTAAAGTATTTTCAAAGATTGATTTGAGATCAGGATACCATCAACTGAAGGTACGAACAGAGGATATCCCCAAGACAGCATTCACTTCCAGATATGGGTTATACGAGTTTACGGTGATGCCGTTTGGACTAACAAACGCCCCCGCATATTTCGTCCACCTCATGAACAAAGTATTCATGAAATTCATGGACAAATTTGTGGTGGTATTCATTGACGATATTCTGGTTTACTCAAGGACACCCGAAGAGCATGCTGAGCACCGTAGAGTGGTTTTGGGAGAATTGAGGAAACATCAGTTGTACGCCAAATTTAGCAAATGCGAATTTTGGCTAAGACAAGTTGGTTTCTTGGGCCATATTTTGAACCAAGAAGGCGTGGCCGTAGACCCAGAAAAAGTTAAGGCCATACTAGACTGGAAGCCACCCGCGAATGTTACAGATGTGCGGAGTTTCCTAGGGATGGCCGGGTATTACAGGAGGTTTATTGAAGGATTCTCCACTGTGGCAAAACCTATAACACAGTTACTCAAGAAGGACAAGAAATTCGTATGGACGGAAGCATGTGAGCAGAGCTTCCAAGAACTCAAGAAGAAGCTAACAACCGCACCAGTCTTAACCGTACCAGACATACACAAGAGCTTTGAGGTGTATTGTGACGCGTCCCGAAAAGGTCTCGTATGTGTGCTAATGCAGGATGGCAAAGTTGTCGCATATGCCTCCAGACAGCTGCGAAAACATGAGGAAAATTACCCAACACATGACTTGGAACTAGCAGCAGTTATACATGCACTCAAGGAGTGGAGGCACTTTCTGTTGGGAAATCGCTGTGAAATATATACGGACCATAAGAGCCTCAAATATATCTTCACACAGCCAGAGCTGAATTTACGCCAACGACGCTGGTTGGAACTGGTCAAAGACTATGACGTCGGCATCCACTACCACCCAGGGAAAGCAAATGTAGTGGCCGATGCCCTTAGCCAAAACCCCAGCCCGGACAGTGACGGTCAGCAAAACTTGAGGCCTGAGTTTCAGCGAGAGTTCACTCGGCTCAACATGATGTTAGTCTCTGAGGGCACCATATCGAACCTGGAGATACAACCCACCCTAGTGGAACAAATCAAGAAGGCTCAACAGGGACATCCCAGTATCGAAGGCATAAAGAAGAAAATGAACCATAGTAAGACTTCAGAATTCGTCACGGACAGTGAAGGAACATTATGGTACAGGGACAGACTATGCGTACCTAACATTGAGGAACTCAAGCAACAGATCTTGACGGAGAGCCACACCGCTCCATACTCGATACATCCTGGAGGAACCAAAATGTACAAGGACATTCAGGAAAGATTTTGGTGGCACGGTATGAAAAGAGATATAGCCACATTCGTTGCTTGTTGCGATTCATGTCAGCGCATCAACGCCGAGCACCAAAAGCCAGCAGGGCTACTCCAGCCTAACAGGATACCGGAGTGGAAATGGGATGAAATCGGAATGGACTTCATTGTCGGATTACCCCGATCACAGCGTGGAAATGACGCCATCTGGGTCATCACAGACCGACTAACCAAGGTTGCTCACTTCATTCCCGTGAAGACTACCTACTCCACACAAAGACTGGCAAAACTCTATCTCTCCCATATAGTTTGCTTGCACGGAGTCCCAAAGACTATAAAATCAGACCGAGGCACCCAATTCGTCTCCAAATTTTGGGATCACCTACAACAAGCTCTGGGCACGCAACTAGCTTTCAGTACAGCATACCACCCTCAGACAGATGGACAAACAGAACGTGTAAACCAAATCCTAGAGGATATGCTAAGAGCCTGTGTGCTCACCTATGGATCCAGTTGGGAAGAGAGTTTGCCGTATGCCGAATTTGCGTACAACAACAGTTACCAAACCAGTTTGCAAATGGCACCCTTTGAAGCATTGTACGGACGGAGGTGTCGTACCCCATTGAATTGGTCAGAAACAGGTGACAGCCGTATCTTCGGCCCAGATATGCTTAAGGAGGCCGAGGAAAAAGTTAAACAAATCAGGGACAGACTCAAGACAGCACAGAGCCAACAAAAGAGCTACTATGATCAGAAGCATCGTGAGGTCAGCTTTGAACCTGGTGATTCCGTATACCTCCGAGTATCTCCTATGAGGGGTCTGCAACGGTTCAAAATTAAGGGGAAGCTAGCCCCAAGATTTATTGGACCATTTTGTGTGAAGGCACGAAGAGGCACGGTAGCCTACCAGCTAGACCTACCCAAGGAGCTGTCAGACGTCCATGACGTATTCCACGTCTCGCAGTTGAGGAAATGTGTGAGTAACCCGGAGAAACATGTACCTCATGAGGACATTGATATGCAACCAGATCTCACCTATAGAGAAAGGCTAGTAAAGATTTTAGAAGAGTCTGAACGGAGGACCCGTCAGAAAACGACAAAAAATTTCAGGGTCCAGTGGAGCAACCACACTGAGGATGAAGCCACATGGGAAAGGGAAGATTTCCTCCGAGCAGAGTATCCATATCTATTTGAGGATCAGCAGAAATCTCGAGGACGAGATTTTTCCTAAGGGGGTAGGTGTTGTGACACCCAAGTTTCTATTGAATTTTTCAAAAAGATTTTTATTTGACTTGAAGGGAGTGATTTAAAAATTTTCTTCAAGAGAACTCTCACTCTCAAATATTTTTCTTTATGGCAAAAATTTTATTTGAATTCACCCAAGATCTGCCTTTGACCTGGGGAGTTCTTGCTCTTCATTTGGGCTCAAGACAAAATGCTTTTCATTTGAGAGAATAAATTTTGAAAACCTTTTCTTGAATTTGCACTATGGCTTTTGGAAAGTACTTTGCCACTTTCAACTATTCCTTCTTGCCATGGCATAAGTGCAAATCCTCTCTCCTAAACACTCCCTCACCTCTGGATCATGATTTACATCAAATCCAGCAAGTTGAACCTCCCCATGTATTTATTTTCCATTCAAATTCTATTCAAATATTTTCTGTCTTCTATTCTACCACTTGGAGATTTACAAAGGAACCCCATTGTCTGTTTTGATTTTTGGCCCCAAACTTCTTTCCCCTCCTAGTCCTTTGAACCCTCAACCTAGAACCATGAAGATCCACTGGTCGCCAGTTCAAAAATTTCAAACTACATCAGCTGCAAGTTTGGACCAGATTTGCCAAATTTGGTGAAATTCATTCAAAACTTTCTCCAAAAATTCCAAGTAAATTCATGCAGCCCCTGGGTGCTTTGAGTGATCATCTCACCAAGTTACAGCTCCAGAAAAATTTATCTCTTTACCAAAACCTACTGTCGAACACCTGCAATGCTTGGTCACTGTCAAGATTCAGTAAGTTCAGAGTTCAGTCAAGTGGCTGCTGTCGTTTTCTTCAGAAACGGGCGTCGATCTCGCCAGTACCCTCGCGTCGCCTTGCTCCCCGTCCTCGCCCTCTTGTTCCTGCACCGCACGAGTGCCTGGCATCTTGTGGGCGTCGGCGACGAGCAGCAGAAGGTGCGCCGCCCCGTGACCGACGCCGGCGGCGGCTTTGCGGACGCCAGCGAGAGACACAGCCGCCGACTCCACGCAGCACCGCCCAAACCACCGGAGACCGCCGCGTGGCCGTCCACTCCCCCGAATGCGCTGCCGCTCTCGTCGTGAACCGCAGGGCGCGGAGCGCGCTCTCTGCCGCCGTTGAGCCCGTGCGGTCACCTCACCAGGGGCAGATGCCATTACGCCAGGGCCAGCTCCGTTTAGCTGCAAAACGAGTCCCGTAACATCCACTGATGCTGCCCGACCGCTCAAACCCTCTGCCAACCCACTGCTCCGCCGTAATCGCTCGCCGGAGATTCTCCGTTCACGGCCACCCCGTCGATCTGCCTATAAATAGAGGTCCCGAGCTTCAACTCGAGCACCCACCAGCCCTACACTTCCCCTAGAGCACGCCCAGCCACTGGAAGAGCCGCGAGGGGGTCCCCTTCCTCGACTCCGGCCGCCGCGACCCGCCACGGGATCCAGCCCGATTCGCCCCCATGTGTGCTCCGCAGCCCCCATTCTCTTGCCAGTAGCTTCTCCTTGCATCACCCGTTCTGACCCGCGCCTCAATTCGTACTTTGCAGCCCTCCACCGGAGTTCCCCAACCTCACCCGAACCGCCGTCCGCCGGAGATAGTGTCGCCGTCGACGTGGTGCTCCCCGTTGGACGAGTCCACCACCCACCGACGCGGAAGAAGACACTGAAGCTCTTGGTACCCTCCGTTTCTCCTAACTCGCCGTGGTTCGACGCAGGCGTCCACCGCCGTCTTCGGGCGCCGGCGAGCTTTCAAACCTGACATGCGGGCCTCGCGTGTCAGCCTCTGTTTTATTTCCCCGAACCGTTTTCTGTTGGCGCCTTCGGGCAAAATGCGTTTTCTCCTTGCGCTTGCGCATTCCCAGCCGAAGCGTTTTCTGTTTTCTCAGTTAAAACCCTGGAACTTTTCAGTTTCATTACAGAAAGGTCCCTGGACAGAAACCTTTATAACTTTTTAATGAAAAGGTATTTTTGAGTGATTCTTTTTCTGTCAATCTCCAAATTTTGTCTAGTTTTTTATGGGATTTATTTGAAAAATATTTGGCAAAGTTTCTGTGCATGTGTTGGTTTTCACGTTAGTACCCCGTTTCGTGATTGCCGTAGGTTCCGGGAGAGGGGACGGAGCCGCGAACTTCGCCGAGCTAGACTCCGACTTCTCCGAACCAGGCAAGCATGTTTGAACATTTGATATGGCAGATGTTTTGCCTGTTCATGTGAAAGTTTGAGCGTGGCATGTGAGTGTCGATAAATACCTCGTTGCTTGTAAGGCAACGACCCGGTTGTTCCGAAGTTGCGATGACCTCTGATGAGAGGTGGCCTAATCATGTAGTGACATGAAGGGCAGCAAGGTGGTACTGTTGTAGCATGCCAGCCTTGCGTCATCCGACTCTCTTCGACGTTAACGTGGTTGGAGCCACGTTATCGATCTTTTCCCGCATGTTCCAAAATTGCGATGACCTCTGATGAGAGGTGGCCTAATCATGTGGTGACATGAAGGGCAGCAAGGTGGTACTGTTGTAGCATGCCAGCCTTGTGTCATCCGACTTTTCCGACGTTAATATGGTTGGAGCCGTGTTATCGTCCCTTCCCCTTTCCGTGCTACCACATGTCTCATTGCCAGGATACGGTTTAGTAAGTTGGTAACCTCTTTCCGTGTACACACCAAACAGAGAGGCCGGGATGATGGTACCTTGGCCCAGGATTAAAGCCAGTCATTCGTTCAGGGGGCATGGGTGTTTCCGGTTGGGACCGAGAGGGGGGGCACCCCCTTATAGCGCGCGTATAGAAATTTGATCCCATGCTACGCGAGGTTGTAGCCTCCCCGACTCAGGGTTTTTCCTGAATGTTGCCGAGGGTGATCCCTGGCTTCGGATGGTTAAATTGGGTGTGTACTGGTTAGACGTGTTCCTTCCAGAACACCGTAGACGGAACTAGTCCCCGTGACTACTGAAATCCGTTGGCTGTGGTTAAGTACAAACTCTGCAGAGTCAATTCTTTCCAAATCATCGTATCCATGATCAGTAATGTAGACTTTACATCCAAATCTATCCGTGTGAAAATCTTGCCCCCGGTGAACAAGCTCAAGCGGTAAAATCTCAGATTTATTGTTATTCCAGTTGATGGACTAACTTTATTTTGTGTCTCATGCTTGTGATAATTTATGTCTCCGAGCTATTGTATTAATGAGTTGTGATATAAGCCCTTTATGTAACGTCACGCAGACGTCCGACTGTGGCGTGTACTCGTTTCTCACCTTCGATATAAGCCCTTTATGTGACGTCGCTCAGACGTCCGACTGCGGCATGCACTGTCTTTACTTTCTGTTATAAGCCCTTTATGTGGTGTCGCCCCGACGCCCGACTGTGGCATTATTATTCTGCATTTTCCTCTCGAGGAGTCTTTCAGACACTCGTTTGGCACCTGTATTTTTATTCCGCATTTTCCTCTCGAGGAGTCTTTCAGACACTCGTTTGGCACCTGTATTTTTATTCCACATTTTCCTCTCGAGGAGTCTTTCAGACACTCGTTTGGCACCTGTATTATTATTCCGTATTTTCCTCTCGAGGAGTCTTTCAGACACTCGTTTGGCACCCACATTAGTATTCTGCAGTTTCCGTTCGAGGCGTCATTCAGACCCTCGCTTGGCACCCAGTATTTATTATCTCTGTGTCTGATCGCACTGGTTAACTTATTCATGTGCTTCATGTTTGCATTTGTTATACCTTATGTCCGAACTGTCTTGCGAGTACTTTCATAGTACTCACCTGGCTTGTTGATTTGGCCAGATGTTGACGAAGGCGATCTCTTGGATGAAGAGTTTGATAGCGCGTCTGACGCCTAGAGGAGTCTCTGTCAGTCCTGCGCGATCCCGGATATTGGTCACTTGTATCGTTTACGCTTCCGCCACCCGCAATAAGTCTTCTCGAGCCTCACTCCGACGCTCGAAGAGTTGTAGTATTCTGGAATCATGTCACTCGCTTCGCGATGATATTTCCACCACCGTTCTTATCATGAGTTAGTAGTTTGCCACCCTATCTGCCGTATTGTTTTATCGGCGTGCATGTAATAAATTGTTGGGCAGTCTCTGCTCAACCTTGTATTATATTTAGTACTCCTGGTATTTTTCTTCTGTGACCAATACATTGTCTATTAGTGAGAAGGAATTCTTCCTCGCTGGTCCGTAACAGGGATTGGTTTCTCAATAATTATTTTATTGAAAAACCGGTCGTGACAGTGAAGTACTTCCGATATTTTACTAGTCGAAATCGACCAACCAAGCGCCTTCGCCCGAGACCATCTGCTTTACTTTAGAAGCGTCAGTTTTACAAGCGGTTTTGGTTGGAAAACGACGATCCAATCACGGCCTAATATCATGAGTTGGTCAGAAGATCATATGGTTTCACGTCTAACCTACCCGACTTGTCGTATAGGCTATGAATGAAACATCAGATGATGAACTTCTTAAGCACGGAAACAACAGAAGAGGATGATCTTCTTAACAAGCAAGTCACTGGCATTAGATCGACATGCAAAACAATACGAAGCATTATTCTCAGGAGGCACGGTGAACAGCTCGTGATGCCGCATGCCACAACATTCCAAGCTCAACTTTGCAATCAAACACAAGGCCTGGCATTACATAGACAATATTCAGAACAAACTCTTAACACAGGAATATCTCAGCAGAGTAACTATTTACTTCTAAACTGAACACAGGAATAGGAAAAAACACTCGACGCTGCTCATAGCAAGGGCGTCCCACTCAAAAATATCAAATGCATGTCTTCTGGCTAACATCAATGAGCAAATTTTGACAAGGTTTTCCAATCCCAATATATTAAACTAACGTCTTCTTGCTAACATCAATGATTAAATTTTGACAAGCTTTTCCCATTCAAAATATGTAATGCCTATGATCGTGGAGTCCTGTCGTAGCTTCTTGTACTTGTTTGGGCACTTTTTGCCCAGGGCACTCCACGTGTTGTTAAATTGCTAATGGTCTCTGCAGACTAGTCATGTCACCGGTGTCTAATAATACTCTGTAAAGCTTCTCGGTCATTCCTTCTGTAATGTAGCGCAAACAGTGACTGCTTCTTTCTGCAAAGTGGAACGATCAACTGGACCCAGTAATGCAGCAGTTTGCCTTGGACACATTGGCTCCTTTTGTGCAGTTCAACTAAAATCGAAGTCGGAATAAAACCGAGCTTTAATTTTGATATCCCTGTAAGCAATAATAGGTATAAGGGAAACAATTATTGAGAAATAACGGTTGATGACTTGTACTCCCGGAAGAAAAGCATCTACTGATCTACTTTATCTTAATGGGAAACAAAGCAGGAGAGTAGTAATTCTCCATCGGTGTGATTCATTCATATTGACTGAGACATTATCTTAACAATGCCTTGTTTCAACATGTATAAAGAAGGACAAAGCAGAAAAGTACCATTCCTAAAACAATGCAACTGATTCATTTTAACAGAGACATTATCTTAACAATACCTTGGTTAAACATGTAGAAAGAACTACAAAGCAGGATAGTACCATTCCTAACAAGTGTTGCAGTCTTTAACTAAGATTCAGTAGTTAATTAATTCTGAGAGTGGCATTGCTTAATTTTACCAGCGGCATTAGATTAACGAAAAGCATAAACAGTTCCAGGGGAGAGAGGGCGCAACAACAGTATGTGCTTCCATCTACTTATAAAGGGGGTGATGCAGAGTTTGTTTTAACAAAGCAACAAGCATCATGTCTGGGTTGGTCCCATTTTTGTTCACTATTTAATGGGCAAAGACAGCAATACAATAGCTTCAATTCAACATTTATTTAAAACAGTACCAATACAAGTAGCACAACATCTCAAAGCACACTACACAATCATGTGGATGAAGGCCTGTACTGACCTTTCTTGAGACGGACAAGATAAAATACGAATCTGCCAACACGAATAGGAAATCCAATCTCGTTTTGTGCAGTTGCACTGAAATCAAGCAAAGTGTTTCGCGTAGTGAAGCAAAATGTCGCAATAGCAACAAGTTGAATAGATATCCTTGTTTAAACAGAGGAAAAAAAGGAATCAATTACTGGCTAATAAAGGAGGATGAAACATGTGGCCACAAAAATGGTAATTCCGCCAATCCCTAACGAGTGTTGCAGTTTTGAAATAAGATTCAGTAGTTAATTCTGAGAGTGGCATCAATTACTGGCTTATAAAGGGGGTGATGCTGAATTTGTTGTAACAAAGCAACAAGTATCATGTCTGGGTTGGTCCCATTTTTGTTCACTACTTAATGGGAAAAGACAGCAATACAACAGCTTCAATTCAACATTTATTTAAAACAGTACCAAAACAAGTAGCACAACATCTCAAAGCACACTGCACATCATGTGGTTGAGACCAAGATTTGAAACAACTCGCCACAAAGACTGGAAACAAATCTCGATCTCCTTTTGTGCAGTTCCACCAAAATTAAGCAAAGTCACCGGTGTGACATTCAAGTTGAACTGCACAAAACACTCTTAAAACATAAGTGTTTCGAGTAGCGAAGCAAAACGTCGCAATAGCAACAAGTTGAATCGATAGCCCTGTTTTAACAGAGGCAAAAAAGGAAACAATTACTTGCCGATGAAGGAGGATGAAACAAACGGTGACAGAAAGAAGCATCTAACTTATCTTGGATGGAAAACAAAGTAGGACAGTAGCATTTCTAAAATGGTTGCATTGATTCATATTAACAGAGACATTCTCTTGAAACAACATTCGTTAAAAATGTAATTTACTTTTAACAGTGGCATTGCTTCAATTTTCCGGCGGCATTCTTAGATTAACAATAGCAAAATAGTTGTATGGGACATGCCAGCACCATGTGCGTCCACACGTATAAATGGGTGATGCAGAGTATGTAGCCAAGCAGCATATATGCGCTGGTCCCATATTTGTTCTCTTTGAACCTTCTTCCTATGTGAGGGCAGCAAATCTAGTCCTGCACAAACTACCCGACCCCCCAGTTTCTTTCCCTTTTCAACAAAGAGATCGGTTCCTTACAGATGTGTGTACTGGGTTACCCCCTTTTTCCCTTTTCGACCTACAAAGCGGCTGGATAGCCAGTCTATACTACTTTTCGCCCCTCCTTTCCTCATTGAACCATGTCCTAGATTCTTGCTCCAGCCCACCACACCCTTCTTTCCTCTTTGAACCAAGACCTAGATTCGACTACAGACCGAAAAAGATCCACATGCAGCTAGAGCAATGATGGTTTCAAAGAAACTTATACCTTTGGGTCGTTGGGATGTGGCAAGGCGTGCGGCGCGAGGCCGGATCGGACCACACTACGTACGGCAGTGAGGAAGAAGGGGTCGGTGGCCCTCCCGCACAGGCGTTGGGTGAAAGAGAACAGCGCAGCCGGCACTGGATTGCCTCCCTCGCCAAAGGCGATAGAGTGAACGCTGCACCTCCTCCCCTTCCCGGTGCGACGGGATACGGACGCCTCCTTCACCAGCTGTGAGGGGGGAGAGAGAGACAAGAGGCTAACGCAGTCTTGTTTAGATCTGGTGAAGAGAGGGTGAGAGACTGTGAATATAGCAAACCCTAGCAAATGAACGCTGAGCCTCCAGCGTGTAACAAATATGGAGAGGGTGAGAGAGCGAGACGCGAGAAACTCCATCAAACAAGAGGCTATAATGGAGTAAAAAATCTCTCCATAGCAGTGGTTTTAAATAGAATACGCGCGTTCCTGGAAAAAAGAAACAAAAACTGGCGGACAATTTTTTAAGGGTCTGTCTAGGACACATCTAGATGTGACATAGTTATGTCACATCTAAGTTGATGTCCACTCTGTTTGTGGTCTATTTTTTTTCCTAGTTTTTTTTGTTTCTTGTTGCCACATTATATACTTGTGGGAGCTTAGATGTGATATCCTTAAATAACATCTAGATGTGAATTAGACAAACTGATTTTCTAACGTACCAAGAAAGAAAACTCGCTCAAAAACACGCCCCCGCTTCCAGGTCGCGAGAGTCGTCGCGCGCACACACATAGACATAGACATGCATATCCGTGTTTACGTAAAATTCCATTTCCATCTCCATCTCCAATCATATTTGTCCAACTGGCACATTATTTACGTTGTTAATTATATACGCAACAATATTAACGTACAACATCTCTTGTTTGCGCACGTCCGGACCGCTGCCACGGCCGGTCCTGACCAACCCGAACCCTCTTCATCACCCGCGCGTGCTTCCCGCCCGAAACAGTCAGTGCCGCATTCATGCCCGGCCAGAGCGGACGCGACCTCTCACTGGCGCCGGCATTGAAGTGGCGCGCCGGCCAAGAGAGCGTCGCCCGCGCCGCTTCAGGGTGCACGCGGCTGCTCCGCGTTCAAAGGTCACAATAGCCGGCTAAAACATGCATGTAAAATGTTCTTGGGAGTCCGTACTACAGCTAGCTGTCCTCCCCCAACTCGTCAATCTCTTCCAGTAATGCTAGTACTCCATGGCGCGATCCATCGACAACCAGGCGGGAAAGTTATCGTATACTCAGTTTGCGGTGAGTGGCATGCCGAGCGACCGTGTGGGGTTGAGCCGTGGAGGAGGGTGAGACACGAACACGACAGACGTGATTTAAACATTGGTTTTGCTCGATGGCGCGATCCAACGAAACGAAACGTTGGTTTCTCTCCGTTTCCATTTTTTCTTCGGAAAAACGGAAACTTTCCACTCCATTTTCATTCCTATTCCAAGGTTGCCCTGTTACAACATTCCATCAAATACAAAGGAAAACTAACACGCATGCTGATGCATCTCAATGATTCACAGATCATAGCCAATATTTACTTCACAACTAAAGAAAAAAGTTGTGAGAGCGTGTACGAAAGAAAAACTACTGATGGGGTCACTACGACTTAAGCCCTAAACCCTAAACATGATTTAATTTCCTGGCCAGGTAGAACCCGTCGAAGGAAAGACGGCTGGCACCCTCGGATCATACGATGCTTTTGTGCAGTTCCACTAAAATCGACCTGAGCATCTCTGATGGCAAAGATATTGAAGAAGTGTGATTAGAATAATAGTACTGGCACTAGTTCATGAGACATAAACTCATCACAAGTAGAAGCAGTAGAAGTAGAGAAAGATCGACATGGAGATGGAGGTACGGCAGTGGAGCAAGCCGGCTCCAAAAGGAAGATGGACTACCTGGGACGTCGGGCTGTAGCTAGAAGGGCGGTTGGGACGCGGCATCGGCCCATACCGCGGTGACCCCCGATTGGGACGCACCGACTGTGGGTTTTCTCCCTCGCCGATGTCGACCGCGTCTACGCAGAACATTGTTCCCTTCCCCCAGCTGCGGGATCAGGCCCGTCGTTCTATGGTTGTGAAGAGAGCAACCTAAGCAAGCAGGCTTGTAGCTTAGGCTCCTGCTAGTGTATATATAGTGGTTTTCTTTTTCTCTCCATATCAACCATTTTATATTGCCTACGTGTCATTCAAGAGTGAAATGATGGTTGCTTCTTCCGACTAACTTACTGTGTGAGTTGACTGCTCCTTAGTGGCCCCTACACGTACTCCCCCTACATGTATGCAACAGTCACACGTACACATGGACGCAAAAACGTGCGCGATGCCCTAATGCATGCATGTCCGAGCACACGACGGAACACACACGGTCACGCTCAAGTGCTCAACCTACACGTGCATGCACACACATACTCAGTCAGGGTGAGCTAGTGACCGTATAAACACCAGAAAATATATATATTGAGCGCAATGAGCGTATTATGAAGTCCACTGACCGTATGTTTACAAATACAAAGTGACAGACAGTGTATTTATCTCGTTTGAAATTAAGCCATATTAACCGGAGAGGAGGCAGTATGGACTAGCATTACTTTGATGTGTCCCGTCAACTTGCCGAACGAGGAGAAGGTTGCAGGGCGGGAGAAGCTTGCGCGTGGTGGCTCGCAGGACAAGAAGAAACTTTTGACTAATGCAAGCTCACCCTTGCTCAGGCGGTGGACGTGCAACAGTTAATTCGGTGTCAGATTGCCAGAAGCATACACTATACTACTCGTGCTATTATTGTTCAACTTCCCGAATAGGTGAACAGCCAAGCGCAAAGTTTACTAGTACTACTACTACTATAGTCTATAAAGGTACGTACTATACTAGTACTAGGAACCGGATGGAGGAGCGTCTGCACTCTTATTATAATTTTAAAATGTGATAAAGCAATCTTCAACACATTTGGTTCTCTTCGAGGGTTCTCGCATGTGATAATGGAAGTTGATTGCATGGAACACTCGCCACAATTCTCGCTTAATTCTGGCTCATATCCTGTTACAAATAGTAGCGCTCGGTAATATTTCCTCTTCTTTTGGTATTCAGCATGTAAACAGGTCAGCAAACCTTGCGGCGCATCTTCGTGTGAACCGTGCTTGCTGCACTTTGAATGTGGCCGAGAGCTGGCTTGATGAAACACCTCGCTTCCTACTTCTTTTTTGCGGGGTACCTCGCTTCCTAGTGAACAGTGTCTTGTCTGATCGTCCTAAGAATGCTTATATATGAATAAAGCTGTCTCATTTACCCGCAAAAAAGATTAAGCCATATTAACCGGAAAGGAGGGAGTATGGACTAGCACTACTTTTTGGTGTGTCCCGTCAACTCGTAGAACGAGGAGAAGCTTGCAGGACAAGGTGAAGCTCGCTTACGCCTTTTGACTAATGCAACCTACCCTCGGTAGACATGCATCAGTCCATTCGGTGTCAGATTGTCAGAGGCATACACTGTAGTACCCAACATGTGGAGTACCATCATTGTTCGACTACATGAAGAGGCGAAGAGCCAAGCGCAGTAGTACGAGTAGTACTACTACTAGAACCACATGGTGGAGCGTCTGTACTCTTATTTTTTTATCTCTGATAAAGTACACGTTTATTCCGGAGAAGGGCGGAAAATGGCAGCCCAACATGTAATGAATGATATCGATCAACCAACCATGCTCGAATATATCTTGGCCTCCGTGCGAGCCCGTCTGTGTGTTCTCGCTCCTCGTCTCTCTCAAGGAACGGCGGGTTGGCTCTTTGCCGTCAATTGAGATCGGTTTGCTCACACTCCTGTCCCACATGTCAGTGATATGCCAAGAGGAGGTGCGTTGACCGACTGGCCCTACGCGTACTTGGTTTTGCACCTTCATACTACTCCTCCCTCCGTCACAGTTTACAGGGCGCGCTTCATTATGATGCATTTCTCTCAATGCATTTCCACCACCAGAGAGACTTTAGACGCGTTTGGTTTAATGCTCAATTAATTAGGGGGTGGTAACCGCAATCAAGTCCACAATTTTCTCTCCATGTACTGTACTACTACGGAGTGGAGTAAGTGCATGCATGTGTGTACCCGGGGTGGAAGCACTGCATGCATGTGTGTACGCATTATTCCATCTAGTAATAGACGCCGTGCTATAACTACTAATGCTATTTTTCAGGCCGATCGCTAGTCGCCTTGGTCCCACAGATTTTTTTTCTAAAGCGCGCTGTATAAACAGTGACGGATGGAGTAGTATGAGCGGATTCAAAGAAGAGCGTATTGATGGTTGCTTCTTCAGAGCAACTTACAGTGGGAAAGCTGGGGCTTATGATTTGACTGCTCATTACTCACTATTAATGCGGCGCACCGACCGGGCTGAGTCATCCATGCGGTTGTGCACTACCCCCTCGGTTCTTAAATATACTCCGGAGTATTTTTCTTTCTAGAGATTTCAATGAGTGACTACTCAAATATTTGTCTTTTTAGAGATTTCAAATGGACTGGCACATACGGATGTATATAGACATATTTTAGAGTGTAGATTCACTCATTTTGCTCCGTATGTAGTCACTTGTTGAAATCTCTAGAAAGACGAATAGAATATTTAGGAACGGAGGGAGTACACATACGAAGCAAAATGAGTGAATCTACACTCTAAAATATGCCCGTTTGAAATTTGTAAAAAGACAAATATTTAGGAACGAAGGAGTATAATTTTGTGCATGGCACATGGACCCGAATGATGAAGAGGCTTCTGGCAATGCTATCAAGCTTCCATCATTTGTTTACATAATTGACGTACTATACAAATAATTTTCCAGCGACATGAAAGTGTACAATGGTGTGAGCTTTCAGCTTTTGTTTCGCGTGTCTTGCCATCGATGCTCTTTCGGAAACAATAAAAAACTAACTTCGTTGCTAATGCATGTCAATTATTAGCCGATCAGAGCTAATAATTACATCACAATGGAAGACAGAGTTGTGAGAAGGTGTTAAATTAAAATTGATCCATGCTTTCATTGGCAGCAACGTCCCCCAGCTCTGTCTAAATCAACAAGGCATGTTGGAAAAAAAAGTAGCTGTCTGGAGCATGCAACATTCCAATCATTTTGTGCAGTTCCACTAAAATAGAGCTGAGCGTCCCTGTTCCAAAGATATTAAGTGTGATTACGATAATAGAGGACTGCTGATGAAACAATAAACACACAAATAGAAGTCGGTCACCTTTGCAGTCTCTCTTAAGACTAACTAGTTGGAGAAGATTAGGCTCGGAGTTGGATGAGGAGGATAGAGAAAAACCAATCTCCCTTTGTGCATTCGCACTGAAATGTAGAGACGTTGCCCGTGTGACATTTTAGTACAACTGCACAAAACACTCTTAAGAAAAAAAATGATTTGTGCAGTTCACCAAAAGGTCGCAATAGCAACGAGTAGAAAGGAAACAATTACTGGCCAATAACAGTTGATGACACATGCGACGACAAAAAAGAAGCATATTCCTTGTCCTAAGGGAAGATAACAACACGGTTGTGTTTGTCTAAAACGGTGTGAGGACGAGAATGCAATATGGAAAGTACGCCGGACGAGCTACGTTTTGGGCAAAGAACTATGGAAGATCCACATGCAGCGACGTGGGAAGACGGGCAGTGGAGCAAGGCCGGAGGGGATACCTGGAGGTCATCGGGATGTAACTAGGTGAGCGGCGGCGGGCGGAAACTGCGAGCAGGTGGCGTAGGCTCTGCCGCGCCGGAGCTTGGTCAGAGAGAACGGCGTGTACCGCAGTTCGGGACATGCTGCCTCGGCGCCGTCAAACGGAGAAACGATGCACTTCCTCCCTTTCCCCCAGCGGACGGGATGCGGCCCGATCAGTGACCAACGGTGAGAGAGAGAGAGGCCACCGCAGCCTTGTGTGAGATACTCTGAAGAGCGACAAACCAGGCAGGCATGCTCCATTGTATATAGTGAGCGGACTACCTTTTTCTCCATAAAAATCGTTTTATATTCTGTGTACGTGCCATTGAGCGCGATAACTTTATTTAAAAATAACGCGGCAATGCGTCAAGTCGAACTTTGTTTCGTGCACGCGTGGTACACGACTTCCCTAGGTAAACAACCGCTACAGGCGTTCAAATTAGCACGTGGGCTGCCATTTCGTAAAGAAATGAGCTCCACCATGTACCCGCGCAGGTGTGGCTGGGCACGAAGCGTGAGTACGTGCATGGTGCACCTATTCTCTTCTTTTATACGTACACCACCTACGTGGGGTTGTCTGAGAGAGATACAAACCTAGAGATATATAGTGTGTGGGTTCTTGAGAGTTTTTGGGGGGGGGGGGGGTCAATCAAAAAATGTAACATATGCAATGTGTGTGAAATAGAGTCCTGGATATAACATATATATAGAGGGGGCGATCCACGAGAAGAGAGTGGAGGTATCATTGGCTTGAGGTGTCCATAGAATCGAAGAGAGGGATGATGTGTGTGTGTGCGCGCGCGCGCGATCAATAAAGAGTGCCATCGAATTTGTGTGTGCCCACGTCAAAGATATAGAGTGGCTGGCCTACTGGAACATGAGATGGGACATGTGCAGTTTGTCTCTGTGGGATGGATACCTACCTGCAGCGCTCGACTATCGGTGTGTGGTGGGGGAAGAGGGAGGCCCAATTAACTATAGAGGTACAATGGCTGGTATATGTGTGGACGAGGAGAGATCCCTACCTCATGTATTAAGGAGATCGATCTGCCTCATGTATTACGGGAGATCGATTGGCATCCATGCATATGTGCAGGAGAGGAATAAGGTTGGGAGAGAGACAGAGCTAGAGTGTTGGAGGGGGTGGTAGTGGAGTTGCTTCTAACAAATGGTGGGATAGGCTTACTAGACAAACGGAGGGCACGCCCGCAATATCAATAAGAGAGGAGATGGCTGCTTGTTGTCTATGCACGTGCGTGTGAGAGACGGGTCAGGAGGCATGCACAAATGATGAGGGGGGACGATGTGGCTGTGGTAAGCAGACGTAACTACATAGGAAGATCAATCGCCCTTTGTTAGAGAAAGGAGAGACATAACTTGTGAGGTATTTCGATCGATGGGGGGTAGTTAAAGTCGATCTAGGTATATGTTGGGAGATCGATTGGTATACATGCATGTGTGTGTTAGAAGCAAATGAGGCACGAGGAGAAGGATAGAGAGAGAGGGATGCATGTAGGAGGTGGTACGAGAGGCATACTATATCGAGGGGGGAGGAGTGTGCGAGTACGAGAACGATGAAAAGAGTGGTGGGAGTGAGGCATGGACGGTGACAAGAGAAGAGGGGAAGCTTGTGTTTGTGCTAGGCACACCTGGCTAGAGAGGCATATTGATCGATGTGTGCCGTAAAGAAGGAGCTAGGGGGCCTACACACACCGTGGGTGAACGACCTAAAGTGAAAAGACGAATTTGCGCGATGGAGCTAGAGAATGCTGAGGGAGGGTGTTGAGGATATAACCATTAGAGTCACCCGCCAGGAGGGGCCGGGTTACTCATAATGGTCATCACGCGAAGCCCAGTACCGAGCTTGAAGACGGCGGGTCAATGATGGGCCTAAGACCCGGAGATGGCTTAAGGCCCGTAGTGATAACCGCCATTATGGTAGAACTTGTAGTGTAAGGAAAGAATAGTTGAGAGTCCGAGCCGGACACTCTTATGAGCCGACCGGGACTCTGAGAGCCGCTGGGCGTCAACCTCTCTATATAAAGGGGCGACCCGGCGGCGGTTTAGGGAGAAGGAAGATCTCGTCGAGAACCAGGCATAGCAATTAAGCTCCCTGGTCATCGAAACCATAATCAATACCATCTCAACTGGACGTAGGCTTTACCTTCACCGTAAGGGGCCGAACCAGTATAAACCCTGTGTTCCTTGTCCCGTTTAACCCCTTTAAGCTTCCTAGTTGCGATGGCTCCACGACTAAGTCCTAGCTCGAGGACATCTGCCGTCACAATTCCACGACAGTTGGCGCCTGCCGTGGGGCCAGCGCACGGTGGATTTGAGTTCTTGAAGGGCAGCTTCGAAGGGCTCAAGGGATACGCTGTGGGCCGGATGACCAAAAGTCATCGCGGCAAGCTCTACATCGATGATGCAAACTGGGGCCCCGACGCCGGCTCAATTGAGTACGGGTACCGGGTCCCCTTTGGCGGAATTCATGTCTTCATTGGCAAGATTGGCGAGCCGGGCCCTGAGCCGGATCTCTGCGCCGATCTCATTGAGACGGCTCAGCGTGCACGACCCGCCCGGGCTCTACCCGCCTTGAAGCACGCTTTTGTGGGGTGTGTTCATGGAGGACTCTCTGAAGGGTCTGGATCTGGCGATGAGACGGCTGCCGGCTCTAACGGCGAGTCGTCTACGGATGAGTCAAATTCATTGTATCAACTTCAGGACGGCAGGCTCAGGGGTTGTTCCGATGGCGACAGCATTCCGGACCCTTTTGAACCGCCAAGCCGGGTTGGAATCTTCATGGCCGGCGCGCAACCTGTTCAAAACCCCGCCTCTGGGTCAGGAAGCCCGGTGCCTTCACCAGCTCAGGTGCTGATGGATCTCACAGACAAGCTGATGGTCCTGTTGACCGCTACGGTGGCTCCGGCGGATCAAGTTCAGCATGACGCAGAGGTGGCACGGTTAAAGTTGGATCTAGCAAAGGCCAAGGAGGATCCGGCAGCGGAGGGGATCAGGATGGCTGCAGAGAGGGCGGCTCTCGACGCCCAGACTCAGCTGATTCAGGCACAGTCATTCCGGCTCACGATGGATCAAAACACATCCAATGAGGTCATGAGAAGGAGGCATCAAAAGGCCCAATCTCGACTCCCTCTGGTTTACGATCCTCGAAATCTCTTCAACACGCCGGGTGCAGGGTCTAGTAACCCGCTAGAGATCATAGTGCCCGGGGCTGGGACACCTGTTCAGCCCCAAGTGATGGGGCCTCCCCGGGTGAACCCTGCCCCGCCTCAGTACGTGCCAATACCACCGGGTCATTACGCCAACCCGTTGGAAAACATGGTTGCCGCGGCGGCACGGCTGGCGGCTCTCCCAATTGATGGCGACTCTCCAACTGTTGTTGAAACCCGCCGGGTCAGAGAACTCCTTCAGACAGCTCTGGCGCAGCAAGAGGCGTACACTTATAGCCGGGACAGGATCCATTCAACCCCTCGTCCAGGTCGGAGCCCGAGTTATAGCAGACACATGGTCTCAGCGACCGGCTCAAGTAATGTCCGACACCGTGACTTGCCACCTGGCCACGGCCCGGCTCATAACGGGGCCTTTCACGCAGCAGATCAAGACAGAGCACGGCAAGAGGCGGAGCAGGTGCCTCAATTGACGGCTTACCAGACACCCCCGGCTTATCCGACGGCTTCCATCGATGTGGGTATCCCTACGAGGACTGGAGGTGTCCCTTGTTTAGTGCCGGCTCTCCGCAATGAACGTCTACCCAAGGACTTCAAAGGGCCTAGGAAGGTGCCTAATTACACGGCTGATTTACAACCCGGAGCCTGGATCGAGAGTTACGAGATGGCCATGGAATTGCTGGAGGTCAGCGAAGCGGCGATGGCCAAGTACTTCACCATGATGTTAGATGGGACTGCCCGCACTTGGTTGAAAGGGCTGCCACCGAATTCTATCGGGTCTTGGGCTGAGCTGAAAGCCCGGTTCATCCAAAACTTCAAAGATACCTGTAGGCAGTCTATGTCAATTGTGGATTTGACTAACTGTAAACAGCAGGAGGGTGAGTCTACGACACATTGGGTTCGCCGGGTCAAAGAGATAATACATTCATCAGATAAGATGGATGCCGGCTCTGCAGTCTTGACGTTGGAGCAGAATTGTCGTTTCCTGCCCCTGAAGATGAAACTCGGGCGGCTCAAGCGCGACTGCAATGATATGGGTACGCTGATGGCGGCTCTCGTCAAGTACGCCGACTCTGATAGTACCAAGGACCCCGCGTCAGATGATGAAAGGACAGGGAAGGGAAAAAAGAACGGCAACGGCAAGGGCCCTCAGCATAACCCGGCAAATCAAGGAGGTAACAAGCGTAAGGCTGATGGCAGCATAGAGTTTGTGGCTAATGCCAGCTCATAGGGTAACAACCAGCGACGTAAAGGGAGGCCACCTCCCCGAGCCGGAGGTTCAGGCCCAAGGCTTGAGCAGTTGTTGAATGAGCCTTGTCCAAGGCATGGTTCTAGGGAGAAGCCAGCTACTCATCTATGGAAAGATTGTGCAATCATGAAGGCCTTTAAGAATTCCAATGCCTTTAATGGCAATAATGGCTCAGGCGCCGGCGCCTTTCATGGCCCGGGCGGCGGCTCAAATTCCAATCCTCAGAATGTTCAAGGGGGCTTTAGTCAGTAGTCCAGCCAGGGTCATCAACAGCAACAGGGGGGATACCAGACCAATCCAAAGCAGCTCAATGGTGGACAGTACCATGTGTTTACCACCAGTCTATGTAAGCGAGATCAGAAGCTCCACAAGAGGGCTGTGAATGCTGTTGAGCCGGCGGTTCCACATTATTTAAGATGGTCTGAGCAGCCTATTGTGTGGAGTAGGGAGGATCACCCTCCCCGGGTTGATAATCCGGGTCACTTGGCCCTGGTGGTGGCTCCTCAGGTGGGAGGATATAAGTTCACTAAGGTGCTCATGGACGGCGGCAACAGCATCAACATCCTCTATTATGAGACCTTCCGTCGTATGGGGTTGATTGATAAGAACCTCAGCCAGTCCAATACTGTTTTCCATGGTGTGGTGCCTGGCGAGTCGGCTTATCCAGTTGGTAAGATCGAATTGGAAGTGGCCTTTGGAGATGAGTACAACTACAGGGTGGAAAAATTGACCTTTGAGGTGGTCAAGATAAGAAGTCCATATCATGCCATATTTGGGCGGCCGGCTTATGCCAAGTTCATGGCACGGCCGTGTTACATATACCTACAGCTCAAGATGCCAGGTCACAATGGGACCATTACGGTTCATGGTAGCCGAAAGATAGCCTTGGAGTGTGAGGAAGGTGACGCGGCTTATGCAGAATCTGTTTGAGCAACAGAGGAGCTGAAGTTTTACAAGGATAATGTTGACCCAACAGATATGACATCTCTGAAAAATCCGACCACGGAGCATGAGCCGGCAATGAAATTTAAGTCAGCTGATGAGACTAAACTTGTTGATTTCGTTCCAGGTGACTCGTCTCAGCAGTTCAGCATCAGTGCCAATTTGGATCCAAAATAGGAAAGCGCGCTCATCGAGTTCATCCGTGAGAACAGGGACATCTTTGCATGGAAACCTTCTGACATGCCAGGTGTACCTAGAGAACTCGCTGAGCACACTCTCAATGTTGATCCAAAATTTAAGCCGGTCAGGCAATTCCTTCGACGGTTTAATGAAGAGAGGCAGAAAGCCATTGGTGAGGAGGTGGCCCGGCTCTTGGCAGCCGGGTTTATTGTTGAAGTCTTTCACCCAGAGTGGTTAGCTAACCCGGTGCTCGTGCTTAAGAAGAATGGCACCTGGCGGATGTGTGTGGACTACACGGACTTAAACAAGGCATGTTCGGCTGATCCTTTCGCTCTCCCTCGTATTGGTCAAATCATTGATGCCACGGCGGGTTGTGAGCGTTTAAGTTTCTTGGATGCATATTCTGGATACCATCAGATTAAAATGGCAGTTAAGGACCAGGAGAAGACGGCGTTCATCACTCCCTTTGGAGCCTTCTGTTATGTGTCTATGCCTTTTGGACTCAAGAGTGCACAGGCGACTTATCAGCGTTGCGTGCAGAAGTGTCTTCATAACCAGATTGGGCGCAATGTTCATGCCTATGTGGATGATATTGTGGTTAAGTCCAGGGAGAAGGAAACCTTGATAGATGATCTGAGGGAAACCATTGATAATCTCCGGGTCTACAAGATGATGCTTAACCCGGCCAAGTGTGTTTTTGGTGTTCCTGCAGGCAAGCTCTTGGGTTTTCTGGTTTCTCATAGAGGCATTGAAGCTAACCCGGAGAAGATCAACGCAATTACCTCTCTGGCTAAGCCGGCGTGTATAAACGACGTCCAGCGCCTGGCGGGTCGTATCGCTGCTTTAAGCTGGTTTATAAGCCGTTTGGGTGAGAAGGCCATGCCATTGTACCACTTGATGAAGAAAACTATGACTTTGTCTGGAATGATGCTGCTAATACTGCTTTTGAGGATTTGAAGAGACAGCTGGCGGAGCCCCCAGTTCTTGCTTCTCCGGTTGACAAGGAGCCTTTATTACTGTATGTAGCTGCTAACACACGGGCCGTCAGTGTGCCTGTGGTGGTGGAGTGCAAGGAAGAGGGTAAGGAGCATCTGGTTCAGCGGCCGGTTTATTACGTCAGCGAAGTGCTCATCGAGTCCAAACAGCGGTATCCACATTGGCAGAAGCTTGTTTATGGTGTGTTCATGGCAAGCCGGAAGCTTAAGCATTATTTCCAGGGTCACCCTATCACTGTGGTTAGTTCTGCTCCCCTTGGAGATATCATCCAAAACAGAGAAGCCATAGGAAGAGTGGCTAAGTGGGCTATAGAGCTCGGGCCTCATGGTCTGAAATACGTACCACGCACTGCTGTTAAATCTCAAGCTTTGGTGGATTTCATCAACGATTGGACAGAGCTACAAGTGCCCGAGGAAAAGCCAGATAATACAAATTGGACTATTCACTTCGATGGGTCCAGGCAATTGGAGGGCTCGGGGGCTGGAGTTGTATTGGCTTCCCCTAAAGGTGACAAGTTTCATTATGTGCTACGGTTGATGTTTCCTTGCACTAACAATGCGGCTGAGTACGAGGCCTTGCTCCATGGTCTTCGGATGGCTAAGGAGATGAGCTTGAGCCGGGTAAGGTGCTTCGGCGACTCAGACTTAGTGGCTCAACAAGTATCAGGCAAGTGGGATTCCAAGGACCCTCTCATGGTGGCTTATCGCCGTGAAGTTGATGCCATTGCTGGACACTTTCAGGGTTACCAAGTAGAGCACATCGATCGCAGGAAGAACGAGGCGGCTGATGCATTAAGCCGGCTGGGCTCTCAGCGAAAACCGGTGCCGGCTAATACTTTCCTGGACATCTTGCATAACCCTTCTTTTAAGGTACCTACAGAGGAAGATTTGGCTGTCCCTGACCCGGAGGCACAGTTGGTGGCAGCTCTCCACATCACCCCGGATTGGACGGTGCCATACTTGGCTTACATGACCCGGGGAGATTTGCCTGAGGATGAAACTTTGGCCAGACAAATAATCCGGCGGTCTAAGTCAATGGTTGTGTATCAATGGTGAGCTACAAAGCCGCAGTGTTACGGGAGCGTTCCAGCGTTGTGTTTCCCCTGAGGAGGGTCAAGAAATCTTGCGTGAGATTCACGAAGGGGATTGTGGCCATCATGCCGGCTCAAAATCCCTTGTGGCCAAGGCTTTTCGTCATGGTTTTTATTGGCTGACGGCTCATGCTGATGCGGAGGACTTGGTCAGTAAATGTGATGGTTGCCAGAGGTTCTCGCGACGGGCTCATGTGCCGGCTCAGGAGCTGAGGATGATTCCAATTACTTGGCCATTTGCAGTCTGGGGGCTTGACATGGTTGGGCCTTTTAAAAGGTCCAAGGATAAAAAGACCCACCTCTTGGTGGCAGTTGACAAGTTCACAAAGTGGGTTGAAGCAGAGCCAGTTAGTAAGTGTGACGCAGCCACGGCGGTTCAGTTCATGAAAAGGGTGATATTTCGCTTTGGCTTTCCACACATCATTATAACTGACAATGGCACCAATCTATCTAAGGGCACTATGGAGGAGTTTTGTCAACGAGAGCATATTCGACTTGATGTTTCATCAGTGACTCATCCTCAATCCAATGGTCAAGCTGAGAGAGCTAATCAGGAGATCTTGAAGGGCATTAAGCCCCGGCTTTTAGTCCCTTTGCAACGGACGCCGGGTTGTTGGGTGGAGGAGTTACCCTCAGTGTTATGGAGCATCAATACTACTCCTAACAGGTCTACAGGTTACACGCATTTCTTCATGGTTTATGGAGCGGAAGCAGTCCTCCCAAGTGACATCCGTCATGACTCGCCTCGAGTGGCGGCTTATGTTGAGGCGGATAATGAACAGGCGCGCCAAGATGCTCTTGACTTGTTGGACGAGCAGCGTGACGTGGCAGCAGCTCGCTCAGCAATTTACCAACAAGACCTGCGCCGTTATCACAGTCGCCGGGTTAAGTCCCGGGTCTTCCAGGAAGGTGATCTGGTGCTCCGGCTCATCCAAGATCAAACAGATGCACACAAGCTATCCCCGCCTTGGGAAGGACCCTTTGTGGTCAGCAAGAACTTGCACAACGGGTCATACTACCTTATTGACGTTTGGGAGCATAAAGATTCACGCAAGTCGGAAGAGGAGACCCGTCGGCCGTGGAACATAGCTCAGCTTCGGCCTTATTACACTTGAGCCGCCGGCTCTCATGATGTACATATCTCTATAGTCATGTATATATTATGTTAAATAATAAAGCAGGACCTCTGTCCTTTTCTCCTCCAAAGGTAAACGTATTATTTCCATTACACCATCAAATGGTCACTTGGAGGTGGATCCGGCTTATGATCGTATTCGAATCTAGCCGTAAACAATATAGTCACCTGGGGGCTTCCTGTTCAAACATAGGTCGTATTCGAACCAAAGAGAACATAGCTGTCGATACCCATTTGATTGGCAAAGTGCTGAGCTCATTGGGGAGTTTTCTTTGATCATATTTGAATCATAGCTCAACCCCCTTTGGGAACCGACGTGGATCGTATTCGAATCAGCGTCGTTAAACAACTCTTAAGGTCATTTGGGGGCTTCCTGTTCAAACATGGGTCGTATTCGAACCAAAGAGAACATAGTTGTCGGTACCCTCTTGATAGGCATCACCAAAGCCACTGGGGGCTATATGATCGCATTCGAATCTTAGCTTAACCCCTTTGGATGGTTCTCTGGTCGTATTCGAACCTGAAGCCCCTAAGTTTTGATCTTCTGACTTACAACAAGTTCTTTTGGTCACATCAGCAGTGTGCAAGGGCGGTTTTTGGCTCCGCCAGCTTAACTTTGGTAACACGCAATACGCCTTATCGATACTGGTGAACCGACATTGAGATTTTAACCATACTATTCAGGTTACATGAACCGGAAATATGCTTGAAGGTTTGTACGTATGTTGTTATGGTTACATCAAAGATATAATTGAGGGCCAGTCTTTGGTGACTTCGTTCATATTCCGGGTTATATATATAAGGTTTATGATTCTCAGTGCGGTAAGCCGCCTAGAGACTTGTGACTTGTTTCCTATGCAGGATGGTTCAATACAGCTATTCGAGCTTAAGGAAAATAACTGATCAATTATAACCCAGAGGAATAAGAAAAAGGAGTTTCAATGGAGCTAAGCATTCAACACGTGCACGATGGCACGACAAAATTAAGTATTTGTCCTACTCTATTACAAGACTCCCCGAGTCCAAAAGATGAGGCATTGTTTTAAGATGTAGTCATGAGCCGCCTACAAGTCAAGATGCTTGTTGAGTTGAAGCTTCCGGCTCATCCCTCTCCGCTCCTCCGGCTGTTCCCATGACCTGGAAGGTTGACGATTTCCAGTCAATGCCGCTGAAAGCTTCAAATTGAGCCTCCACGTCAATTAACCCGGCCGGGTCAATTTCTGGGGCAAAGGTGTGCTTACGAGTCGGCGGGACCAAGCTGATGGCTTCATAACGCGGAGTGGGGATCCTCTGATTCTCTACGTCGTAGACCGGCTGGTACTTGGTAAGGTCGGTGTCATTCCCAATCAGGGTGGCCACCGGGCGCACGATCTTCACACAGGCAGCAAAGTCTTTTTGGTCGAAGGGGGTGCCGTCTTCCTTCAGGCTGTGGTATCCAAGTGCAATGTCAGCCGGGTCTAGCTCTGGAAGGAAAGCCTTGGCCCGGCTCAGTGCAGCTATGGCTCCGGCTCTTGCAGAGGCCCGTCGCAGCTCTTGGAAACGCTGAGGAAGAACGACAAGCCGCCGAAGTACATCCGCCAGGTGAGTCGGAACCTCATTGGACAGGGCCACAACGGCCAAGGTGCGCTGTGACCCGGTGTAGAGTTTCTCCACCAAGGTGTACACGGCCTTCAGCTTGGTCAGCATGTTCTGATTGAGGTTGGCGCTTCTGGGACCTGTTTAACAAAGTAAGATAAGCCCCTAGCAATGATGGGAATTATGAGACATAAAGAGTATAAACTTGTTGAAAGCCTACAAAATGACTTACCGAAGATTGCGGCGACCATCTGTGACACATGGCGTTTTAAGCCGGAGAGTTCGGCGGTTCTCTCCGTCTGTTCGGCCCGGCTGACCAGAGAAGCCTTCTCTTCGGCCCAAGCTTTCCTTTCGGTTTCAAACTTCTTCTTCAGCTTCTCTTGAGCAGCAACACTGGACTCAAATTTAGCGTTGGCCTTCCGGGTCTCAGTTTCCTGAGTCTTCAGGCGGTTCTTCAGCTCAGAGATATCAGCTTCAAATTTCATGCAAGCAGCCTGTGCAATTTCTGGGTTATAGTATGAATAATTATTATACAACTTTAAAGTCCCAAGCACTTTCCAAGCAAAGACACTTGGCACTTGGGGGCTAATGTATGCTGAAAGGTTCTATCTACAAATTGCCGGTTCATGAAAGTAAGCCGGAAGTTAAGTCTACAACATATTCTATCATAAGTAGTAGACTTGGGGGATAGTATGGTAAAGATGACTATGCAGTAAGCAAGAGAGTGGTACCTCAGATTTCTGCTGTATCTGCTTCACCATGTCGATCTCCAGGTCCCGGCTGTTGTGCACCTGATGGACATAGCCGGAGATGATATCTCCAATGCTCAGGTTAGCGTAGTTGGTGATGTCCAGCTTGGCCCTGCGGCGCTCTAGCAACTCTTCCTTGGCAGAGCACTTAGCCAGCGCAGTGGGTCTCCCCGGCTCGACAAATTCCGTCCGGGTGATTACCACGTCCGGGTCATCGGTCGGCTGAGCTGGGCTGGAGATCTCCGGGTTAGCAAAAGTCTCTGTGATTGGCTCGTCGGTTGGAGCGGTGGCTTCAGGAGCAGAGGCAGCTGGCGGTTCTTGAGCTGAAACCTCCGGCTCAGTCAAGACCGGCTCTTCGACCGGTTTATTCTTCTTCGCCCTCTTGCTCAGCTTTGCCTGGGCACTGAAAGGACAAAAGGTTAGTACAAAGGCATGAGTAAAGATAAGTACAACATAAGATGATCATTGTTACCCG
Organism: Aegilops tauschii subsp. strangulata; assembly: GCF_002575655.3. Classification (NCBI taxonomy): domain Eukaryota; kingdom Viridiplantae; phylum Streptophyta; class Magnoliopsida; order Poales; family Poaceae; genus Aegilops; species Aegilops tauschii. Next base: position 101,887,534 of record NC_053036.3, on the reverse strand, counting down.
GGTGCGGTCTTGAAAGCCGGCAGGTTAGATTGCATAGAATCACCAGAGTAAGGTGAAGTTTCCTGATAATTTGAATCAGAAGAATTGAGCGGTTGACGAGTAACGCCCGCCAAAGGGTGAAAAGGATATAAGTTGGAGATAACCTCGGTCCGGCGCTTCCTCGATGCATCAGGTAAGCCGGAGGAGAGGTATGCATCCTTGTTGGTCCGGGTGTGCCGCCGGTTCTCATGAATCTGTTGCTTTAAAAGAAATTGAGGATCTTGATAAGCTAAAGGATGTGAAAATCTTACTTTCTGGGTCACTCTTCGGACTTTCGGCCTTGGCAAGGGCTCCGAGTCGGAGGAAAGTATAGTTACCTCTTCAGTCACCGGGTTACTTGCTCCGGTATCATCCTGCGGATAATCAAGTCTGTGAGATAGTTAAAAACATATCAAAAGCAGAGTAAGAGCCTGAGGAATCAAGGGTTACCTCTGACTCGGAGCTATCACTTAGCTGAAGCAGCTCTGAGGCAGTAGGCCTGCTTCCCTTCTTGCGAGGGGCGGCTCTCCTGGCGGCTTTCTTAGCCTTCCTGGCTTTTTTGGCCGCCTCATGGTAATATTTGACCTTCTAGAACTTGTCATTAGCCTGAAACATACAACAAAGGTTTCTTAAAGTTCAGATGGAAACTATTCAAAGGAAAACCAAGGTGTTTAGGTCAGTGGCTTACCGCCGGAGCCGGGTTAGCTTGGCAGAAGGGGTTCAAGCCGGTCCTCCCACAGTCGGCCAAGCTCTCATTCAGGAGAGACTTGGTCATGTCGTCCACAACGTCCTCAGGAAGATCATTGGGGCTGTGCCACAGAGGATCATCCTTCCGGCCCGTGTAAGCACACATTAAGCCGGGGCGGCGGCTCAAAGGGATCACCCGCCAGGAGATCCAAACCCGGACCAGATCAATGCCGTTGAGACCGTTTCCCAGGAGAGCCTTGATCTTATTGATGATGGGGATCAGAGGTTGACGCTCCGCCTGAGATAGTTTGTCTGGCAGAGGGTGATTTGGCTCCAGACGCAGGGCACGAAAGCCGGGCAGAGGGCTCTCGTCAGCCGGAGAAGTGTCCTGGCAGTAGAACCACGTCTGGTTCCAGTCCTTTGGATGGCTTAGTGGTTCAGCGTAAGGAAAAAGGCAATCTCCCCGTCGTTGAATGGAGATTCCACCAAGTTCCAAGCTCGGCCCATTGGCACACTCGTTCTGGCGGTTCAGATAGAACAGCTCCCTAAAAAGCAGTAGGCTGGGTTCTTCTCCAAGATAGACTTCGCAGAATACTTGGAAGTTGCATATAATTGACATGGAATTGGGTCCTATGTCTTGTGGCCGCAGATCAAAGAAGTTCAGAACCTCTCTAAAGAATTTTGAGCCGGGCGGTGCGAAACCCCGGCTCATGTGATCAGCAAATATCACCACCTCACCATCTCTAGGTTGAGGTATCTCCTCCGACGGGTCAGGGGCACGATAATACATGATTTCCTTCTTGGGCAAGTAACCCGTCTTTACGAAATCAGCTAAAGTGTCGTCGGTGACATTGGATCTCATCCAGTTGCACGTGATGGGTGCCTTGGGAGCTTTGGGAGGCATTGTGAAAGATGAAGCCTATGACAAAAGGAAAATGTTCGGTTCAATTATAAGCCGGCAGACGTCTACAGTTTAATACTCAAATGGCGGCTTATGAGAGGGGCCTAATGACATATGGTTAAATGCATCGGGTTATCTAAGCCGCTAAATGTATCGTGAGTAATTCGAATTATCTACAGCTTTATCATTAAATGAGCCGGAAAGTTTACGGCGCGCAGTTTCTTTTAAGCCGGAAATGTGAGCCGCCATAGCTCAGCAGATGCAATTTTTGACTAAGTGTGGTGAAAACAAGTTTCACAGATCGCAGTAATTATTTTGGATCAAACGGTTGGCTAAAAGGAAAAATATCTAGACCTAGAACAGACACAGAAAAAGTTCAAGGGTTTGAACGGAGCCTTTATGCAATGAAAGGGGATCTATGTACATTGGGAATGGGTGTGAAACAGCTACCGCAGCAGTTCTGTGCAGTCTAAAGATCAAGAAAAGGTGGTAATAATGAAATCTATCAAGAGCTCGCGATGAACGGCGACGAACACGGGAAGAACAGCAAAGAACCCTAATGCGGATCTATTCTATGGAGTGGCAAGGGCTTACAGGTGCTGGAGACTTGCGGAGGTCGCCGCCGTTTCTCTGGTCAAGTCAGGTTGATGCAGCGGCCTGAGTCGGGGAAGACGAGGAGACCCGCGGCGGCGGCGGTGGTGGAGCTCGAGCGGCAGTACAATGGCGAGAGGAGGAAGACGATGGAGGCGACCAGTAACTGAAGCCTCATGGGCCGGGCTATTTATAAGGTGAGGCTCATAAGTGGGCGCGAGAAACGAGGAGGTCACGGCGTGATTATCTCACCACAAAAACGCCTCGATTTTCGGGATGGCAATTAAAGATAAGATCCATTGCGGATATGGTGGAATAAAAATGGACTTAATGGAAGATGACGTCATGGAGGGTTACCAAGAATCTAGAAGATGACATCACGGCGGGTTATAATCTTCGCACGACCATAAGCCGGAAGATCCTTTCTCTCAAAAGAATTGAAGATTGACATGAACCGGTTCAAATCAATCTGGGGCCTAATATTGAGGATATAACCATTAGAGTCACCCGCCAGGAGGGGCTGGGTTACTCATAATGGTCATCACGCGAAGCCCAGTACCGAGCTTAAAGATGACGGGTCAATGATGGGCCTAAGACCCGGAGATGGCTTAAGGCCCGTAGTGATAACCGCCATTATGGTAGAACTTGTAGTGTAAGGCAAGAATAGTTGAGAGTCCGAGCCGGACACTCTTATGAGCCGGCCGGGACTCTGAGAGCCGCTGGGTGTCAACCTCTCTATATAAAGGGGCGACCCGGCGGCGGTTTAGGGAGCAGGAAGATCTTGTCAAGAACCAGGCATAGCAATTAAGCTCCCTGGTCATCGAAACCATAATCAATACCATCTCAACTGGACGTAGGCTTTGCCTTCACCGTAAGGGGCCGAACTAGTATAAACCCTGTGTTCCTTGTCCCGTTTAACCCCTTTAAGCTTCCTAGTTGCGATGGCTCCACGACTAAGTCCTAGCTCGAGGACATCTGCCGTGACAATTCCACGACAGAGGGTGAGAGGGATGCGGGGGTGTGCATGCACAAGAGAAAGTTAGCGCTAGCTACAAAGATAAGAGGGTTGTGTAGGTGTAAAATACGAATAGAGATCATATATACTTCATTATAAAAAGCGAATTCAGATATTTGAAGAATTTATCATAGTGTTTCAAACCGACGCAAGTGTGAATATATATAACGGTGATACACATGGTGTGGTTATGAACATGTTATACTACATTTAGTATATTTGATCTCTACTCTTATAAAAAAACGGAGTTGTTGATGATGGTGTGCCTGCGATCCTGCATTATAGGCCGTCCGATTTATATTTGGCGGATAGCAAGGAAACTATGATGGTTGAAGTTGGCAACAATCATGATTGTAGATTCTTATTGAAAAAGAGAAACGAATTCAAATTTAGTTCGAATTGCAGTGGTAGTATAGACATTTGGAATGCACTAAAATGTTGGTATGAGTAGGTTACATGCATTATACAGCAAGCGAAAAAATTTAATTGGACATAACATGGATTCATACTCCCTCCTTCCATCTATATAGGGCGTAATGAGATTTTTAAGACCGCCTTTGACTATTGACAAGATTAATAGTACATGACATGCACAATATGAAAATTATATCATTGAAAGAACCTTTCACAGACAAACTTAATGGTGTGCTTTGTGTAAGTTGCATGTCATATATCATTGCTCTAATATTTGGTCAAAGTTAGCATGGAAAAACGCATTAGGCCCTATATAGATGGAAGGAGGGAGTAGCTTAGAATAGCATTTGTATAGTAAAACGGGGCAAGACTCTCTCTTTGTGTGGTGTGGATAGTTTTATTTTTTCGTTTTCTTTTTGGTTGAGGGAAGTGCGAATTGATTTGGTACGTACAAGTACAATATTACTACACGTTAGGCTTGTCCCTGAAATTCAACCCGCGTCTTGTTATATCCCGAAAATTCAGATATCGTGCTCCCAAAACTGGCGCCTTCACAACCCGCGCCTTGCTATCCCGAAATTACAACGCGCGCGAAAACTCCCTCCAGCTGCCAAATCCTGACACACGAAATCCCCCTTCTAACCCTAAGCCGAAAGGGCCGCTAGTTCAAATCGGTGGGGGGTACTTTTGTAACACACCCTACATTTTGGACAAGCGCGTCCCTAAGTCATGCTTCACCCCCTCCCATCGCCCCCTTTTCGCCATTCGAAATCCCAGGCCGCCATAACCTCTCCGCTCCAGCCGCGAAACCCCACCCTCCTCCGTCCGCCACGTCACCGCTGCCCAGCCGGAGCCTCCTCCCCGACGACATCGTCCACCGCAACAGCTCGACGTCCCTCGTCCACCTCCCCGGATGAGGATCCGTCGTCCATCTCGCCGACCCGCCGGTTCAGCCGCCCCGTACTCCACCTCCAAGGAGCTGCTCCGACGATCGCCTCATCTATCGCGGCTGCTCCATCCCCACAGCTCCGCCTTAACTTGCTCCACCGGAACCGCAGCATCCTCACCGACTCCTCGGACGAAGCCGAGGCCTACTCGGCGCCACCAAAGAGGTTGTACACTCATCGCATCGCACCTTCTCCTTAACTCGACCTCCCGGCGCCGACGGTGCTCCATCCCGCACCCCCATGGAGCGGCTATCTTGAAGCTGGCGCCGCGGGCGACATCTCCACGGCGGCTCTCCCCCAGTGCGAGGCCCCTTCGGCGGCGGTGTCCATACCAGCCGGATCTGATGCTGCTGCTCTGGCTCTCGCTCGATCGCTCCCTCGCCCAGCTGCTGCTGCTGCTCTCCCCCTCACTCGTGATGCTGCTCTTCTCTGATTAAGCCACACTTCAGTCGACTGAATCGACTTTTGGGTCAGTCGATTTTCAGGGGTTGGGGGGGCTTGCTGGAGTTAAGGAAGAACCACCCGCAGCGGGGACGGGGGCTCGCCGGAGAGGTACCCCACTATCTATCTTAGGGTTCAAGGTGGGGGCGGGGGGCCTAGAGAGCTGGCCGGGGCGGCGGTGGCGAGTTGTTTCGGGGCGGCGCTGGGGCCGGCGGTTCCACCGGTGATGGCTGGCGGCTCAGGGGGTGCAGGTTGAATATGAACTGCAGGCCCTCCCTAAACTACATGTCAAGTGCCTCTCTGCTACCATTGCGTTTAGTTTCGACAGTAGCATTCAGATTCCACAGTAAATTTCAGTTTCGATAGTTAAGTTCAGAGTCAACAGTTTTTACCTCATCTATTGTAGTCAGGTGGTTTTTGGTGATGTTAATTTTACATCCATTTTACATCATCTATTGGAGATGCTATTAGAATCCCACTTGAGATTGACGATGTATGTCTTGTGCTGCTTCAGCCTTGACGTCTTACGGCTCACCGGACCTGCTCCAACGACAGAACGATCCATCACAACAGAGCAGTGCCCTGGACGCCGTCTACAGATTCCTCAGATCTTCCTCCACACCTCCGACAGCCACCTCTGCCTCAACTGCTTCAGCGACCAACCCAATGATGCTGAGGTCGACACGGCTACGGCAAAGAGGGTGTACACTTGTTGCATCACTTATTACTATACATTCACGTCGATCCATTAGGGCTATTTTTGTTCAATGGAAAAACGTCGATCCACTGGTTGTTACCATCACTCTAAATTTCTGCATGCTCTCCTTACATAATCTCACCATATTTTTTTGTATGCATGTCAGATATTGTACACAGTCATGCTGAACATGTAGAGAAAGAGAAGAGTTTTGCGCGGCAATACAATGTCATGCAGACATCGCTCCATGGTGGGTTCAATGGCAAACCCTCCCCACCCCTCTCCAGATTGTAATCCAGAGGAAGATATCTGTTCTGAGGCAGATTCAGACGCCACTGACCACTCCTATTTACCCCCCAAGGTGTTTGCTCTACCTTGGCATGATGATGTTAGTCATATCATGCATATGTTGCCTTGCCGTGCCTACTTTTGACATCATATATGTCATCTGCTTAGTTTAGACATGTTCTGTAATGCCACCTGTTTAGTTTCTATATCATATATCGGAATTATGCAGTCTCATGTCTTTTAGCCAGCCATAATATATGTGAAATGTGCAATGCCATCCTGTTTAACCAAGCATCATATATTTGAATGATATCTTGCCCATCCTTTTCTTCATTACATTTCCATTTGTCGACAATGTTTGTACATTAAACTACTCTTCCTGTGAATCAGCCATTTGGGTGGGAGATGGAAAAATCTGGAGTGAAAACAAGGCCTTCAGAGCAGACAGTGCTACCTGTCGAAGCAGATCTCTTGTTGGGTCCCGATAGCTCCTTAGAGATGGATTCAGAGACAGATGATCAGTCCTATTCCCCCACTGAGGTGTATGCTCTAACTTGGCACGATTATACTGCTCATATCATGCATACGGTGTCTTGCTGTAACGCCCACGATGCGGCTATATCTCCCACGTGTCGAGGCACGACTTAGAGGCATAACCGCATTGTGGTTTTGTCGCAAGAAGGGTCATCTTCACACAATCCCATGTAATGAACAAGAATGGGATAAAGAGTTGGCTTACAATCGCCACTTCACACAATACATAAATATAATCCATACATCATCCAAAATACACACATAGACCGACTACGGTCAAGATACAAATGAAAATAAGATAACCCCAAATGCTAGATCCCCGATCGTCCCAACTGGGCTCCACTACTGATCATCAGGGAAAGACACATAGTAACGACCACGTTCCTCATCGAACTCCCACTTGAGATCGATCCCATCATCTGCACTAGCATCGTCGGCACCTGCAACTGTTTTGGTAGAATCTGTGAGTCACGAGGACTCAGCAATCTCACACCCGCGAGATCAAGACTATTTAAGCTTATAGGAAAGGATGGTGCAATGAGGTGGAGCTGCAGCGGCAATAAGCATATATGGTGGCTAACATACGCAAATGAGAGCGAGAAGAGAGGCAACGGAACGGTCGTCTTCTAGCACTGACCAATAAGTGATCCTGAACTCCTACTTACGTCATTCATAACTCAAACCGTGTTCACACAGTTGATGTATTTTAACGGGGTCAAGTGACAAGTTCTCTACAACCGGACATTAACAAATTCCCATCTGCCTCATAACCGCGGGCACGGCTTTCGAAAGATAGTACCCTGCAGGGGTGTCCCAACTTAGCCCATCATAAGCTCTCACGGTCAACGAAGTATAAACCTTCTCCCAGGAAGACCCGATCAGTCTCGGAATCCCGGTCTACAAGACATTTCGACAATGGTAAAACAAGACCAGCAAAGCCGCCCGAATGTGCCAACAAATCCCGATAGGAGCTGCACATATCTCGTTCTCAGGGCACACCAGCTTGTCCAAGCTTCCGGTAGGCCAGACCAGAGTTGCCCCTGGTGGCCACCGGTGACTGACAGGTTGGACCAATACTCAGAGGAGCACTGGCCCGGGGGTTTAAATAAAGATGACCCTCGGGCTCGCGAAAACCCGGGGGAAAAGGCTTAGGTGGCAAATGGTAAAACCAAAGTTGGGCCTTGCTGGAGGAGTTTTATTCAAGGCGAACCGTCAAGGGGGTCCCATAAATCACCCAACCGCATAAGGAACGCAAACTCAAGGAACATAATACCGGTAAGACAGAAACTAGGGCGGCAAGAGTGGAACAAAACACCAGGCATAAGGCCGAGCCTTCCACCCTTACCAAATATATAGATGCATTAATTAAATAAGAGATATTGTGATATCCCAACATATCCATGTTCCAACATGGAACAAACTTCAACTTCACCTGCAACTAGCAACGCTATAAGAAGGGCTGAGCAAAAGCGGTAACATAGCCAAACAACGGTTTGCTAGGAAAGGATGGTTAGGGGCTGACATGGCAATATGGGAGGCATGATATAGCAAATGGTAGGTAGCGCAGCATGGCAATAGAACGAACAACTAGCAAAGCAAAGATAGAAGTGATTTCGAGGGGTGGTCATCTTGCCTGCAAGGTTCTTAGAGTTGTCGAAAGCTTGATCCTCGTAAGCGTACTCAATAGGTTCCTCGTTCACGAACTCGTCTCCCGGCTCTACCCAAAGCAAGAGCACAAGCAAACGGAACCACAATCAATCACGAGAAATGCACAAGCAACATGATGCAAAACATGAATGATATGCAAGATATGATATGCGATGCATATGCGTGCTCCGGAAGGGAAATTATGAACAAGGCAGTAACTTGGCAAACCAAGTATGCCACTGGAAAGATGAGATGATTTCGGTTGAAATCGATATAAAGATCACCGGAAACGGATGCACGGTTTGCAAATAGCAACCAAAACAAGAATGACACGAATCTGCGATTAACAGCATGATAGCACTTAGAATGCAACAAGTAACAATGCCACAGCACTCCAACGTAGCAACAAAGCATATGACAGTAATCTACAGGTGATTCTTGACAAAAGATGAACACTGAGCTACGGCTAGATCACAACAGAACAAGCTCAAGCAAGCATGGCAAAAGTGTAAAAGATAACAGGATCACAGACTTGGTGAAATTACTGGACATGGCAGAAAACAGCATCAGATAGCAATGTTTAGAGCACGAAATCAACATGCTACAGGAAGTTAACATAGGAAAACAAGGCATGGCAGTGTTCTACTAAATGCATATGACAAAAGTCCCTTACTGACCATAAGCCAAAAAGGAACAGAAGATATGATGGCAAGCATGTAACCTTAGCAAGTTTCGTTAACAGGTTTCAGACTTGGCAGAAAACAGAGCATGGCAGAAACAACAATATGAAGGCATGTTAGTGAGCTTGATGCACTCACCACAAGGCAATGCATGACACAACAATCATGCCTACAGCAAGATGGCGTATTTATGAAGCTATCCATGGCAAGAACAAAAGCATGGCATGTATGGATCAACTACAACAAGCTTGGCAAAAATGAATATCATGTTAAGAATCTGCCAGAAATATTTTATAGCAAACGTAGGGCAAGATTGAGTCATGCTATGGCACTCCACAATTGCAAAAAAAGGCAGGAATGGGTCAATTACAACAATATCTACAAAACATCCTTACTGAACATCTCCAAAATATGCATGGATCTCTCTGTAGCATCAAGTTTACATGGCAACAAAATAACAGCAGACAGACTTGGAGAAATCACTAAGTCCCTGAAATCAGAAACATTACGGGGCCTAGTTTGCATGCTTGTGCTAGTCACCACAGAGATCATAAAAATACATGGCATACACCCTTGAAAAGATGGCATGGCATACAACAAAACACATGTAGAGCTCATGCCCATAAGATGCACAGATTAAATGCAACAAAAATAACAAATCTCCAATTTCTGATAAGAACCAGCAGACAACAGCAACTAGCACTCTTGCACCAGAGATTTGGGCATTAAGATGGACTCTAATGAACATGGTAAAATTGCACAAAATGAAGATCATCACGAGACGAACAATTTGACATATTACACGCGCGAAACGGAGCTATATGCAGGGAGTTATGATGCTATGAACAAGGGCACATGCTGTAAGAATATCATGACTTAGAGAAAAATTCGGGATCGGGAAAGTCAACCTCACGGGTGCTCGATCGGATCTGGCGAAGGAGCTCGGGCTCGGGGCCCTGCTCGCCGGCGACGGGAGAGAAGAAGGAGACGGCGGGGCTCGGGGGAAGAGGAGGAAGGAGACGGCGACGGCGGCAGATCCTCGGGAGGCGCGGCCCCGGGCGGCGGCTGGCGACGTCGGCGGCGGCGTTGGTGGCGGCGGCTAGCGGGGCGACGGCAGGGCCGGCCGGCGCGGGAGCGGCGGCGGAGGGAGCCGGCGGGCGGCGCGGAGTCGGGCCGAGCCGCGGGCGGCACGCGGCGGCGGACGGGCCCCGCGGGCCCGCGCTGGGCTCGGCGGGCCTCGGCGGCGACGGCGAAGTGGGCGCGGCAAGGGCGAATCCGGAGGCGACACGTCGTGGCGGCGGTGGAAACGTACACGTCCGGCGCGGCGCGAGGGGAGCGGGTTAGGGTTTGGACTGCGAGCGTTAATCAGGAGAGATGCAAATATATAGGTAGAGGGAGTTAGGAGAGTCCAAATGAGGTGCGGTTTTCGCCCACACGATCGTGATCGAACGACCTAGAGCATGGAAGAGAGTTTGGTGGGTTTTGGGATGTTTATAGAGGGGGTTTTGCTGCAACACACAGAAGGCATATGCGGTTACCCGGTTAACCGTTGGAGTACCAAACGACCTCCAAATGGATTGAAACTTGACCGGTGGTCTACCGGTAGTATACCAAGGCCACTTGTCGTGGAATTGTCACGGCAGATGTCCTTGAGCTAGGACTTAGTCGTGGAGCCATCGCAACTAGGAAGCTTGAAGGGGTTAATGCGGGACAAGGAACACGAGGGTTTATACTGGTTCGGCCCCTTACGGTGAAGGTAAAGCCTACGTCCAGTTTGAGGTGGTATTGATTAGGGTTACGATCACCAGGGAGCTAAACAGCTATGCCCGGCTCTCGATGAGATTGTTGTCGCCCTTAAACCGCTGCCGGGTCGTCCCTTTATATAGGGAGGCTGACGCCCAGCAGCCCTTAGAGTCCCGGCCGGCTCATAAGAGTGTCCGGCTCAGACTCTCAACTATACTTGCCTTACCCTACAAGTTCTACCATAATAATGATTGTAACTATGGGCCTTAAGCCATATCCGGGTCTCATCCCATCTCTGGCCCATCGTCTTCAAACTTGGCTCCGGGCTTCTGACAATGACCACGCGAGTAACCCGGCCCCTCCTGGCGGGTGACTCTAAGGTCTATATCCTCAACATTAGGCCCCAGATTGATTTGAGCCGGCTCATGTCAATCTTCAACTCTGCCAACAGAAAAAATCTCCGGCTTACCATTCATGTGAAGGCCATAACCCGGCGTGACGTCATCCTCTGGACTCCGGATAATCCACCGTGACGTCATCTTCCATTAAGCCCGTTTTTTACTCCACCAGATCCGCAACGGATCTTTGCTTTTACTGTCATTCCGAAAATCGAGGCGTCGTGAGGGGGAGATAACCACGCCGTGGTCTCCTTGAATCTCGCGCACACTTATGACATTGCCTTATTAATAGGCTGGCCCGACGGGCTCTTCTCACGCTCCCTTCTTCCTCCTCGCGCCGCAGCCTTTCTCACTGAGCTCGCACTCCGCCGCCGTCGTCTCGGCTCCGGTCTTCGTCAACCTCGGCCGCTGCATCACCCTGACTCGGACCAGATAAACGGCGGCGACTCCCGCACCTCTTCGGCTCTGGTAAGTTCTCACCACCCCGTAGAGTAGATCTGCAGTAGAGTTCATCCACGTTCTTCGTGTTCGTCGCCATTGCCGCAAGCTTCGGTAGTTCTCCTAGTCACTGCCCTTGTTTGATCTTTAGTTTTGTATAGAACCAGTGCGGCAGTTATTTAGGACTTATTTCAAATGCCCGTAGATCTCTTTCTACTGCATAAATGCTTCATTCGAGCTCAAGAACATCCGCTCGTCTGTTTCTAGGTCTAGAAAATTTTCATTTCACTCGACCATTTTGATCCAAAAAAGTTACTGCAATACGTGAAACCTGTTTTACCACACTTAGTAAAAACTGTAACCATTGAAACTTGGCGGCTTACAATTCTGGTTTAAAGAAACCACGCGATGTAGAATCTTCCAGCTTAAAGGAAACCATGCTTCGTAGAATCCTCCGGCTTAAATAACCCACTGTATTTGAGTATATACCATTATTCCCCTTCATAAGCCGCCACCGTAGTTTTGAACTGTAGATCACTTCTGGCTTATAATTAACCCGGACGTATTTTCTTTTTGTCATAGACCACCAATTTTCACCATGCCTCCCAAGGCTCCAATCACTTGCAACTGGATGAGGTCCAACGTCACCAACGAGACCCTAGCCAATTTTGCTAAGTCCGGATATTTGCCTAAGAAGGAAATCATGTCCTACCGTGCCCGTGATCCGTCGGAAGAGAGACCATAGCCAAAGGACGGGGAGGTGGTGATTTTCGCAGATCATATGAGCCGGGGCTTTGCACCGCCCGGCTCAAAGTTTTTCAGGGACGTGCTCAACTTCTTTGACTTGCGGCCTCAAGATATAGGACCCAACTCTGTATCCAACATCTGCAATTTCCAAGTCTTTTGCGAAGTGTATCTTGGAGAAGAGGCTAGTCTGCTGCTCTTCAGAGAGCTGTTTTACTTAAACCGCCAGAATGAGTGCGCCAACGGGCCAAGTCTGGAGTTAGGGGGCATTTCCATCCAGCGGCGTAGGGACTGTCTTTTCCCATACGCAGAGCCGCCGAGCCACCCCAAAGACTGGAACATGACTTGGTTCTACTGCCAAGACACATCCCCGGCTGATGAAAGCCCGCTACCCGACTTTCGCCCAACACGTCTGGAGCCGACTCACCCACTGTCGGACAAGCTGACTCAAGCGGAGCACCAGCCTCTGCTTCCTACTATCAACAAAATCAAGGCCCTCCTGGGCAACGGTCTGAACGGAATCGACCTGGTCCGGGTCTGGATCTCATGGCGGGTGATCCCGTTGAGCCGCCGCCCCGGCTTAATGTGTGAGTACACAGGGCAAAAGGATGACCCGCAGAGGCACAGCTGCAATGATCTTCCAGAAGACGTTGCTGAGGAAGAAACCAAGGCTCTTTTAAACGAGAGCCTGGTGGACTGCGGAAGGACCGGGTTAGCCCCCTTCTGCAAGACCAATCCAGCCCCAGCGGTAAGCCGCTGACTTTAACTTTCTATCTTCATCTGCATATAACTTTCATCTGAACCGTTTTAAGAATTTCATCATTGTATTCTTCAGGCTGATGATAAGTTCTGGCAGGTCAAATATGACCATGAGGCGGCCAAGAAAGCCAGGAAGGCGAAAAAAGCCGCCAAGAAAGCCGCCCCTCGCAAAAAGGGAAGCAGGCCTACTGCTTCGGAGCTGATGCAATTAAGCGACAGCTCCGAGTCAGAGGTAACTCCTGAGCATTTAAGTCCTTACTATATTCACTGTTTGTTGCTGCCCGCCTTATCAATACTTGCTCCTTGACAGGATGACACCGGCGCAAGTAACCCAGTGGTTGAAGAGGTAATGTCACTTTCCTCCGACTCGGAGCCCTTGCTACAGCTGAAAGTCCGAAGGGTAACCCGGAAAGTAAGCTTTTCACATCCTTTAGCTCACCAAGACCCTCAATTTATTTTGAAGCAACAGGTTCATGAAAGCCGGCGTCACACCCGGACCAACAAGGACACCGATCTTTCCGCCGGGTTACCCGACGCAACCAGGAAGCATCGAACTGAGGTTTTTTCTCGCTTGTACCCTTTTCATCCATTGGCGGGTGTTATCCGTCAGCCACTCAACTCTTCTGACTCCAATTATCAGGAGACCTCCCCTTCTTCGGGCGACTCTATGCAGTCGAGTCTTCCGACTTTCAAGACCGCGCCCGGGTAATGACAACCATCTCTCATTATACTTGTCTGTACTTACTCTCTTTGTGCTGAATGTTTCTGTCCTTTCAGCGCCCAGGCAAAGCTCACCAAAAGAGCGAAGAAGACCAGGTCAGCCGGAGTGCCGGACTTATCTGAACCGGAGGTGACGGCTCAAGAGCCGCCAGCTGCCTCCGCCCCCGAAGCCACCACTCCAATGGACACGGCACCTGAGGCCACTGCCCCGACTACCAAGGCAACGACCAAAGCCTCGGTTAACCCGGAGGCCTCCGGCTCAGCTCCGCCAGCAGACGACCCGGACGTGGTAATCACCCGGACGGAGTTTGTTGAGCCGGGGAGACCGACCGTGTTGGCCAAGTGCTCCGCGAAGGGGGAGTTGCTGCAACCCCACCGGGTGAACCTGGACCTCTCCGACTACACCAACTTGAGCATTGGAGAGCTCGTCTCTGGCTACATCAGCCAGGTGCACAAGAGCCGGGACGCGGAGGTCACCATGGTAAACCAGATTCAACAAAAATCTGAGGTATCCTTCTGTTGTATTCTTTCTTACTGCATAGTTACCTTTGCCATGCTAGCCCCCAAGTCGACGACTTATGCTTGAATATGTTGTAGACTTAGGTTCCGGCTTACTCAATTGAGCCAGCAGTATGTAGATAGATACGTTCAATATGCATTAGCCCCCAAGTGCCAAGTGTCTTTGCTTGGAAAACGCTTGGGACTTATATAGTAACTGTCAATAACCCGGAAATATATGCAGGCTGTTGGCAAGAAACTAGAGGCGGACCTTGCGGATCTCAAGAGCCGTCTGAAGATGCAGGAGATGGAGACCTGGAAGGCAAACGCCAAGTTTGTATCCAGCATCGCCACTCAAGAAAAGTTGAAGACCGAGTTTGATGCTGAGAGAAAAGCCTGGGCCGAAGAGAAGGCTGCACTGGTGACCCGGGCGGAACAGGCGGAGAAGGCTCTCTCTGAGAAGACCGCCGAGCTCTCCGGCCTAAAGCACCAGGTTTCCCAAATGGTGGCCGCCATCTTCGGTAAGTCGCCTCACCGGCTTTCATCAAGTTTGTATATGTCATGATTCATCCTTGTCACCGGTTTATCTGATTCTGTTAAACAGGTCCCAGGAGTGTCAACCTCAACCAGAGTGTGGTCACCAAGCTAAAGGCCGTGTATACCCTGGTGGAACAGCTCTACACCGGGTCACAGCGTGCCTTAGCTGTGGTGTCCCTATCCAACGAGGTGCCGACTCACCTGGCCGAAGTCCTGCGCCGGCTCGCCGTTCTGCCGCAGCGGATCCAAGAGCTGCGACGGGCCTCTGCGAGAGCCGGAGCAATCGTCGCGCTGAGCCGGGCCAAGGCATTCCTGCCGGAGCTAGACCCGGCAGACATCGCCCTGGGTTACCCAAGCCTGAAGGAAGACGGCTCAGCTTTCGATCAGAAGGACTTCGCGGCGTGTGTGAAGGCTGTACGCCCGGTGGCCACCCTCATCGGGAACGACACAGATCTGACCAAGTACCAGCCGGGTTATGACGCGGAGAATCAGAGGATTCCAACCCCTCGCTATGAAGCCCTCAACCTGATCCCGCCGGCTCGTCAGCACACCTTCGCCCCGGAGATTGACCCGGCGGGGTTAATTGACGAAGAAGCCCAATTCGAAGCTCTCAGCGGCATCGACTGGAAGTCATCAACCTTCGAGGTCTTGAGATCAGCCGGAGGAGAAGATAGGAATGAGCCGGGGACTTCAACTCAGCGGGCATCATAATTTGGCCAGCGGTTTACCAAACAATGTTCCACCTTGTAGATTTGATGAATCTTGTAATAAAATAGGTGCAACAGTCTATCTCTGCCGTGCCATCGTGCACGTATTGAATGCCAAGGTCTTTTGAAGTTGTCTCTTTTAATGTTTCTCCGGGACATAATCATCCCTTTGTTTTTCTCAACCTCAAAGAGGTGCCTTTAAGTATCCTGCATAAAAACGGCAAACCACAAGTCTCGAGGCGGCTTACCGCCCTGAGAATCAGGTGTTTTCGATAGATAACCCGGAATATGACTCGGAAAAGACCGGTCCTCCATGATACCCTTAACACAGCCGTAATAACACACTTACCAGCCTGTAAGCATACTTCCGGTTTAGATAACCAGGGTAGCAAGGTTGGTACCTTAACTCCGATTTCCTTGCCTTGATGACACCCATGATGTTCAACTAACACTGTAAACCAAAGTTAAGCCGGCAAAGTGAGACCCGGCCGTGCACACCTTGTCATAATCAGAGTAAACTTGTGATAAAGCAGAACAACATAGGGGCTTTCGGTTCGAATACGACCAGAGACCCGGCCCAAAGGGGTTAAGCCAAGATTCGGATACGATCATATAGCCCCTAGTGGGTGTGGCGATGCCAATCAAGAGGGTACCGACAGCTATGTTCTCTTTGGTTCGAATACGACCCATGTTTGAACAGGAAGCCCCCAAGTGATTTTTAAAATTGTTTAACGACGCTGATTCGAATATGATCCACGTCGGTTCTCAGAGGGGTTAAACTATGATTCAAATATGACCAAAGATAACCTCCCAATGAGCTCGGCACTTTGCCAATCAAATGGGTATCGACAGCTATGCTCTCTTTGGTTCGAATACGACCCATGTTTGAACAGGAAGCCCCCAAGTGACCTTACTATTTACGGCTAGATTCGAATACGATCATAAGCCGGATCCTCCTTTAAGTCATCATGTAATCTTGCAATAAGAACAACACGTGTATATTTGGAGGAGAAAAAGGACAGAGGTCCTACTTTATTTCTTATCATAATATATACATGGCTGAGAGAAATATATACACCACGAGAGCCGGTGGCTCAAGTGTAGTAAGGCCGAAGCTGAGCTATGTTCCACGGCCGACGGGTCTCTTCCTCCGACTTACGTGAATCTTTGTGCTCCCGAATGTCAATGAGGTAATATGACCCATTGTGCAAGTTCTTGCTGACCACAAAGGGCCCTTCCCAAGGTGGGGATAACTTGTGTGCATCTGTTTGATCCTGGATGAGCCGGAGCACAAGGTCGCCTTCCTGGAAGACCCGGGATTTGACGCGGCGGCTATGATAACGGCGCAGGTCTTGTTGGTAAATCGCTGACCGGGCTGCCGCCACATCACGCTGTTCATCCAACAAGTGGAGAGCATCTTGGCGCGCCTGTTCATTATCCGTCTCAACATAAGCCGCCACGCGAGGTGAGTCGTGACGGATGTCGCTGGGGAGGACTGCTTCTGCTCCATAAACCATGAAGAAAGGCGTGAAGCCTGTAGACCTGTTAGGAGTAGTGTTGATGCTCCATAAGACGGAGGGCAACTCCTCCACCCAACAACCCGGCGTCCGTTGCAAAGGGACCAAAAGCCGGGGATTAATGCCCTTCAGAATCTCCTGATTAGCTCTCTCAGCTTGACCATTGGACTGAGGATGAGCCACTGAGGAAACATCAAGTCGGATATGCTCTCGTTGACAAAATTCTTCCATGGCACCTTTGGAGAGATTGGTGCCATTGTCAGTTATAATGCTGTGCGGAAAACCAAAGCGGAAAATCACCTTTTTCATAAATTGAACCGCCGTGGCTGCATCGCACTTGCTAACTGGATCAGCTTCCACCCACTTTGTGAACTTATCAACTGCCACCAAGAGGTGGGTCTTCTTATCCTTGGACCTTTTAAAAGGCCCAACCATATCAAGCCCCGAGACCGCAAAGGGCCAAGTGATTGGGATCATCCTCAGCTCCTGAGCCGGCACGTGAGCCCATCGTGAGAACCTCTGGCAACCATCACATTTACTGACCAAGTCCTCTGCATCAGCATGAGCCGTCAACCAATAAAAACCATGACGGAAAGCTTTGGCCACAAGGGACTTTGAGCCGGCATGATGGCCACAATCCCCTTCATGGATCTCACGTAAGATCTCTTGACCTTCCTCAGGGGAGACACAACGCTGAAATGCTCCTGTAACACTGTGATGATGCAACTCGCCATTGATAACGATCATTGACTTAGCCCTCCGGGTTATTTGCCTGGCCAGAGTTTCATCTTCAGGCAATTCTCCCCGGGTTATATACCAGATATGGCATTGTCCAGTCTGGTATGACATGAAGAGCCACCACCAGTCGTGCCTCCGGGTCAGGGATGGCCAAGTCTTCCTCTGTAGGCAACTTAACCGAAGGGTTATACAGGACGTCCAGGAAAGTGTTAGGCGGCACCGGCTTTCGCTGAGAGCCCAACCGTCTTAGAGCATCAGCTGCCTCGTTCTTCCTGCGATCAATGTGCTCCACTTGGTAGCCCTGAAAGTGCCCAGCAATGGCATCAACCTCGCGGCGATAAGCCGCCATGAGAGGATCCTTAGAATCCCACTTGCCTGATACTTGCTGAGCCACCAAGTCTGAGTCACCAAAGCACCTTACCCGGCTTAAGCTCATCTCCTTAGCCATCCGGAGACCGTGGAGCAAGGCCTCGTACTCAGCCGCATTGTTAGTGCAAGGAAACATCAATCGTAGCACATAATGGAACTTGTCACCTTTAGGAGAAGCCAATACAACGCCAGCCCCCGAGCCTTCTAATTGTCTGGACCCATCGAAATGAATAGTCCAATACGTGTTATCCGGCTTTTGCTCGGGCACTTGTGATTCTGTCCAATCATTGATGAAATCCACCAAAGCCTGAGACTTAACAGCAGTGCGTGGCACATATTTGAGACCATGAGGTCCAAGTTCTATAGCCCACTTAGCAATTCTCCCTGTGGCCTCTCTATTTTGGATGATATCACCAAGGGGGGCAGAACTGACCACAGTGATGGGATGACCCTGAAAGTAATGCTTAAGTTTCCGGCTTGCCATGAATACACCATATACCAGCTTCTGCCAATGCGGGTACCGCTGCTTGGACTCAATGAGCACTTCGCTGACATAATAAACCGGCCGCTGAACCGGATGCTCCTTACCCTCCTCCTTGCGCTCCACCACAATAGCCACACTGACGGCTCGTGCATTTGCCGCCACATACAGTAGTAAGGGCTCCTTATCAACCGGAGCAGCAAGGACTGGGGGCTCTGCCAGCTGCTTCTTCAAATCCCAAAGGCGGTATCAGCTGCATCATTCCAGACAAAGTTATCAGTTTTCTTCATCAACTGATATAAGGGCATGGCCTTCTCACCCAAATGGCTTATAAATCGGCTTAACGCAGCGATGCATCCCGCCAAGCGCTGAACGTCATTTATACACGCCGGCTTAGCCAGGGAGGTGATGGCCTTGATTTTCTCCGGGTTAGCCTCAATGCCTCTATCGGAAACCAAGAAACCCAAGAGTTTGCCTGCAGGAACACCAAAGACACACTTGGCCGGGTTAAGCATCATCTTACAGACCCGGAGATTATCAAAGGTTTCCCTTAAATCATCTATCAGGGTTTCCTCTTTGATGGATTTAACCACAATATCGTCCACGTAAGCGTGAACATTGCGCCCAATCTGTTTATGAAGACAGTTCTGTACACAACGCTGGTAAGTCGCCTGTGCGCACTTGAGTCCAAAGGGCATAGACACGTAGCAGAAGCCTCCAAAGGGAGTGATGAACACCGTCTTCTCCTGGTCCTTAACTGCCATCTTGATCTGATGATAACCAGAATAAGCATCCAAGAAACTTAAACGTGCACAACCTGCCGTAGCATCAATGATTTGATCAATACGGGGGAGGGCAAAAGGATCAGCCGGACACGCCTTGTTCAAGTCCATGTAGTCCACACACATCCGCCAGGTGCCGTTCTTCTTGAGTACGAGCACCGAGTTAGCCAACCACTCTGGGTGAAAAACTTCAAAGATAAACCCGGCCGCCAAGAGCCGGGCTACTTCTTCGCCAATAGCTTTCCGCCTTTCCTCATTAAACCGCCGAAGGAACTGTCTGACCGGCTTAAATTTCGGATGAACATTGAGAGTATGCTCAGCGAGTTCTCTAGGTACACCTGGCATGTCAGAAGGTTTCCACGCGAAGATGTCCCTATTCTCACGGATGAACTCGATGAGCGCGCTTTCCTATTTTGGATCCAGATTTGCACTGATGCTAAACTGCTGAGATGAGTCACCTGGAACAAAATCAACAAGTTTAGTCTCATCAGCTGACTTAAATTTCATTGCCGGCTCTTGTTCTGTGGTTGGCTTTTTCAGAGAGGTCATATCTGTTGGGTCAACATTGTCTTTGTAAAACTTCAACTCCTCTGTAGCACACACAGATTCTGCATAAGCCGCGTCGCCTTCCTCACACTCCAGAGCCACTTTCCGGCTGCCGTGAACCGTAATGGTCCCATTGTGACCCGGCATCTTGAGCTGTAAGTACACATAACACGGTCGTGCCATGAACTTGGCGTAAGCCGGCCGTCCAAATATAGCATGGTATGGACTTCTTATCTTGACCACCTCAAAGGTCAATTTCTCCACCCTGTAGTTGTTCTCGTCACCAAAAGCCACTTCCAATTCAATCTTGCCGACTGGATAAGCCGACTTGCTAGGTACCACACCATGGAAGATAGTGTTTGACTGACTGAGGTTCTTATCAACCAACCCCATACGGCGAAAAGTCTCATAATAGAGGATGTTGATGCTGCTGCCTCCATCCATGAGCACCTTTGTGAACTTATATCCTCCCACTTGAGGAGCCACCACTAAGGCCAAGTGGCCCGGGTTATCCACCCGGGGAGGGTGATCCTCCCTACTCCACACTATAGGCTGCTCAGACCACCGTAAGTAGCATGGGACCGCCGGCTCAACAGCATTCACAGCCCTCTTGTGAAGCTTCTGATCTCGTTTGCACAAACTAGTGGTAAACACATGATACTGTCCACCGCTGAGCTGCATTGGATTGGTCTGATAACCTCCCTGTTGCTGTTGATGACCCTGGCCAGACCGTTGATTAAAGCCCCCTTGACCGTTCTGAGGACCAGAATTTGAGCCGCCCCCCGGGCCATGAAAGCCGCTGGCACCTGAGCCGCCGCCCGGGCCATTGTAGTTTTTAAAGGCCTTCATGATTGCACAATCCTTCCACAGATGAGTCGCTGGCTTCTCTCTAGAGCCGTGCCTCGGACAAGGCTCATTCAACAGCTGCTCTAGTGAAGGTCCTGACCCGCCGCCTCGGGGACGGGGCCTCCCCTTGCGTCGCTGGTTATTGCCTTGGGAGTTGGTGTTGGCTACAAACTCTAGGCTGCCATCAGCCTTGCGCTTGCCTCCTCCTTGGTTCCCCGGGTTAAACTGAGGACCCTTGCCATTGCCGTTCTTCTTTCCCTTCCCTGTCCTTTCATCATCTGAAGGGGGATCCTTGGTACCATCGGAATCGGCGTACTTGACAAGAGCCGCCATTAGCGTGCCCATATCAGTGCAGTCGCGTTTAAGCCACCCGAGTTTCATCTTTAGGGGCACAAAGTGACAATTCTGTTCCAACATTAAGACTGCAGAGCCGGCATCCATCTTATTTGATGAATGTATGATCTCCTTAATCCGGCGAACCCAATGGGTCGTGGACTCACCCTCCTGCTGCTTACAGTTAGTCAAATCCACAATTGACATAGACTGCCTACATGTATCTTTGAAGTTTTGGATGAACCGGGCTTTCAGCTCGGCCCAAGACCCAATGGAATTCGGTGGTAGCCCTTTCAACCAAGTGCGGGCAGTCCCATGTAACATCATGGTGAAATACTTGGCCATGGCCGCCTCACTGACCTCCAGCAGCTCCATAGCCATCTCATAACTTTCAATCCAGGCTGCGGGTCGTAAGTCAGCTGTGTAGTTAGGCACCTTCCTAGGGCCCTTGAAGTCCTTAGGTAGACGCTCATTACGGATAGCTGGCACCAAACAAGGGACACCCCCGGTCCTGGTAGGGATACCCACATCCACGGAAGTCGTCGGATAAGTCGGGGGGTCTGGTAAGCCGTCAATTGAGGCACTTGCTCCGCCTCTTGCCGCGCCCTATCCTGGTCTGCTGCATAGAAAGCTCCATTATGAGCCGGGCCATGGCCAGGGGGCGGGTCATGGCGCCGGACGTTACTTGAGCCGGTTGCTGAGACCATGTGTCGGCTGTAACTCGGGCTCTGGCCTGGACGAGGGGTCGAGTGGATCCTGTCCCGGCTGTAGGAGTACGCCTCTTGCTGCGCCAGCGCTGTCTGAAGGAGTTCCCTGACCCGGCGGGTTTCAACAGCCGTCGGAGAGTCGCCGTCAACTGGGAGAGCCGCCAGCCATGCTGCCGCAGCGACCTTGTTCTCCAGCGGGTTATTATAATGACCCGGAGGTATTGGCACATATTGAGGCGGGGCAGGGGCACCTGGGGAGGCCCCATCACTCGTGGCTGAATCAGGGGTCCAGATCCGGGCGCTATGACCCCTGGCGGGTTACTAGACCCTGCACCTGGCGTGTTGAAGAGGTTGCGTGGATCGTAAACCGGAGGGAGTCGAGACTGGGCCTTTTGATGCCTCCTTCTCATGACCTCATTGGCCGCGTTCTGATCCATCGTGAGTTGGAAGGACTGCGCCTGAATCAGTTGAGTCTGGGCATCGAGAGCCGCCCGCTCCGCAGCCAGCCTGATGCCTTCCGCTGCAAGATCCTCCTTAGCTTTTATTAGATCCAATTTCAACTGTGCCACCTCGGTATCATGCTGAGCTTGATCTGCCGGATCAACCGTGGTGGTTAACAGGGCCGTCATCTTGTCCGTGAGATCCATTAGCACCTGAGCCGGGGAAGGCAGCGGGTTTCCCACTCCCACAGCGGGGTTCTGAATAGGTTGCGCACCAGCCATAAAAACTCCAACCTGACTTGGCGGCTCAAAAAGGTCCGGAATACTGTCACCATCGGAACAACCCATGAGCCTGCCATCTTGAAGTTGGTACAACGAGTTTGACTCATCGGTGGCCGACTCGCCGTCAGAGCCGGCGGCCGTCTCATCACCAGACCTAGATTGATCGGAGAGTCCTCCATGGATGCATCCCACAAAAGCGCGCCTTAAGGCAGGCCGGGCCCGGGCGGGTTGTGCGCGCTGAGCCGTTTCGATGAGATCGGCGCAGAGATCCGGCTCAGGGCCCGGCTCACCAATCTTGCCAATGAAAACATGAATTCCGCCGAAGGGGACCCGGTACCCGTACTCAATTGAGCCAGCGTCGGGGCCCCAGTTCGTATCGTCGATGTAGAGCTTGCCGCGACGACTCTTGGTCATCCGGCCCACAGGTATCCCTTGAGCCCTTCGAAGCTGCCCTTCAAGAACTCAAATCCACCGTGCGCTGGCCCCACGGTGGGCGCCAACTGTCATGGAATTGTCACGGCAGATGTCCTCGAGCTAGGACTTAGTCGTGGAGCCATCGCAACTAGGAAGCTTGAAGGGGTTAATGCGGGACAAGGAACACGAGGGTTTATACTGGTTCGGCCCCTTACGGTGAAGGTGAAGCCTACGTCCAGTTTGAGGTGGTATTGATTAGGGTTACGATCACCAGGGAGCTAAACAGCTATGCCCGGCTCTCGATGAGATTGTTGTCGCCCTTAAACCACTGCCGGGTCGTCCCTTTATATAGGGAGGCTGACGCCCAGCAGCCCTTAGAGTCCCGGCCGGCTCATAAGAGTGTCTGGCTCGGACTCTCAACTATACTTGCCTTACCCTACAAGTTCTACCATAATAATGATTGTAACTACGGGCCTTAAGCCATATCCGGGTCTCAGCCCATCTCTGGCCCATCGTCTTCAAACTTGGCTCCAGGCTTCTGGCAATGACCACGCGAGTAACCCGGCCCCTCCTGGCGGGTGACTCTAAGGTCTATATCCTCAACACCACTTGACAAGCCTCGGTCCATTCCGATAACGTTTGACACCCGCTCACGAAAGAAAACAAGAGGGGTGCACCGGAGGAGATGGGAGCGCCGGATTGCAAAACGGACAACGGGGAAAATGTTCGGATGCATGAGACGAACGCGTATGCAAATGCAATGCACATGATGACATGATATGAAATGCATGACATGAACAAAATGCAAAACGAAAGACAAAACCCGACCATGGAGGGAATATCATAACACATAGCCGAAAATGGCAAGAGTTGGAGTTACAAATATGGAAAGTTACATTCGGGGTGTTACACTTGCATTGCATAGTTTAGACATCATATACACAATATTCAACACCATGTTCTTAGTTCAGACATCATATCGAATGCCCTCTGTTTAACATATAAATCACATATGTGAATTAAATGATGCGATCCTGATTACTTAGATAACATGTAGGTGAATTATGTCATGCGATCCTGTTTAGTTATTCATCATATCTTTGAATTATGTTATGCTATGCTATCCAGTTTAGATAGACATCATATATGTGAAATTATGTCATGCTATCCA
Source organism: Aegilops tauschii subsp. strangulata (assembly GCF_002575655.3). Classification (NCBI taxonomy): domain Eukaryota; kingdom Viridiplantae; phylum Streptophyta; class Magnoliopsida; order Poales; family Poaceae; genus Aegilops; species Aegilops tauschii. The sequence continues at coordinate 101,863,504 of NC_053036.3, read as the reverse complement.
TTTTAGTTAAACAATATACATGTCAACTATTACATGCCCTCTTTTTTGCACACTATCTATTGCATCTGTCTCTTATACAATGTTTGTACATTCAACTATGTTTCCTGTTTATCAGCCATTTGAATTGGAGCGGGTGATGCCAGTATCTAGCGGACTAAAAACACGGTCTTCAAATAAAACAGTGCTACCTCTTGGTGGAGATAGCACCCCGGTTGTACATGCACAAGAACCAGCCCTACCACACATAACCCAAACTCTCGCAGATTGTACCCCTACTGCGATGGATAGAGAACCAGCTTCACCCAATCTAACCCCAACCCCAGCTGATAGTAACCCAGTTCCTATTGACACAGCACCATCTCCACCACAGAGCTCCCAAACAAGAGCAGTTAGTAAGGCAGCTCCAGTGCCCAAAGGGCCAGTACTATCACGGCGAACCCCAACTCCACCAGTTAGTACGCCTATTCATGTGGAGGAAGCACAACCAGCTAGTCGTAGTTTAGCATATATCGCATTTGATGTTGTTAAATCGTATGTGCGTATCTTCCCATCTTGGAAATATTATTCTGAAGATGAAGGAAAATGCCAGTTGCAGGTGTTTGTCCAGGAGTTATGTGTAAGTAATGTTATTCATGGCAATTACTTTGCTTCGTCCCATACATCCTACCTCCATGATGGTTATAATACAGCAAATTTTCACATTTTTCTCTATAGAGAAGGACCGATTTGGAAACTCAGGATGAGGTAACCTGTGCTAATACCTCTGCTATCTTCAAGAATGCTTGGTGGCAGTATCGGAATTACCTGAAGAAAACGTACTTCACCGGCAAAGAAACTCATCAAATTCCCTTACGTTCTCCTGAGACACATTTACTGGACGATGACTGGGAACGCCCTGTTCTGTACTGGTCCCGAACCAAGAATGTGGTAAGGTCTATGAGCTCATTTTCTATTTTAAGTATTATATTCTTGCGTCTTACTGTACTCTGTTCATGTAGAACAAGTGCCTAAACCTGAAGAACAATTGTTCTAATTTAAGATTCCATTGCTATCATAGTTCAAAAAAGCGCTAGGCGTTAACTGTGCGTTTTGCCATCGCCTTGCGCTTTACTAACCAAAGTGCATGCTTATGCGCAGTTATGCATAGATTATGCGTAGTTATGTGCAATGCGTTTTGCCAACGCCTAGAGCCTAGGCGCGCTTAAGCGCTCGCTTAGGCGCCTTTTTTTAACTATGATTGCTTTGCTCTTGTATCACTGTATTTACTCATACAAACTTATTTTTAAATTGAAGGATCCAATCGAAACTCCAATGGCACAGCAGGTATGTTCACGCATGTTTCTTTAACAGGTTTGCTCTTATCAATAGCTTTGTTGATTTCAATTTCAATTGTGTATACAGTTGACTTTCATATCATGCACATTACTAGCATCACAACAAAGCCAATAGTGTTGTTGTACATGTAGACCCATGGTACCCATCTGAAATCTTGTCGTGCCGTGTAGTTTCCCACGCTTTGTATTCTTTCACTGCTGCTTTGTCTTGAACTGATATGATTTGAACCGCGTCTCTATTTTGATTTGGCAAGACAATGCAGTGACCATAGGACATAGATATATGTTTGTTTGATGCTTTTATTATGTACTAGTACTTGGCAATAGAAGACTTGGTAGTTTAATCATGTCCACCTTACTAATGAACTGGTTCACCGAAATGAGTTTCATATACTAGTACATGCTAAACTTGTTATGTGTCTGCTTGTTTCTTCTTTTAGAATGCTGACAGAATATTGGGGAAGAGTGCCTTATTAAGCAATGGTAAAGGAAGTAATGCAGATAAGGTTCAGGATAGTGATACATCCTTGTTGGTCTCCAACAAAGCTGATAAAACAGCTAAGGAAGACTATCTTGAAGACAGCGAGACAACCCCAAAGTCATGTCTTGGTTTAGTGTTCAAGTTACTGGCCACTACCGCTTGCACAAGCTATTCAAACCCATTGTCTGAATCAGTTCGGTTTCTTGAGTCTCAACTACAAGCTGAAAGACATCGATCAGTTGTGCTGCGACAAGAAGCAGAAGGACTGCAGAAGTCCCTGGAGCATTCAGATGCATACTTTCTGGTGCAACAGCAAGTGTTGGAGGATTTTAGCGCCAAACAGGATAAAGCTAATCAGCTTGCTAAGCTTATTGCCAGCATGGTGGATACCCAGGATAACGTTTCTTGAGCTCTTCTGAAGTTGTTTCAGTTATGCTCTTGTTTTGCTGCCGCGTTTATTTGCACTGGTGGCCAATTTTGATGGCCAGTGTATGTAATGTGCTGCTTTGTTCCCTATATTTGCACTGGTGGCGAACTTTGATGCCCAGTGGATGTAATATGTGTAATAGCGGTAATAGGCTAGCGTTAATTGCTTGCTTATTTATTTCCTTATTGTCTTGTTTAGTTGTTTGCTTGTAGTCACTTCAGTTCTTTTTCTGTTTTTTCTAGTGGCCACAATAGCCTATTTTTGGTAACTAGGCCAAAATAATCATGGCAACACACGGACTGTTGTAACCATGGGCCTCCTGCAGGCCGTATGATCCATGGGCCTTCGTCCGGCCGTAGGATCCATCGGCCTTCTATACGGGCCTTAGGGTCCATGGGCCTTCTACGGGCCGTAGGGTCCATTGGCCTTCTACGGGCCGTATGATCCATGGGCCTTCTACGGGCCGTACTATCCATGGGCCTCATACGGGCCGTAGGATCCATGGGCCTTCTACGGGGCGTATCATCATTTCGCCAATCATGGGTCGTACTATTCGTGGACCATAACGGGCCGTTAATAGGCCGTATTTTATAACTCTATGAAAACAGCCCAACGGGTTTTTTTGACATGAAAACGGCCCAACGTATTAACGGTCCGCAAACGGGCCGACTGTAACGACGGGCTGAATTTGGCCCACAAGCAGAAAATGACAGTAACGGGCCATATTAACCGAATTCTGCAAATGAGCCCAAGAATCAATGGGCCCTGAGAAGGCCTAAAGATAACTTGGGCTGGAAACGGCCCAATGGAATAACGGGCCGTTCATGGGTATAAAGTGATACACTGTTCATTACGTGCCAGTTTCACCACGGGCCGTTAATGGGCCAAGAGTTACAAAGGTCCTCATATGGGCCGAAAGAAGTCATGGGCCACACATGGGCCGGAAGTTAAAACGGGCTGAATCATATTGGACGGCCCAGATGACGCTACTGGGCCTAATTCGGATAGGGCGTAACGGCCCCTGGGTTAGCGGGCTGTAAATGGGCTATATGCGAACAGGCCGATAACAGGCTTTCCGTGGGCCGGCCCGCCACCTTTTGACCAAGTCAAACGGGCCGGCCTTTTCATAGGAATGGGCCTCTGTTGGGCTGTGCCACGTGTCGCCGTATCATAGGCGCCTTCGATCCAATGAGCGGATGACATCTATCCCAACGGTGAGCCGACACGTGTTTCCTCCAGCCAATGATGTTTTTACACGTGGAAAATCCCCATTGGTCGGGGCTATTAACGGGTTATCGGATCCAAAACCCGACCCAATAGCTTAACAGTGTTCCGTTACGGTGGATGCCACGTGTCGGTCACCCTTGACAAAAGCACTTCTCTGACGCGCGATTTATCTTCATGGAAGTTGTCGTGGAATTGTCACGGCAGATGTCCTTGAGCTAGGACTTAGTCAAGGAGCCATCGCAACTGGAAAGCTTGAAGGGGTTATGCGGGACAAGGAACACGACGGTTTATACTGGTTCGGCCCCTTACGGTGAAGGTAAAAGCCTACGTCCAGTTTGGGGTGATATTGATTAGGGTTACGATCGCCAGGAGTTAAACAACTATCCCCGGCTCTCGATCAGATTGTTGTCGCCCTTAAACCACTGCCAGGTCGTCCCCTTATATAGGGAGGCTGACGCCCAGCAGCCCTTAGAGTCCCGGCCAGCTCATAAGAGTGTCCGGCTCGGACTCTAAACTATACACGCCTTACGCTACAAGTTTACTATAACAATGATTGTAACTACGGGCCTTAATCCATATCCAGGTCTCAGCCCATCTCTGGCCCATCGTCTTGAAACTTGGCTCCGGGCTTCTGATAACAACCGTACGAGTAACCCGGCCCCTCCTGGCGGGTGACTCTAAGGTCTATATTCTCAACATTAGGCCCCAGATTGATTTGAGCCGGCTCATGTCAATCTTCAACTCTTCTGACTGAAAAAATCTCCGGCTTACCATTCATGGGATGGCCATAACCCGGAGTGACGTCACCCTGTGGACTCCGGATAATCCGCCGTGACGTCATCCTCCATTAAGTCCATTTTTTACTCCGCCAGATCCGCAACGGATCTTTGCTTTTACTGTCATTCCGAAAATCGAGGCGTCGTGAGGGGGAGATGACCACGTCGTGGTCTCCTTGAATCTCGCGCCCACTTATGACTTCGCCTTATAAATAGGCTGGCCCAACGTGCTCTTCTCACGCTCTCTTCTTCCTCCTCGCGCCGTCGCTCCTCTGCCCGAGCTCCGCCACTGCCGCCGCCGTCGCGCCCCTGGTCTTCATCAACCCGGCCGCTGCATCACCCTGATCCGGACCAGATACACCGCGGCGACCTCCGCTCTTCTCCAACTCCAGTGAGTCCCCTTTGCCCTGTCAGATAGATCTACTGTAGGGTTCGTCTGTGTTCTTCGCGTTCATCGCCATTGCCACAAACCTCGGCAGTTCTTGTAGCCACTGTACTTGGTTGATCTTTAACCTTGCATAGAACTAGTGCGGTAGCTGTTTAGCCTCATTTCAAGTACCAGTAGATCTCCTTCCACTGTTTAAATGCTTCGTTCGAGCTCTAGAATATCCGCTCGTCTGTTTCTAGGTCTGGAAAGTTTTCATCTCACCTGACCATTTTGATCCAACAAAGTTACTGCCATATGCGAAACCTGTTTTACCACACTTAGTAAAAACTGCAACCATTGAATCCTGGCGGCTTACATCTCCGGTTTAAAGAAAACATGCGCCATAGAACTTTCCGGTTTAAAGAGAACTATGCTCTGTAGAATCCTCCGGCTTAACTGTGGTAAAACCGTAGATAACCAACTTACTCTGAATCCCCCTGCGGCTTAAATAACCCACTGTATCTGAGTATATATCATTAGTCCCCTTCATAAGCCGCCATCTTAGTTTGAACAATAGATCTCCGGCTTATAATTAACCCGGACACTTTTCTCTTTGTCATAGACCACCAACTTTCACCATGCCTCCCAAGGCTCCCATCACTTGCAACTGGATGAGGTCCAACGTCACCGACGAGACCCTGGCCAATTTCGTTAAGTCCGGATATTTACCTAAGAAGGAAATCATGTCCTACCGTGCCCCTGACCCGTCGGAAGAGAGACCACAGCCAAGGGACGGGGAGGTAGTGATCTTCGCAGACCATATGAGCCGGGGCTTTGCACCGCCCGGCTCAAAGTTTTTCAGGGACGTGCTCAACTTCTTTGACTTACGGCCTCAGGATATAGGACCCAACTCCGTATCCAACATCTGCAACTTCCAAGTCTTTTGCGAAGTGTACCTTGGAGAAGAGCCCAGTTTACTGCTTTTCAGAGAGCTGTTCTACTTAAACCGCCAAAACGAGTGTGCCAACGGGCCAAGTCTGGAATTAGGCGGCATCTCCATCCAGCGGCGTAGGGACTGTCTGTTCCCTTACGCAGAGCCGCCAAGCCACCCCAAGGACTGGAATATGACTTGGTTCTACTGCCAAGATACGTCCCCGGCTCACGAGAACCCGCTGCCCGGCTTTCGCCCAACCCGTCTAGAGCCGACTCATCCGCTGTCGGACAAACAGACTGCAGTGGAACGCCAACCTTTGCTTCCAACTATCAATAAGATCAAGGCCCTGCTAGGCAACGGTTTGAACGGAATTGATCTGGTCCGGGTCTGGATCTCATGGCGGGTGATCCCATTGAGCCGCCACCCCGGCTTAATGTGTGAGTACACCGGGCGAAAGGATGACCCGCAGAGGCACAGTCGCAATGATCTTCCAGAAGACGTTGCAGAGGAAGAGACCAAGGCTCTTCTAAACGAGAGCCTGGCAGACTGCGGAAGAACCGGGCTAGCCCCCTTCTGCAAGACCAATCCAGCCCCAGCGGTAAGCCGCTGACTTTAACTTTTATCTTCGTCTGCATATAACCTTCAACTGAACCGTTTTAAGAATCAATCATTGTATCTTTCAGGCTGATGATAAGTTCTGGCGGGTCAAATATGACCATGAAGCGGCCAAGAAGGCCAGGAAGGCGAAGAAAGCCGCCAAGAAAGCCGCCCCTCGCAAAAAGGGAAGCAGACCCACTACTTCGGAGCTACTGCAATTAAGTGACAGCTCCGAGTCATAGGTAATCCTTAAACCTTTAAATTCTTGCCATATTTGTTGTTTTTTGCTGTCCGCCTTATCAAAATTTGCTCATTGACAGGATGACACCGGCGCCAGTAACCCGGTGGTTGAAGAGGTAATGTCACTTTCCTCCGACTCGGAGCCTTTGCCACAGCTGAAAGTCCGAAGAGTAACCCGGAAAGTAAGATTTTCCCATCCATTAGCTCATCAAGACCCTCAATTTCTTTTGAAGCAGCAGGTTCACGAAAGCCGGCGTCACACCCGGGCCCGCAAGGACACCGACCTCTCCGCCGGGTTACCCGACGCAACAAGGAAGCGTCGCACTGAGGTTTTTTCTCACCTATACCCTTTTCATCCGTTGGCGGGTGTTATCCGTCAGCCACTCAACTCTTCTGACTCCAATTATCAGGAGACCTCCCCCTCTTCGGGTGACTCCATGCAGTCAAATCTGCCAGCCTTCAAGACTGCACCCGGGTAATAACAATCTCCTTACATTATCTGTCTGTACTTACTCTTTTTGTGCCTAACACTTCTGTCTTTTCAGTGCCCAGGCAAAGCTCACCAAAAGAGCAAAGAAAACCAGGTCAGCCGGAGTGCCAGACTTGCCTGACCCGGAGGCGATGGCTCAAGAGCCGCCAGCTACCTCCGCCCCCGAAGCCACCATTCCAATGGACACGGTGCCTGAGGCCCCTGCCCCGACTACCAAGACAACGACCGAAGCGTCAGTCAACCCGGAGGCCTCCGGCTCAGCCCCACCAGCAGACGACCCGGACGTGGTAATCACCCGGACGGAATTCGTTGAGCCGGGGAGACCGACCGCGTTGGCCAAATGCTCCATGAAGGGGGAGTTACTGCAGCCCCACCGGGTGAACCTGGACCTCTCCGGCTACACCGATTTAAGCATTGGAGAGCTCATCTCTGGCTACATCAGCCAAGTCCACAAGAGCCGGGACGCCGAGGTTGCCATGGTCAACCAGATCCAACAAAAATCCGAGGTACCCTTCTGCTGTCTTCTTACTTTACTGCATAGTTACCTTTGCCATGCTAGCCCCCAAGTCGATGACTTATACTTGAATATGTTGTAGACTTTGGTTCCGGCTTACTCAACTGAGCCGGCAGTACGTAGATAGATACGTTCAATATGCATTAGCCCCCAAGTGCCAAGTGCCTTTGCTTGGAAAGCGCTTGGGACTTATATAACAACTGTTGATTAACCCGGAAATACATGCAGGCTGTTGGCAAGAAACTAGAGGCGGACCTTGCGGATCTCAAGAGCCAGCTAAAGATGCAGGAGATGGAGATCCGGAAGGCAAACGCCAAGTTTGTATCCAGCATCGCCACTCAAGAAAAGTTGAAGACCGAGTTTGATGCTGAGAGGAAAGCCTGGGTCGAAGAGAAGGCCGCACTGGTAACCCGGGCGGAACAAGCGGAGAAGGCCCTCACTGAGAAGACCGCTGAGCTCTCCGGCCTAAAGCGCCAGGTTTCCCAAATGGTGGCTGCTATCTTCGGTAAGTCGCCTCACTGGCTTTCATCAAGTCTGTATATGTCATGATTCATCCTTGTCACCGGCTTATCTGATCTTGTTAAACAGGTCCCAGGAGTGCCAACCTCAACCAGAGCGTGGTCACCAAGTTAAAGGCCGTGTACACCCTGGTGCAACAACTCTACACCGGGTCACAGCGTGCCTTAGCTGTGGTGGCCCTATCCAACGAGGTGCCAACTCATCTGGCCGAAGTCCTGCGCCGGCTCGCTGTTCTGCCGCAGCGGATCCAGGAGCTACGACGGGCCTCCGCGAGAGCCGGAGCAATTGCCGCGCTGAGCCGGGCCAAAGCATTCCTGCCGGAGCTAGACCCGGCAGACATCGCCCTGGGTTACCCAAGCCTGAAGGAAGACGGCTCAGCCTTCGACCAGAAGGACTTCGCAGCATGTGTGAAGGCTGTACGCCCGGTGGCCACCCTCATCGGGAACGACACCGACTTAACCAAGTACCAGCCGGGTTATGATGCGGAGAATCAGAGGATTCCAACCCCTCGCTATGAAGCCCTCAATCTGATCCCTCCGGCTCGTCAGCACACCTTCGCCCCGGAGATTGACCCGGCCGGGTTAATTGACGAAGAAGCCCAGTTCGAAGCTCTCAGCGGCATCAACTGGAAATCATCGACCTTCAAGGTCTTGGGACCAGCCGGAGGAGAAGACAGGAATGAGCCGGGGACTTCAACTCAGCGGGCATCATAAGTTAGCTGGCGGCTTATCAAACATTGTTCCATCTTTTAGACTTGAAGAATGATTGTAATAGGGTAAGTGCAACAATTTATCTCTGCCGTGTCATCGTGCACGTTTTGAATGCAAAAGCCCTTTGAATTTGTCTCTTTGATGTTTCTCCGGGTCATAATCATCCCTTTGTTTTTCTCAACCTCAAAAGATGCCCTTTAAGTATCTGCATAGAAAAGGCAAATCACAAGTCTCGAGGCGGCTTACCGCCCTGAGAATCAGGTGTTTGAGATAAATAACCCGGAATATGAATCAAAAAAGACTGGTCCTTAATTATACTCTGAACATAGCCAGAATAACACACTGAACAGCCTGTATGCATCTTTCGGTTTAAATAACCCGGGCAGTAAGGTTGACACCTTAACTCTGATTTACTTGCTTTAATGACACCCATGACGTGCAACTAACACTGTAAACCAAAGTTAAGCTGGCAAGTGAAACCCGGCCATGCATACCTCAGAATAAACTTGTGAAAAAGCAGAAGAACTTAGGGGCTTCCGGTTCGAATACGACCAAAGACCCGGCCCCAAGGGGTTAAGCTAAGATTCGGATACGATCGTATAGCCCCCAGTGGGTGTGGCGATGCCAATCAAAAGGGTACCGACAGCTATGTTCTCTTTGGTTCGAATACGACCCATGTTTGAACAGGAAGCCCCCAAATGATTCTTAAAATTTTTTAACGACGCTGATTCGAATACGATCCACATCGGTTCTCAGAGGGGTTAAACTGTGATTCAAATATGACCAAAGGAAACTTCCCAATGAGCTCGGTACTTTGCCAATCAAGTGGGTATCGACAGCTATGTTCTCTTTGGTTCGAATACGACCCATGTTTGAACAGGAAGCCCCCAAGTGACCTTACTGATTACGGCTAGACTCGAATACGATCATAAGCCGGATCCTCCTTTAAGTCAGCATGTAAAAAACAACACACGCATATTTGGAGGAGAAAAAAGGACAGAGGTCCTGCTTTATTGCTTATCATAATATATACATGTCTGAGATAAATATGTACACCACGAGAGCCGGTAGCTCAAGTGTAGTAAGGCCGAAGCTGAGCTATGTTCCACGGCCGACGGGTCTCCTCCTCAGATTTACGCGAATCTTTATGCTCCCGAATATCAATGAGGTAATATGACCCGTTGTGCAAGTTCTTGTTGACCACAAAGGGCCCTTCCCAAGGTGGGGATAACTTGTGTGCATCTGTTTGATCCTGGATGAGCCGGAGCACAAGGTCGCCTTCCTGGAAGACCCGGGATTTGACCCGGCGGCTATGATAACGGCGCAGGTCTTGTTGGTAATCGCTGAACGGGCTGCTGCCACATCACGCTGTTCGTCCAACAAGTCCAGAGCATCTTGGCGCGCCTGTTCATTATCTGTCTCAACATAAGCCGCCACGCGAGGTGAATCGTGACGGATGTCGCTGGGGAGGACTACTTCTGCTCCATAAACCATGAAGAAAGGCGTGAAGCCTGTAGACCTGTTAGGAGTAGTGTTGACGCTCCATAAGACGGAGGGCAACTCCTCCACCCAACAACCCGGCGTCCGTTGCAAAGGGACCAAAAGCCGTGGCTTGATGCCCTTCAGAATCTCCTGGTTAGCTCTCTCAGCTTGACCATTGGATTGGGGATGAGCCACTGAGGAAACATCAAGTCGGATATGCTCTCGTTGACAAAACTCTTCCATAGCGCCTTTGGATAGATTGGTGCCATTGTCAGTTATGATGCTATGCGGAAAGCCGAAGCGGAAAATCACCTTTTTCATAAATTGAACCGCCGTGGCTGCATCGCACTTGCTAACTGGCTCAGCCTCCACCCACTTCGTGAATTTGTCAACTGCCACCAAGAGGTGGGTCTTCTTATCCTTGGACTGTTTAAAAGGCCCAACCATATCAAGCCCCCAGACCGCAAAGGGCCAAGTGATTGGGATCATCCTCAACTCCTGAGCCGGCACATGAGCCCGTCGTGAGAACCTTTGGCAACCATCACATTTACTGACCAAGTCCTCTGCATCAGCGTGAGCCGTCAGCCAATAAAAACCATGACGGAAAGCCTTGGCCACAAGGGATTTTGAGCCGGCATGATGGCCACAATCCCCTTCATGGATCTCGCGCAAGATCTCTTGACCTTCCTTAGGGGAGATACAACGCTGAAATGCCCCTGAAACACTGCGATGATGCAACTCGCCGTCGATAACAATCATTGACTTAGCCCGCCGGGTTATTTGCCTGGCCAGAGTTTCATCCTCAGGCAACTCTCCCCGGGTTATATAAGCCAGATATGGCATTGTCCAGTCTGGTATGACATGAAGAGCCGCCACCAGTCGTGCCTCCGGGTCAGGGATAGCCAAGTCCTCCTCTGTAGGCAACCTAACCGAAGGGTTATACAGGACATCCAAGAAAGTATTAGGCGGCACCGGTTTTCGCTGAGAGCCTATCCGGCTTAAAGCATCAGTCGCCTCGTTCTTCCTGCGATCAATGTGCTCCACTTGGTATCCCTGAAAGTGCCCAGCAATGGCATCAACCTCGCGGCGATAAGCCGCCATGAGAGGATCCTTAGAATCCCAGGTGCCTGATACTTGTTGAGCCACCAAGTCTGAGTCACCAAAACACCTTACCCGGCTTAAGCTCATCTCCTTAGCCACCCGAAGACCGTGGAGCAAAGCCTCGTATTCAGCCGCATTGTTAGTGCAGGGAAACATCAACCGTAGCACATAATGGAACTTGTCACCTTTAGGGGAAGCCAATACAACACCAGCCCCCGAGCCCTCCAGCTGTCTGGACCCATCAAAGTGGATAGTCCAATAAGTGTTATCCGGCTTTTGCTCAGGCACTTGTAACTCTGTCCAATCGTTGATGAAATCCACCAAAGCCTGAGATTTAACAGCAGTGCGTGGCACATATTTGAGGCCATGAGGTCCAAGTTCTATAGCCCACTTAGCAATTCTCCCTGTGGCCTCTCTGTTTTGAATAATATCGCCAAGAGGGGCAGAACTGACCACAGTGATGGGATGACCCTGAAAATAATGCTTAAGCTTCCGGCTCGCCATGAACACACCATATACGAGCTTCTGCCAATGCGGGTACCACTGTTTGGACTCAATGAGCACCTCGCTGACATAATAAACCGGCCGCTGAACCGGATGCTCCTTACCCGCCTCCTTGCGCTCCACCACAATAGCCACGCTGACGGCTCGCGCGTTTGCCGCCACATACAGTAGCAAGGGTTCCTTATCAACCGGAGAAGCAAGGACTGGGGGCTCTGCCAGCTGCTTTTTCAAATCCTCAAAAGCGGTATTAGCTGCATCATTCCAGACAAAGTTATCAGTTTTCTTCATCAACTGATATAAGGGCATAGCCTTCTCACCCAAACGGCTTATAAACCGGCTTAAAGCAGCGATGCGACCCGCCAAACGCTGAACGTCATTTATACACGCCGGTTTGGCTAGGGAGGTGATGGCCTTGATCTTCTCCGGGTTAGCCTCAATGCCTCTGTCAGAAACCAAGAAGCCCAATAGTTTGCCTGCAGGAACACCAAAAACACACTTGGTCGGGTTAAGCATCATCTTATAGACCCGGAGATTATCGAAGGTTTCCCTTAAGTCATCTATCAGGGTTTCCTCCTTGATGGATTTAACCACGATATCATCCACGTAAGCGTGAACATTGTGCCCGATCTGTTTATGAAGACAATTCTGTACACAACGCTGGTAAGTCGCCTGTGCACACTTGAGTCCAAAGGGCATAGACACATAGCAGAAGGCTCCAAAGGGAGTGATGAACGCCGTCTTCGCCTGGTCCTTAACTGCCATCTTAATCTGATGATACCCGGAATAGGCATCCAAGAAACTTAAGCGCACAACCTGCCGTAGCATCAATGATTTGATAAATACGGGGGAGAGCAAAAGGATCAGCCGGACACGCCTTGTTCAAGTCCGTGTAGTCCACACACATCCACCAGGTGCCGTTCTTCTTGAGTACGAGCACTGGGTTAGCCAACCATTCTGGGTGAAAAACTTCAACAATAAACCCGGCCGCCAAGAGCCGGGCCACTTCTTCACCAATGGCTTTCCGCCTCTCCTTGTTAAACCGTCGAAGGAACTGTCTGACCGGCTTAAATTTTGGATCAATATTGAGAGTATGCTCAGCGAGTTCTCTAGGTACACCTGGCATGTCAGAAGGCTTCCATGCAAAGATGTCCCTATTCTCACGGATGAACTCGATGAGCGCGCTTTCCTATTTTGGATCCAGATTGGCACTGATGCTAAACTGCTGAGATGAATCTCCTGGAACAAAGTCAACATGCTTAGTTTCATCAGCCGACTTAAATTTCATCGCCGGCTCAGTCTCCGTAGTCGGCTTCTTTAGAGAGGTCATGTCTGTTGGGTCAACATTGTCTTTGTAAAACTTCAACTCCTCTGTTGCGCAAACAGACTCTGCGTAAGCTGCATCACCTTCCTCACACTCGAGAGCCACCTTCCGGCTGCCGTGAACCGTAATGGTCCCATTGTGACCCAGCATCTTGAGCTGTAAGTACACATAACACGGCCGTGCCATGAACTTGGCGTAAGCCGGCCGTCCAAATATAGCATGGTATGGGCTTCTTATCTTGACCACCTCAAAGGTTAATTTCTCCACCCTGTAGTTGTTCTCATCACCAAAAGCCACTTCTAATTCGATCTTGCCGACTGGATAAGCCGACTTACCAGGTACCACACCGTGGAAGATAGTGTTTGACTGGCTGAGATTCTTATCAACCAGCCCCATACGGCGAAAAGTCTCATAATAGAGGATGTTGATGCTGCTGCCTCCATCCATGAGTACCTTTGTGAACTTATAACCTCCCACCTGAGGAGCCACCACTAAGGCCAAGTGGCCCGGGTTATCCACCCGGGGAGGGTGATCCTCCCTACCCCACACTATAGGCTGCTCAGACCACCGCAAGTAGCGCGGAACCGCCGGCTCAACAGCATTCACAGCCCTCTTGTGAAGCTTTTGATCTTGTTTGCACAAACTAGTGGTGAACACATGATACTGTCCACCGCTAAGCTGCTTTGGGTTGGTCTGATAACCCCCCTGTTGCTGTTGATGACCCTGACCAGACTGTTGATTGAAGCCCCCTTGACCGTTCTGAGGACCAGGATTTGAGCCGCCGCCCGGGCCATGAAAGCCGCCGGCGCCTGAGCCGCCGCCCGGGCCATTGTAGCTCTTAAAGGCCTTCATGATCGCGCAATCCTTCCACAGATGAGTCGCTGGCTTCTCTCTGGAGCCATGCCTTGGACAAGGTTCATTCAACAGCTGCTCCAGCGTTGGACCTGACCCGCCGCCTCGGGGAGGGGGCCTCCCCTTGCGTCGCTGGTTATTACCTTGGGAGTTGGCGTTGGCTACAAAATCTAGGCTGCCATCGGCCTTACGCTTGCCTCCTCCTTGGTTCCCCGGGTTAAACTGAGGACCCTTGCCATTGTCGTTCTTCTTTCCCTTCCCTGTCCTTTCATCGTCTGAAGGGGGATCCTTCGTACCATCAGAATCGGCGTACTTGACAAGAGCCGCCATTAGGGTCCCCATATCGGTGCAGTCGCGTTTAAGCCGCCCGAGTTTCATCTTAAGGGGCACAAAGCGACAGTTCTGTTCCAACATTAAGACTGCAGAGCCGGCATCCATCTTATCTGATGAATGTATGATCTCCTTGACCCGGCGAACCCAATGGGTCGTGGATTCACCCTCCTGCTGCTTACAGTTAGTCAGATCCACAATTGACATAGACTGCCTACAGGTATCTTTGAAGTTTTGAATGAACCAGGCTTTCAGCTCAGCCCAAGACCCAATGGAGTTCGGTGGTAGCCCTTTCAGCCACGTGCGGGCAGTTCCATCTAACATCATGGTGAAATATTTGGCCATGGCCGCCTCACTGACCTCCAGCAATTCCATAGCCATCTCATAACTCTCAATCCAGGCTGCAGGCTGTAAGTCCGCTGTGTAGTTAGGCACCTTCCTAGGGCCCTTGAAGTCCTTAGGTAAACATTCATTACGGATGGCTGGCACCAAACAAGGGACACCCCCGGTCCTGGTAGAAATACCCACATCAACGTACGTCGTCGGATAAGCCGGGGGGGTCTGGTAAGCCGTCAATTGAGGCACCTGCTCCGCCTCTTGCCGCACTTGGTCTGCTGCGTAAAAGGCTCCATTATGAGCCGGGCCATGGCCAGGGGGCGGGTCATGGCGTCGGACATTACTTGAGCCGGTTGCTGAGACCATGTGCCGGCTGTAACTCGGGCTCTGGCCTGGACGAGGGGTCGAGTGGATCCTGTCCCGGCTGTAGGAGTACGCCTCTTGCTGTGTCAGTGCCGTCTGCAGGAGTTCCCTGACCCGGCGGGTTTCGATGGCTGCCGGAGAGTCGCCGCCAACAGGGAGAGCCGCCAGTCGTGCTGCCGCAGCCACCATGTTTTCCAGCGGGTTATCATAATGACCCGGGGGTATTGGCACATACTGAGGCGGGGCAGGGGGCACCTGGGGAGGCCCCATCACTCGTGGCTGAATAAGGGGTCCAGACCCGGGCGCAATGACCCCTGGCGGGTTACTAGACCCTGCACCCGGCGTGTTGAAGAGATTGCGTGGATCGTAAACCGGCGGGAGTCGAGACTGGGCCTTCTGGTGCCTCCTTCTCATGACCTCGTTGGCCGCGTTCTGATCCATCATGAGCTGGAAGGACTGCGCCTGAATCAGCTGAGTCCGGGCGTCGAGGGCCGCCCGCTCCGCAGCCAGCCTGATCCCTTCCGCGGCAAGATCCTCTTTAGCTTTTATCAAATCCAATTTTAACTGTGCCACCGCCGCATCATGCTGAGCTTGGTTCGCCGGGTCAACCGTGGCGGTTAACAGGGCCGTCATCTTATCTGTGAGATCCATCAGCACCTGAGCCGGAGAAGGCACCGGGTTTCCCGATCCAGCAGCGGGGTTCTAAACAGGCTGCGCACCAACCATAAAAACTCCAACCTGACTTGGCGGCTCAAAAAGGTCCGGAATACTGTCGCCATCGGAACAACCCATGAGCCTGCCATCTTGAAGTTGGTACAATGAGTTTGATTCATCGGTGGCCGACTCGCCGTCAGAGCCGGCGGCCGCCTCATCACCAGACCCAGATGGATCAAAGGGCCCTCCATGGATGCATCCCACAAAAGCGCGCCTTAAGGCAGGCTGGGCTCGGGCGGGTTGTGCGCGCTGAGCCGTTTCGATGAGATCGGCGCAGAGATCCGGCTCGGGGCCCGGCTCACCAATCTTGCCAATGAAGACATGAATTCCGCCAAAGGGGACCCGGTATCCGTACTCAACTGAGTCGGCGTCGGGGCCCCAGTCCGCATCGTCGATGTAGAGCTTGCTGCGACGACTCTTGGTCATCCGGCCCACAGCGTATCCCTTGATCCCTTCGAAGCTGCCCTTCAAGAACTCAAATCCACCGTGCGCTGGCCCCACGGTGGGCGCCAACTGTCGTGGAATTGTCACGGCAGATGTCCTTGAGCTAGGACTTAGTCGTGGAGCCATCGCAACTGGAAAGCTTGAAGGGGTTATGCGGGACAAGGAACACGACGGTTTATACTGGTTCGGCCCCTTACGGTGAAGGTAAAAGCCTACGTCCAGTTTGGGGTGATATTGATTAGGGTTACGATCGCCAGGAGTTAAACAACTATCCCCGGCTCTCGATCAGATTGTTGTCGCCCTTAAACCGCTGCCAGGTCGTCCCCTTATATAGGGAGGCTGACGCCCAGCAGCCCTTAGAGTCCCGGCCGGCTCATAAGAGTGTCCGGCTCGGACTCTAAACTATACACGCCTTACGCTACAAGTTTACTATAACAATGATTGTAACTACAGGCCTTAAGCCATATCCGGGTCTCAGCCCATCTCTGGCCCATTGTCTTGAAACTTGGCTCCGGGCTTCTGATAACAACCGTACGAGTAACCCGGCCCCTCCTGGCGGGTGACTCTAAGGTCTATATTCTCAACAGAAGTGGACACTTCCGTGATGATAATTTTGGTAATGTCATGGAACACTTCTACGATAGCACAGGTATGACTATCTTGATTCTGTCATAACATCGTCATGGATGTACATGCATGACAAAAAACGCGACCTACTGTGACAAACACGTATCATCACGGAAATGTATTTTTTTTGTAGTGTAGGATTGGGAATCCAAGTTGGACTCCCCCTATAGGCGCGCCCATCCTAGGCCAGCCTCCTCCTCCTCCCTGCTTTATATACGTGGCCAAGGGGGCACCCCAAAGCACAACAGACAATCTCTTAGCCGTGTGCGGTGCCCCCCTCCACAGTTACACACCTCGGTCATATCGTCGTAGTGCTTAGGCGAAGCCCTGCGCCGGTAACTTCATCATCACCGTCACGACGCCGTCGTGCTGGTGAAACTCTCCCTCGGCCTCAACTGGATCAAGAGTACGAGGGACATCATCGAGCCGAACTATGCTGAACACGGAGGTGCCATACGTTTGGTGCTAGGATCGGTCGGATCATGAAGACGTACGACTACATCAACCGCGTTGATAAAACGCTTCCGCTTTCGGTCTACGGGGGTACGTGGACACACTCTCCCTGCTCGTTGCTATGCTTCTCCTAGATAGATCTTGCGTGATTGTAGGAAATTTTTTGAAATTACTGCGTTCCCCAACAGGAACTGTGTTTCGTCGACTCCCTTAGGATTTCTGGAATATTTGGGTATTTATAGAGCTGAGAGGCGGTGGAGAAGGCCCCCGTGGGCCCCACAACCCATCAAGACGCACCAGGGGCCTCTACCGTGCCCTGGTGTTTTGTGGGCCCCACATGCCTCACCCGGTGCTCTTCCTTGGCTCCTAAGTTGTTTTCTAGGAAGAAAAAAATCTCCATAAAGTTTCATGGCATTTGGACTTCGTTTGGTACTGATATTCTGCGAAGTAAAAACAAGCAAAAAATAGCAACTGGCACTAGGCACTATGTCAATAGGTTAGTCCTAAAAAATGATATAAAGTTGTTATAAAATGATTGTAAAACATCCAAGAATGATAATATAACAGCATGGAACAATCAAAAATTATAGATCCGTTGGAGACGTATTACTTTTTCAGGTCCAAAATTCCAGCTGTCGGCAATCTCCCTCTTCATGTAAATCTTGCATATTAAGAGAGAAAAGTTATTAGAATTACTCCACAAAGTGTTATATTGATTAAAAACACTATAAATAATACTAGGAAAACATGATGCAAAATGGATCTATCACAAAGGGAAGTATGGATTTGTAGAGGTGCCAGAGTTCATTGCTTAAAACAGAGATGAATACGTTTTGAGTGGTTTGCCTTTCTTGTTAAGGTCACGACAAAGGATTTCAATATCTTCCATGGTAAACACATTATTGGTGGTTCGCATGTAGAAATGGAAAGTTTAACTCCCTCTCAACCATTCAAACACAAGCCATGGCTAGCCTAATTCATGGGTGCCCTCCAAGCAATCAATTTACCAGGGGGAGTTTATTTTATTATATCATTCTTTATTTTTGTTTAGCAAGACTGAGCATCCCAATTACCACCCTCTCTCATGCAATGTTAAGTGAATATACACCCATCGTAAGATTAACCCACTTAGCATGGAAGATATTGACTGCCCCGTCACTCCATGAGCGCTACGGGCAGACAAAACAGATGATTATTTGCAGGTTTTAGAGATGGCACATACAAATTTACTTGGAACGACAGGGTAATACCGTATATAGGTAGGTATGATGGAAAATCATGGAAGAAACTTGGCTCAGGGATTTTGGATGCACAAGCAGTATTCCCGCTTAGTACAAAAAATTTGGCTAGCAAAAGATTCTAAACAAGCACCACATGTTGGACGATGCATAACAACATAACTTCTATGTAAATATACCCGAACATAACTCATTACGTTGTCTTCCTTGTGTTGGAAATATGCCCTAGAAGCAATAATAAA
This sequence comes from Aegilops tauschii subsp. strangulata, assembly GCF_002575655.3. Classification (NCBI taxonomy): domain Eukaryota; kingdom Viridiplantae; phylum Streptophyta; class Magnoliopsida; order Poales; family Poaceae; genus Aegilops; species Aegilops tauschii. The sequence continues at coordinate 101,844,881 of NC_053036.3, read as the reverse complement.
AGGGTTATTATTATATTTCCTTGTTCATGATAATCATTTAATATCCATGCTATAGTTGTACTGACTGGAAACTCAAATACATGAGTGGATACATAGACAACAACATGTTCCTAGTGAGCCTCTATCGGACTAGCTCGTTGATCAAATATGGCTATGGTTCCTAGTCATGGACATGAGTAGTCATTTGATAAAGGGATCACATCATTAGGAGAATGATGTCAAGGACAAGACCCAAACTATAAGCGTAGCTTATGATCGTATCAAGTTTATTGCTATAGTTTTCTACATGTCAAGTATCTGTTCCTATGACCATGAGATCATGCAAATCACTGACACCGGAGGAGTACCTTGTGTGTATCAAACGTCGCAACGTAACTGGTTGACTATAAAGATGATCTACACGTATCTCCGAGGGTGTATGTTGATTTGGCATGGATCAAGACTGGGATTTGTCACTCCGTATGACAGAGAGGTATCTCAGGGCCCACTTGGTAATATACCATCACAATGAGCTTGCAAGCATTGTGACTAAAGAGTTAGCCACAAGATCTTGTATTACGGAATGAGTAAAGAGACTTGTCGGTAACAAGATTGAACTAGGTATGGAGATACCGATGATCGAATCTCGGGCAAGTAACATATCGCCGGACAAGAGGAATTGCATACGGGATTGACTGAATCCTTGACATCGTGGTTCAACCGATAAAGATTTTTTTTTGAATATGTAGGAACCAATATGGGCATCCAGGTCCCGCTATTGATTATTGACCGTAGAGGAGCCTCAGTCATGTCTGCATATTCCCGAACCCATAGGGTCGCACGCTTAACGTTCAGTAGCGCTAGGGTAGTATTGAGATATTAATAGTGGAAAGTCCAAAGGTTGTTCGAAGCCCCGGATGGGATCCGGGACATCACGAGGAGCTCTAGAATAGTTCGGAGGTAAAGATTCATATATGGAAAGTTGTTATCGGGGTTTCGGAAAAAGTTCAAGTTTTTCGGTATTGTACCGGGAAGGTTATAGAAGGTTCCGGAGTGGGGCCCACCTGCATGCGTGACCCATATGAATGTGGGTAGTGGGGTAAGTCTCCATAACCCTTGTCTAGGCGCACCAAGATCCTCCCTTAAAAGGAATAGTATCATATCCCAAAGGGATAAGGCGAGGATCCCTAAAAAGGGGGACACGATCGGTGGGGAAGGAAAGGAGGGATTTCCTTCCTCCCCCTTTGGCCAATGACCCTAGGGCCTTGGAGGGCAAGCCACCAGCCCCCTCCACCCCTATATAAATGTGGGGAGGCGTTGGGGGCAGCCACCCCTTGGACCCTTGCCCGTTACCTCTCCCAACTCCTCCCACGTTTAACCGGTATGCGCTTGGCGAAGCCCTGCCGGAATTCCGCTACCACCACCACCACCATACTGTCGTGTTGGTCCCGATCTCATCTAGCCCCTCCCTCTCACTTACTGGATTAAGAAGGAGAGGACGCCGCCGAGCCTCACGTGTGCTAAACTCAGAGGTGTCGTTCGTTCGACACTTCATCGGGAGTTCGGACGGATCGTGAAGACGTTTGACTACATCAACCGCGTTTCTTAACGCTTCCTCTTGGCGATATACAAGGGTATGTAGATCCAATCTCTCCTCTCGTAGATGTGCATCTCCTAAATTGATCTTAGTGAGCGTAGGTAATTTTTTGTTTCCCATGCAAGGTTCCCCAACACCTTGTCCAACTTCAACTAATTTGTTGAAGTTAAAAATAATTAATGGGTATTCACAATCATAAAAGATGTCCAAGATAATATATTTTTATGTGAAGGTTCTCCTCCTTATACTAATTACTCATGAATTGCTATTATGACTAATATTGTGATTGTCAAACTTCAATAGATTTTACTTTCTAATCCCAATGTGAAACTACTACTAGGCAATATACAAGCATAGGAAGCGCATATAATTACAACTTTATGATATTCAATTCATTCAACAATTCACTCTTAGGATATAAGTGAACCACAAGAGTAAATGACAAGCTACTCATAAAACATATAAGTGAAGATCAAATGAGTAGTTAAATAATTAAGTAGCTATGTGAGGACTCTCTCAAAAAACTTTCGGATCTAAGTATCTTATTGAAACAACAAACAAATACAAAAATACGCTCCAAGAGAAACACATATCATGTGACGAATAAAAATATAGCTCCAAGTGAGGTTGCCGATAGTGTTGAAGACGAAAGTGGGGATCCCTTGGTGGGCATCCCCAATGCTTAGACGCTTGAGTCTTCCTTGAATATTACTTTGGCATGCCTTGGGCATCCCCAAGCTTAGGGTCTTGCGACTCCTTATTCCCTCATATTGACATTTCACCCAAAACTTGAAAACTTCAATCACACAAAACTTAATAGAACTCGTGAGATAAGTTAGTATGATAAAGAGCAAATAATTCACTTTGGTACTATCAAGAAAAGATTCATAATTGTTCTTACATAATTCTTAATGTACTCTATCATTTCTACAATTTATATTGAGCAATATAATCCATAGAAACTATAAAACAAGCAAACTATGCATTAAAAACAGAATCTGTTAAAAACATAACAATCTACAATGATCTGAACAACTACATTACTCTTCAACTCTACAAATTCTGAAGAATTAGGAAATAGTATGATCTAAAGCACGTTCCGATGAATTTTAGAAATTCTTGGACTGAGCGCAAAAGTTTCCGTTTTTGCACAGAATCGAGCCAATTATCATCCACACTATCCCAAAGGCTTTACTTGGCACTTTATTGAAACAAAAGCTATAAAACATGATTATTACAGTAGCTTAATCATGTGAACGCACAAAAATAATAGGTGAAAATACTGAGTTATCTCGCAAGAAGCGCTTTTCTTTAATGCCTTTTTAGCTAGGCATGATGATTTTAACGATGCTGACATAAGAATAGTAATCACAAGATGCAAGAGAGCATCATGAATCACATGGCAAGCACATTTAAGCCTAACACACTTTCTACGCATAGGGATTTTGTAAGTAAACAATTTATGGGAGCAAGAATCAACTAGCATAGGAAGGCAAAACAAGCATGACTTCAAACCATTCAACACATAGAGAGAAAACTTGATATTGTTGAGATATGTAAAAGCATATGTTCCTTCCTCATAATAATTTTCAATAGCATCATGAACAAATTCAACAATATAGCTATCACATAAAAGCATTCTTTTCACGATCCACATGCATAGTAATTTTATTACTCTCCACATAAGCAAATTTATTCTCCGTCATAATAGTGGAAGCAAACTCAACAAAATAACTATCATGAGATACTTGATTGAGATATCAAATTGAACATTAAAATCATGATGAAAAGTTTCATGGTTATAGTTACTCTTTATAGCATACATATCATCACCATAATCATGATAGATAGCAACTTTGTTGTCATAATCAATTGAAACATCTTCCAAAATAATGGATTCGTCACTAAATAAAGTCATGAGCTCTCCAAATCCACTTTTATAAGTATTGTAATAAGACTCGACGCCCTCCAAAATAGAGGGATCATTACCTAGAGTTGACACTCTTCCAAACCCACTTTCAGCATTTTAATCGTGACAAATAGGAGGCATGTTATCATGATAATGAATTTACTCATCAAAACTTGGGGGGGGGGGGCTAAATATATCATGTTCAACAAATATAGCATCCCCAATCTTATGGCTTTGCATATTATTAGCAACATGGATATTCATAGAATTCAAACTAGCAACATTGCAATCATGCTTATCATCAAGGAACACACACCAAACATTTTATTGAGTCCTTCTTCTAACACTTAAGCACAATTTTCTGATCCATCATTTTCAAGAAATACTTTATATAGATAAGCAATTTGGCACAACCTCAATTCCATTTTTTGTAGTTTTCTTTTATAAAACCAAACTAGTGAATAACACAAAACTAAAAGATTCAATTGCAAGATCTAAAGATATACCTTCAAGCAACTCACCCCCCCCCCCAGCAACGGTGCTACCTCTTGAGCATGTGTTGGTTTTCCCTTGAAGAGGAAAGGGTGATGTAGCAAAGTAGCATAAGTATTTCCCTCAGTTTTTGAGAACCAAGGTATCAATCTAGTAGGAGATAACATGCAAGTCACCTAGTACCTGCACAAACAATCAAGAACCTTGCAACCAACGCGATAAAGGGGTTGTCAATCCCTTCATGGTCACTCGCAAAAGTGAGATCTGATAAAGATAATAAGATAAATATTTTTGGTATTTTTGTTGTATAGACTGGAAAGTAAAGATTGCAAAATAGTAAACAAGATGCGATGTAAAATAAAGGATATGCAATATAATAGGAAAGAGACCCGGGGGCCATAGGTTTCACTAGTGGCTTCTCACAAGATAGCAAATATTACATTGGGTGAACAAATTACTGCCGAGCAATTGGTAGAAAAGCGCATAGTTATGAGAATATCTAGGCAATGATCATGAATATAGGCATCACGTCCGTGTCAAGTAGACCGAAACGATTCTGCATCTACTACTATTACTCCACACATCGACCGCTATCCAGGATGCATCTAGAGAATTAAATTCATAAGAACAGAGTAACGCATTAGGCAAGATGACATGATATAGAGGGATAAACTCAAGAAATATGATATAAACCCCATCTTTTTATCCTCGATGGCAACAATACAATACGTGCCTTGCTGCCCCTACTGTCACTGGGAAAGGACACCGCAAGGTTGAACCCAAAGCTAAGCACTTCTCCCATTGCAAGAAAGATCAATCTAGTAGGCCAAACTAAACCGATAATTCGAAGAGACTTGCAAAGATATCAAATCATGCATATAAGAATTCAGAGAAGAACCAAATATTATTCATAGATAGACTTGATCATAAATCCACAATTCATCGGATCTCGGCAAACACACCGCAAAAGAGTATTACATCGAATAGATCTCCAAGAACATCGAGGAGAACTTTGTATTGAGAATCAAAGAGAGAGAAGAAGCCATGTAGCTAATAACTATGGACCCGAAGGTCTGTGGTAAACTACTCACACATCATCGGAGAGGCTATGGTGTTGATGTAGAAGCCCTCCGTGATCGATTCCCCCTCCAGCAGAGCGCCGGAAAAGGCCCCAAGATGGGATCTCACGGGTACAGAAGGTTGTGGCGGTGGAAAAGTGGTTTCGTGGCTCCCCCTGATGTTTTTAGGGTATAAGAGTATATATACGTGAAAGAAGTACATCGGTGGGCGCGCCCTCCTGCCTCGTGGCCGCCTCGTGGCGTTCCAGACTTCCACTCCAAGTCTCCTGGTTTGCTTTCGTTCCAAGAAAGATACTCGCGAAGGTTTCGTTCCGTTTGGTATTCCTTTTCTGCAAAACACTAAAATAGGCGGAAAAAATAGAAACTGGCACTCGGCCTTCGATTAATAGGTTAGTCCCAAAAATAATATAAAAGAGCATATTAAAGCCCATTAAACATCCAAAATAGATAATATAATAGCATGGAACAATCAAAAATTATAGATACGTTGGAGACATATCAAACGGCGCCAGAAAAGAGCTTCATGTGTACTACACAACTTTATTCTTGTAGACTCGGTTGGGCCCCTACTACTTCTTGAGCTTGCGTTAGTTTTTTCCTTGAAGAGGAAAGGGTGATGCAGCACAGTAGAGATAAGTATTTCCCTCAGTTAAGAACCAAGGTATCAATCCAGTAGGAGAAACGCGCAAGTTCCCAATAGATGCACCTACACAAACAATCAAATACTTGCCCCAACGCGATAAAGGGGTTGTCAATCCCTTCACAGTCACTTGCAAAGGTGAGATCTGATAGCGATAGATAAATAATATTTCTAAAACGTAAATTAAAGTAAATATATATAAAGTGCAGCAAGGTATTTTTGGTATTTTTAATATATAGATCTGCAAATATAATGAGGAAAATAGACCCGAGGGCCATAGGTTTCACTAGAGGCTTCTCTCTTGAAGGCAAATAATACGGTGGGTGAACAAATTACTGTCGAGCAATTGATAGAAAAGTGCAAAGTTATAACGATATCCAAGGCAGTGATTATGAAATATAAGCATCACGTCTGTATCAACTAGACCGACTCCTTCCTGCATCTACTACTATTACTCCACATATTGACCAACTCCTGCCTGCACTAGAGTATTAAGTTCATAAGAACAGAGTAACACATTAAGTAAGATGACATGATGTAGCGGGATAAACTCAAGCAATATGATGGAAACCCCATCTTGTTATCCCCGATGGCAACAAAGCAATACATGTCTCGCTACCCCTACTATATCACTGGGTGAAATCACGCAAGTTTGAACCCAAAGCTAAGCACCTCTCCCATTGCAAGAAAAACCAATCTAGTTGGCCAAACCAAACCGATAATTCAAAGAGAAATACAAAGATATCAAATCATGCATATAAGAATTCAGAGAAGATTCAAATAATATTCATAGATAAGCTGATCATAAATCCACAATTCATCGGTTCTTGACAACACACCGCAAAAGAAGATTACATCGGATAGATCTCCAAGAACATCGAGGAGAACATGGTATTGAGAATCAAAGAGAGAGAAGAAGCCATCTAGCTACTAGCTATGGATCCGTAGGTCTGTGGTAAACTACTCACGCTTCATCGGAGGGTAATAGAGTTGATGTAGATGCCCTCCGTGATCGAATACCCCTTCGGCAGGGTGCCAGAAAAGGTCCGAAGATGGGATCTCATGGGTACATATGGCTGCGGCGGCGGAAAAGTGTTTTTGTGGATGCTTTTGGTGGTTCTGGAATATATGTGAATATATAGGAGGAAGACCTAGGTCAGGGAGTCACCGAGGGCCCACAAGGTAGGGGCGCCCCCCCTAGGGCGCGCCCTACACCCTTGCCGCCGCCTCGTTGCTCTTCTGACTTGCACTCCAAGTCTCTTGGGTATCTTTTGGTCCTAGAAAAATCACCGTGAAGTTTCATTCCGTTTGGACTCCGTTTAGTATTCCTTTTCTTCGAAGCTCAATAACAAGGAAAAAAACAGAAACTAGCACTAGGCTCTAGGTTAATAAGTTAGTCCCAAAATAATATAAAATAGCATATAAATGCATATAAAACATCCAAAACAGATAATATAATAGCATGGAACAATAAAATAATATAGATACGTTGGAGACGTATCAAGCATCCCAAGCTTAATTCCTGCTCGTCCTCGAGTAGGTAAATGATAAAAACATAATTTTTGATGTGGAATGTTACCTAACATATTTATCCATGTAATTTTCTTTATTGTGGCATGAATGTTCAGATCCATAAGATTCAAAACAAAAGTTTAATATTGACATAAAAACAATAATACTTCAAGCATACTAATAAAGAATCATGTCTTCTCAAAATACCATGGCTAAAGAAAGTTACAAAATCATATAGTCTGGTTATGCTCCATCTTTGTTACACAAAGTATCCAATCATGCACAACCCCGATGACAAGCCAAGAAATTGTTTCATACTTTTGATGTTCTCAAACTTTTTCAACTTTCACGCAATACATGAGCGTGAGCCATGGACATAGCACTATATGTGGAATAGAATATGGTGTGGAGATGAAAAAAAACAAGGAGATAGTCTCACATCAACTAGGCGTATCAACGGGCTATGGAGATGCCCATCAATAGATATCAATGTGAGTGAGTAGGGATTGCCATGCAACGGATGCACTAGAGCTATGAGTTTTTGAAAGCTCAAAAAGAAACTAAGTGGGTGTGCATCCAACTTGCTTGCTCACGAAGACCTAGGGCAATTTAAGGAAGTCCATCATTGGAATGTACAAGCCAAGTTATTATAATGAAGATCATGGTGCTACTTTGAAGCACAACTGCGGAAAAAGGATAGTAAGATTGCCCCTTCTCTCTTTTCTCTCTCTCTTTTTTTGGTGGGCTTCTTTGGCCTCTTTTTTTATTTGGGATTCTTTGGCCTCTTTTATTTTGATCACCTCACATGGGACAATGCTCTAATAATGATGATCATCACACTTTTATTTACTTACAACTCAAAATTACAACTCGATGCTAGAACAAAGATATGACTCTATATGAATGCCTCCGATAGTGTACCGGGATGTGCAATGATCTAGCATAGCAAATGACATCAAAAAATGGAAAAGCCATGTAAACATCATGCTAGCTATCTTACGATCATGCAAAGCAATATGACAATGATGAAGCGTGTCATAATAAGCGGAATGGTGGAAGTTGCATGGCAATATATCTCGGAATGGCTATGGAAATGCCATAATAGGTAGGTATGGTGGCTGTTTTGACGAAAGTATAAGGTGGGTGTAGTGCACCGGCAAAAGTTGCGCGGTACTAGAGAGGCTAACAATGGTGGAAGGGTGAGAGTGCGTATAATCCATGGACTCAACATTAGTCATAAAGAACTCACATACTTATTGCAAAAGTCTATTAGCTATCGAAATAAAGTACTATATGCATGCTCCTAGGGGGATAGATTGGTAGGAAAAGACCATCGCTTGTCCCCGACCGCCACTCATAAGGAAGACAATCAATAAATACCTCATGCTCCAACTTCGTTACATAACGATTCACCATACGTGCATGCTACGGGAATCACAAACTTTAACACAAGTATTATTACCAATACACAAATACTCACTAGCATAACTCTAATATCACCATCTCTATATCTCAAAACAATCACAAGGAATCAAACTTCTCATAGTATTCAATGCACTTTATATGAAAGTTTTTATTATACCTCTCTTGGATGATTATCATATTAGGACTAAATTCATAACCCAAGAAAATTACCATGCTGTTTAGAGAGACTCTCAAAATAATATAAGTGAAGCAAGAGAGTTCAATAATTTCTATAAAATAAAACAACTGCCGTGCTCTAAAAAGATATAAGTGAAGCACTAGAGCAAAATTGCCTAGCTCAAAAGATATAAGTGAAGCACATGGAGTATTCTAATAAATCACGATTCATGTGTGTCCCTCTCAAAAGGTGTATAGATCAAGGATGATTGTGGCAAACTAAAAAGCAAATACTCATATCATACAAGACGCTGCAAGCAAAACACATATCATGTGGTGAATAAAAATTTAGCCTCAAGTAAATTTACCGATAGACGAAGACGAAAGAGGGGATGCCATCCGGGGCATCCCCAAGCTTAGACTCTTGGTTGTCCTTGAATATTACCTTGGGGTGCTTTGGGCATCCCCAAGATTAGGCTCTTGCCACTCCTTATTCCATAGTCCATCAAATCTTTACCCAAAACTTGAAAACTTCACAACACAAAACTCAGCAGAAAATCAAGAGATCCGTTAGTATAAGAAAATAAATCACCACTTTTGGTATTGTTGTGAACTCATTCTTTATTTATTTTGGTCTAATATCTACTATATTCCAACTTTTCCATGGTTCATACCCCCCGATAATAGCCATAGATTCATCAAAATAAGCAAACAACACTTAGAAAACTGAATCTGTCAAGAACATAACAGTCTGTAGCAATATGGAAAATTCGGATACTTCTATAACTCTAAAAATTCTGAAAAATTAGGACAACGGAGGCAATTTGTGTATCCATCTTGTGTAAAGAATTCAGAGCAAAAGCACGCTTCTGTGAATAATGAAAATCATTTTACTGGGCACAAAAGTTTCTGTTTTTCATCAAGATCAAATCAACTATCACCGTAAGCCATCCCAAAGGTCTTACTTGGCACAAACACTAACTAAAACACCAAAACACAATTACTACAATAGCATAATTGTCTGAATTCATAAAAACAGAAAATAAAAATATTGGGTTGTCTCCCAACAAGCGCTCTTCTTTAAAGCCTTTTAGCTAGGCATTGATAATTTCAATGATGCTCACATGAAAGGTAATAATTGAAACACAGAGAGAGCATCATGAAGCATGTGAAAAACACATCTAAGTATAACATACTTCCTATGCATAGGCATTTTATAGGGAATAGATTTATCAAGACAAGCAAAAACTAGCATATGCAAGGAAGAAGAGAGAAACAATAGTAATCTCAACATAACGAGAGGTAATTTAGTAACATGAAAATTTCTAAAACCATATTTTCCTCTCTCATAATAATTACATGTAGGATCATAATCAAATTCAATAATATAGCTATTACATAAAATATTCTCTTCATTATCCACATGCATGCAAAGTTGACACTCTTCCAAAATAGTGGGATTAAAATTAACTAAAATCATGACTTCTCCAAACTCACTTTTATCAAAAATTGCATAAGATTGATCAAACTCCAAAGTAGTGGGATCATTATTTCCTAAAGTTGACACTCTTCCAAACCCACTTTTAATATTATAGGAAACATATTCATCATGAGGCTTAAATAAATTTTCAAGATCATAAGAAGCATTATCACCCCAATCATGATCATTGCAATAAGTAGCGGACATGGCAAAACTAGCATCCCTAAGCTTGGGGTTTTGCATATTATTATCACAGTTGACATTAATAGAATTCATAATAACATCATAGCAATCATGCTTTTCATTCAAGGAGCTATCGTGAACCACTTCATAGTTTTCATCTTTTAGCACTTCATCACAATTCTCAGATTCACGAATCTCAAGCAAAACTTCATATAGATAATTTAGTGCACCCAACCCACTAGCAATAGGTTCATCATAATTGGATCTATTAAAAATATTAGCAAGTGGATGAGGATCCATAAACTCTTTGCTTCCTGATTTCCAATAAATACACAATTATGCCAAGCAGGCAAGCAAACAAACCAAGTAAGACATAAAGGCAAACAAAAAAGACAAATAAAAAAGGCAAATATTTTTGTGTTTTTCTAAAAACATTTTAGAAGTGGGGTAGAGGAAAACGAGAATCAAATGGCAAATAATGTAATGCAAGAGATGGGAGTTTTATGATGGGTACTTGGTAGGCTTGACGTAGATCTCCCCGATAACGGCGCCTGAAATTCTTCCTGCTACTTCTAGAGCTCGCGTTGGTTTTTCCCTTGAAGAGGAAAGGTGATGCAGCACAGTAGAGATAAGTATTCCCCTCAGTTAAGAACCAAGGTATCAATCCAGTAGGAGAAACAAGCAAGTCCCCAATAGATGCACCTACACAAACAATCAAACACTTGCACCCAACGCGATAAAGGGGTTATCAATCCCTTCACGGTCACTTGCAAAGGTGAGATCTGATAGAGATAGATATAGAAGATTTCTAAAACGTAAATTAAAGTAAATATAAATAAAGTGCAGCAAGGTATTTTTGGTATTCTTAATATATAGATCTGAAAATATAATGAGGAAAATAGACCCGGGGCCATAGGTTTCACTAGAGGCTTCTCTCTTGAAGGCAAATAATAAGGTGGGTGAACAAATTACTGTCGAGCAATTGATAGAAAAGCACAAAGTTATAACGATATCCAAGGAAATGATTATGAAATATAGTCATCACGTCCGTATCAAGTAGACCGCCTCCTGCCTGCATCTACTACTATTACTCCACACATCGACCGACTCCTGCCTGCATCTAGAGTATTAAGTTCATAAGAAAGAGTAACGCATTAAGTAAGATGACATGATGTTGCGGGATAAACTCAAGCAATATGATGAAAACCCCATCTTGTTATCCCCGATGGCAACAAAGCAACACGTGTCTCGCTACCCCTACTATGTCACTGGGTGAAATCATGCAAGTCTGAACCCAAAGCTAAGCACCTCTCCCATTGCAAGAAAAACCAATCTAGATTGCCAAACCAAACCAATAATTCAAAGAGAAATTCATTGGATAGATCTCCAAGAAAATCAAGGAGAACATGGTATTGAGAATCAAAGAGAGAGAGAACAAGCCATCTACCTACTAGCTATAGACCCGTAGGTCTGTGGTAAACTACTCACGCTTCATCGGAAGGGCAATAGAGTTGATGTAGATGCCCTCCGTGATCGAATACCCCTCCGGCAGGGTGCTGGAAAAGGTCCCAAAATGGTATCTCACGGGTACAGAAGGTTGCGGCTGCGGAAAAGTGTTTTCGTGGATGCTTCTGTTGGTTCTGGAATATATGTGAATATATAGGAGGAAGACCTAGGTCAGGGAGTCGCCGAGGGGCCCACAAGGTAGGTCCCCCCTAGGGCGCGCCCTCCACCGCCTCGTGGCTCTTCTCACTTGCACTCCAAGTCTCCTGGGTGTCTTTTGATCCAAGAAAAATCATTGTGAAGTTTCATTCCATTTGGACTATGTTTAGTATTCCTTTTCTGCGAACCTCAAAAACAAGGAAAAACAGAAACTGGCACTAGGCTCGAGGTTAATAAGTTAGTCCCAAAAATAATATAAAATAGCATATTAATGCATATAAAATATCCGAAACAGATAATATAATAGCATGGAACAATTGAAAATTATAGATACGTTGGAGACGTATCAGCCTCCAAGCGCAGAGTTTTGTAGGACAGTAGCGAATTTCCCTCAAGTGGATGACCTAAGGTTTATCAATCTGTGGGTGGTGTAGGATGAAGATGGTCTCTCTCAAGCAACCCTGCAATCAAATACAAGAAATCTCTTGTGTCCCCAACACACCCAATACAATGGCAAATTGTATAGGTGCACTAGTTCAGCGAAGAGATGGTGATACAAGTGTAGTATGGATAGTAGATATAGGTTTTTGTAATCTGAAATAATAAAAACATCAAGGTAGCATGTAGTAAAAGTGAGCAGAAATGGTATTGCAACGCTTGGAAACAAGGCCTAGGGTTCATACTTTCACTAGTGCATTCTCTGAAAAGTGCTAACAGGATTGGAGCATATAACAATCCCTCACGTGCGACAAAGAATCACTCCAAAGTTTTTATAGGAGAAAGTAGGACCAAAACGTGTATCAACCTATGTGCCTAGATTACCCCAATGTCACCACGAGAATCCACAAGTTGATTATCAAAACATACATCAAGTGATTCAATAGAATAGCCCATTATCACCACGGGAACCCACATGCAAGACATACATCAATTGTTACCAAATCCAAAATATTCAATCCAACATAACAAAACCTCAAAGACCAAGACTCAATTCAGCACGACAAGATAGAGAGGGGGAAACACCATATGAACCAACTATATTAACAAAGCTTGTGGTAAATCAAGATCGTGCCAAATCAAGAAAATCAAGATCGTGCCAAATCAAGAACACGAGAGAGAGAGAGAGAGAGAGAGACCAAACACATAGCTACTGGTACATACCCTCAGCCCCGAGGGTGAACTACTTCCTCCTCGTCATGGAGACCGCTGGGATGTTGAAGATTGCCATCGGTGCTGATTTCCCCCTCCGAAAGGGTGCCAGAGAAGGCCTCCAGACGATATCGCTCCGGAACAGAGGCTTGCGGCGATGGCATGGGAGTTCTAGGTTTCTGTATTTATAGGAATTTTTTGCGTTGGTTTCACATTAGGGGGGCCCACGAGGGACCGACAAGCTCAAGGGCCGCACTCTAGGGAGAGGACGCGCCCCCCAGGCTTGCGGCTTCCTCGTAGTCGTCTGGTCCTTCCTCTAAGCTTCAGGGGTCTCTTTTGGTCCACTAAAATCACTGTAAATTTTTAGCCTAATCCAAGAACTTCTATTTTTGCACAAAAATAACACCATGGTAGTTATGCTGAAAACAGCGTCAGTCTGGATTAGTTTCATTCAAATCCTATAGAAGTGCACCAAAAACCATATAAAATTGTTGTAAACATGGAATGAATACTTCAGAAATTATAAATACATTGGATACATATTACTTGCCCACCCACGCGCCCGCGCCAGCCCTCCCCGATTGCTAGTGCCAGGCCTCCGTTCTCTAGCGCTAGGTCCCTCCTGATCACTGCACTCCTCCTCCCAACACTCCAACCGACTACCGATTGTTGACTAGCGCCTACCGATTGCTGCTGCTGCTAACTAGCGATCGCTGCCGCTACCTACATCCTCCTGACTGCAGCGACACCACCAGATCGTGCCGTAATTTTCTTTCCCTACACCGAAATCTAGCCCCCTCTGTCCTCTGCTTCAGCTCCCATGGATTTCTCTCTCAACTCCTCTATCTTGGGTGGCCATAGCAACCACTTTGCCTCCTCCTGTTCCAGGAGTAGCAACCCCTTTGACGGTCCCTCGGTTGTGGTCATCCGCGAGGTTTTAATTTTCGAGCGTGTCCCCTCCCACTCCGAGGCTAACTTCTACTTGTGGAAGATGTACTTTTGCTTTCTCTTCCGCGAGTATGATCTCCACGACCACATTGACGGGCAGACCGATCTCTTGGCCCTACCTCATGACGCAAGTGGGTATCCATCAACGCTACCATCATCCGAAGATTCTTCCTCGCCATCTCCAAGGATATTTTTCACACATCGTTCATGACGGCGACACCACGCATACGGTGTGGACCAAAATCACCGTCCTCTTCACCGACAATAGGCTGCAACTCATCGTCTTCGTTCAACAGGAGTTCTTTGATTTACACTAGAACAACTCCTCTTGATGAGTCCTGCACGCGTCTCAAAAATCTTGCTGGTGAGTTGTGAGATTTGGAGTCCGAGGTCTCCGATGAGCTCCTCCTGTCGACGTCGATGGCCGGTCTCATTGAGGACCTCGGCAATGCCGCCTACAACCTCACGTCGTTGACCACGCCGTCCTTCAAGAACGTTGTGGCATACCTTCATCTTGAGGAGTGCCGGCTGAAGTAGTTGCGCTCTCGCGTGGTCCACACCGCCTTCGCCGTCGGTCTCTCCCATGGCGCGCCTGCTCCACCATCTGTGGCACCGCAGTCGCGGCCTCCGATCCCCCCGACACACTACCCGCCTCAACCAGCTCCCGATGGCAAGGTGCCTCCAGACTGCAACGGCCAGCGCAGGCACGACCACGTCGGCAATAGCAGTCAGCGCAATGGCGGCAACGGTGGGCAACCATGCACCACCCCGCATCACTAGCCGACTCCACCGTGGACCACATGGGTCACAACCCATGGGCAGGGGTTCTGCACGCGTACAGCATGCCAGTGTTGCGCCTCCTATCCCGAGTCTTGTCGGGCCACGCACCAGGCAATTCTTGTGACGCCTCAGTCCGGTGCGTTGCTCGCCTATCCCGTCGCGCCCGTCTACTCTAGCATGCCGCCACCGATGGCACCCCCGGCTACTTCGCGCCGCTGCCAATGACACCACCACCATGGGACCCCGTGCTGTTGACTGCTCTCTCGTGCACTCCCACTCCTGCTTCCTATGGTGGCGATGGTGTCTGGTACATGGATACTGGTGCATCCTCTCATATGGCCTCCAACCCCAGCAATCTCTCTGTTTCTTTTCCCACCGCTACCACCTCTCACATCATCATTGGTAACAGTTCCGCCCTTCCCATTACTCATACCGGCTCCACTAGTTTTCCATCTAACTCCAGGGCACTATCTTTTCATTCAGAACTTAGTGTTTGTTCGTTCTCTTTCTCGTGATAATTCTTTAACTGTGGAATTTGACAAATTCGATTTTTTTGTTAACGATGCTCATACCCCGGATATTCCTCCATCGATGTGACAGCCTCGAAGAATTGTACCCAGTCTAGCCATCTTCATCAGCATCTTTCGCTGGACCTATTTCTCTCTTTGTCAGCATTGACCTCTGGCACGCACACCTCGGTCACCCTAGCTCCACCATTTTTCATCGCATATTAAGATTCACGGGACCTTACAAACACACCCATATCCTATATACCTAAGAGATTCATCCCCACTATGCTATTTATCTTAACATGCAAGCTATCCACGTAAGCAGCCCAGCCACATCAGCGTTGCATTAGCGACTTACAAGAGGGACCCACCACAGTTGACTAGCGTACAAATTGGCCACGTTAGCACTCGGTTACCAGCAGAAGGCCCACCACTTCTTTAGTACTCCTGGCTTTCTCCCCATTTTCGGAGTACCCTGGTCGTCCGGTCGTTTCCTCTTCCATTTTCTGTAACGGACGATGCAGTCTAAAGGTCCAGTTGCATTGCACATCGTTGTAGGGGTATCATTTTACCTTCGAGGCTCTCTCCCCATTTTCTCTAATAAACCAAGCAGCGCTTGGTCTGCGCATCTCATCTCCGTCGTCGCCGGAATCCAGCTCTTCCACGCACGGCCTTCCTCGATGCCGCGCCATCACACTTCTTGGATCCACAGCCTGCATCGCAGCCCCGGGCACCTGCAGCGCCTCACGAGTGCCCCAGATCGGCTTCGCCCAGCCGGGCTCCTCCGACCGTCCGCATCGGCTTCGCTTGGCTGCGCCAAGAGTTCAGATTCCACCCGGCGCCATCGCAACTCCACCATGAACCCTGCTCCTTCCTGTCGAAGCCCCCTTATTCCCTCCTCCCTTTGCTCTGGCTGGAACTCGGTGAGCCGGTAGGCGTGGCTTTCGGTGGGAGAGGAAGAAGAGATCGGCTTGCATAATGTAGGTACAAATCAGCTACAAAGATTCATGGCTGGTGTCACTGTTCCCCACAACCAGAGCGTAAGTCCCAGAATTAAGGTTCAGTTATCCTGTTAAAGCTAATAATTTTTTTTCTTTTTTTCGAAAAGGGGGATTCCCCGGCCTCTGCATCAGAACGATGTATACAGTCATCTTATTAAAGCAAATAAATAGGTTCCAACAAGGTCTCAAAGTCTCCAAAAGAAAAGTAAAAAGTAGCTCACACAGAGCCAGAAAGGCTAGAAGACAAAACTAGCCTAATAAAGGACGCCACAACCGGCTGGCAAAAAAGAGATAGGTAAACTAATTGTCTATCCTATTACATGACCGCCATCCAAACCGGTTGAAGATATCCCGAGCTACCATCTCCCAGCGGATAGATCCAGTAACCAAACGCTCCCTGGCCTCCGTCGGAGTGAGTAGCGATCATGAATGGATCAATGTCGTGGCTCTGAAAATGACCTGCAAAAAATGAATGTGTGTTGTCCTGTTAAAAACCAAATCATTTCTGTAATTCCAGAGCGCCCACAACAATACCTGACTTCATGCCCATGTTTTTGCAGGCAAGAAATGGCTGATTTTGGATCAATTTCCATAGCCCATACCATGAATCATCTCACCTTTCCCAAGATTAAGTTCGTGTGCCTTTATTTTGTTTTTCCATACTCAACCGATTTCCATTACTGTTCATGCATTTATTTTTCTATTTGTTCCATGCTTGATGGGCTAGAATTTCTGCTATTTCTTTTCCACGTCCATTGGCACCTTTAGTCCTACAACATTTACAGTTTCCATACATAGTTTTTTCTTCTGCAGATGAAATTTATATAATTGTTTCTAGAGGAGGAAACCACTTTTTCAATTAATTCAGTATCTCTGCTCTTTTACTACTCCTACTGCTTTGTTGGGAAATGCTTACTGAACTGCTCCACACAAGATTTGACGCCCTGAATCAAAACTAGCCATGCAATTAGTTTTTAATATTAAGCATTTGATAGCTAAATTGATGTTGTTTCCAGTGTACTTTTTAGTTTTCGGTGGTGCTCTTGCTGATTGTCTTAGTGCTTTAGACACACTATAAAATCATGCAGCAAAGCATGCAATTCCCTCTGCCCCTCTTAGCTCCATGCATGTGCTGGTACCACCCATTTCCTTCTCAAGTAGAGAAGGTGATTGATATGTTGCTTTCACCTACATCATCGTTTCTTACAGGCACCTTCTTCTATTTTCTTTCAGATGCAATATTCATTGGATCTCTCAATTGTGTTGTGAAGTTTCATCTTCTTAGTTACTCTACATGCAGAATGTTACTGATCAGTGTCCAATCTCAGTATGTGATCTATCAGATTTTGTATAGCTTGCATAATGCCCAGACTCATTAGCCCCTTCTAATAATTTTTGTAGGGCTTTCATATTATCATTAGCAAGATGAAGTCTGAGTGTGCTATCATTCCTTGATGTCAAGTATCGGCCACTACTATCTGCACTAGCTTCGCCTCAGAACATACCTTCTCATTTTCACAGAGGAAGTAGGTGTTCTCACTAATTATCATATAAGCTACCGTAGATGTTAACGAGGACAAAAACCAACTAATGTTTCCAGAGCATTATTTCCAACTGTCTGTTACATTATATTATGTTTATTTGTAGATACAACTATATGTTGTAACACACCCTATTTTTCCACTTGCTATTTTATATGAACAACCTGGTTATATTCTGTAGAACTTATGTACTAACATGCAGATGATTGATTCACAACAAGAGCACATATAGATGTAATACACAAGTATTTCAAAATGGCAATTTGTACATAACTTATCATGGCATCTCCATTTCAGAATTACAGTTGATCTATTTTTTTTTTCAGAATCCCATTCTTATTGTGTTTATATACATTAGTATTTTCGTAAAGGATATGAGATTACTTATTCCATAACACTATATTTAGTAAAATACTTGACATAATTCATAATTTGCTCTCTTTATAATTATACTAGAAGTATTGTGTCCATTGCAATGTTTTCATCTTAAGATCATATATTATTATTCAAACAAAGCTATCAATTTATGTGTTACCATGTGCGAAGAACTAAGAGTTCCCGCAGCAACGCGCGGGGCATTATCTAGTATAAAAATAAAATTACAATCATGGTGGTGCCGACGTCTTCTTCCTCATGTATTCATCGATGACGCATCGTGAGCGTCCCTCGATGATGCCGCTTGGTCTTCGTCTTGGTGGAACAAACTTTCGGAACCCAGGAGCTTGTGGAAACAACAGCCGAGAAGTCGTCGATGCTGACCAGATGACGCCGACGGGCAGATCACCGCCCGGAGAAAGAACACCGATAACGGCCCATAGAAACTCAGAAAACCATGAAAGCCGGCCGAATCCAGACGGATCCTCCGAAAATCCAAACTGACCGGATCCCGGAAGACCCACCAGTGACACAAAACCAAACAACCTCCGCCAGTGGTAAGCACACCAACGAAGCGGGGAAAGGGCAGCAAAACAATAATTCTAAAACTGGAAAAGTGCCACCGTGGTCGTGCCATCCCAAACCAAACATGAAGATCCCTGAAAGAAAACATGAGATAAATTACCCACGCCGATGTATGCCAAATCCGGGTTTGAGACCGAACTTGCCGCCATCTAAAGCCACTTGTTGATCCTGATCCTAGCAAGGACGAACTGCCGTAGAAGCCCACCGCGTTGGATTCGGCCGTCTTCCACCAGCTTCACCAACGCCGCAGTCGAGTAGCGGCTTATGAAGACCTTCACTCAAACCTCTCTGACCGCAGAAGCCCTCCAAGACTTCCCTAGCAAACCGCCTCTGAACCGGTCCACCCTGCTGGGCGAGACGAGAAGAGGGCGACAGCCAGCTAGGCATTTGAATATCACCTTAGCCCTCTTTCTCTCACCAAGCATTACCTTTTAAATTATAATTGATTTGGAGAAGTGTAATTTCACACGTATAACTTGTTTTTCGTTTCAGTTTGGCTAAGTCTCAGTCGATGCTATAGTCCTTTAATTTTGCATGGAGATTCGTACAAAATTTTTCTTTTCAGATTTTCTCTTATACTTTATCACACCTTTTTTGTTTACCCTGTTGCAGGATGCATTTTCATAAAAGTAAAGTTACACTTTTCTAAATCAATGAGATTAAAAAAAACCTTCGGGACCACTTAGAATTGGTAGAACTGTTCTAAATCAATGAGTCACTATTCGCTATCGGTAGTTTATTATTTTATAATGCAGCTACTAGTTGGCCAGGCCAGTATCAATTGTGAGATATCAGGCAACTTGTCGGTTGACCATACACACTCTAGGCTGAGTATCGTGTCTTTGCATGAAGGGATAACGCATACCTAAGGATGTTACAGCAGAGAAGATATATATTGCCATTGATAAATAATGATTAACAGAAAAAAAAATAATTCCTCAATCTCAGTGAAAAGTATTGCCGTTACGTAGTTGGCTAGTGGCACAACAAGGACTATAGCACAAATGAAGGAAATGAACCGACAAGCAAAAAACCTTAGTGAAAAGTAAACTAGAAATTAAGGAAGACGGAATGGCACACCCAAAAAGCACGACTGAATAGATAGTCTCCACCCTGGAGAGATGATCAACCGGTGTTAGGGCTCGTTGACGAACCCGCACTTCTTCCTGATCTGGCCGTTGGTGCTGTTCTTCACCTCGATATTGCCCATCTTCACCATGGCATCCTCGAAATGTCTGTACCACAAGAAATCTCCGATCAACCACCAAGTGTACTTCTCCACCAATTCCTTGGTCTTTGGTGACGTCATGAGCGCTGCGTCGGAGGTGAAGAGCACTTTGCGATCCTTCACGTTCCTGTAGTACTGGCTGTCCAGCACGTCGGGGGTCTTGTAGTCCTGCGGCACCGTGGGATCACTGCCGGCGGGACAGTCCTGGGTCAGCTTCCCAGCGTACGTGGCGTCCATCGACGTGGTGGAGTTGTCGTTGGCCGGCGGCTGGAGACGGTCACGGAAGGAGGAGCACTGCGAGCGGCCGATGCTGTGCGCGCCGGAAAGCGCAACCATGTCGGTTTGGCTGAGTCCCTTCGTGGCGAACATTTGTGTGAGGGTTTTGAGGTTGGCGAAGGGTGGTGGCAGGTTGGGGAGGGTCTCATCTTTTAGGGACACGGACCCGTCGTAGCGGCCGGCTGGCATGCTGAAGTTTATTTTGTTGCCGCTGAGTATCTTGCTGGCGTCACGGCCTGCGAAGGCGACGATGTCGGCGCAGGAGACGACACCCGGACATTTTTCCTCGATCTTCTTCTTGGCCGCGTCTATCACTTCGAAGCCACGCAGGCTCAAGTTTGGGATACCGAGCATCTCCGGATCCGGCTTGCCAGCGACCTTGTTCAGCAGGACAGAGGCATCGCAACCCTGAAAGCCACGCCCAAATTGTTAGCTTCTCAATCCTGCAGTGCACAACTAGGCCTATATATCAATCCTGTATGTACCTGGACAAAGCAGTCGTGAAAGAAGAGGCGGATGAGCCCGGCCTTGATGCCGGCGGTGGCGTTGCGCACGGCGTCCAGCACGATCTTCTCGGCGTCAGGGCACTTGTCATTGTAGTAGCCGACCTTGAGCCCAGTGGCAGGTGGAGGCGGGGCAGGGGTGGAAGCCGGTGGGGGCGCCGGCATGGTGGGAGTGGGGGTGGGATACCCCGGGGTAGGAGTAGGGCTCGGTGGGAGAGTAGCCGGTGGAGGTGGGTTAGGGCTCGTCGGAGAAGAAACCGGTGGGGGAGTGGTGGGAGTTGGGCTAGGATAGCCCGGTGTAGGGCCAGGGGTAGGGCTGGGCGGAGGAGTAGCCGGTGGAGGTGGGGAAGGGCTCGGCGGAGGAGTAGCCGGTGGGGGCGGTGGTATGATGGGAGTGTTGGGATAGCTGTAGCCGTAGCCGGATGCTTGGCAGGCTACGGAACCGAGCACGACCAGCACGGCGAGAAGGGCAAGCTTGGCCATCTTCCTCTGCTCGGGGTAGCTACTCTTGCTCGATCGAGGGATGATGGGATGAAGAAAACTTGCTGTTCCGCATGCGTATTTATAGTCTCGATCACGGGGGAACTCGCATGCATGTGTACTCCGGCCGTTTGGAGCGCACGTTTGTGATGAGTCAACCAGCTGCCGCCCGGCCGGGAACGTGGTGACCACACAGCAAGTCGATGATACGCGGCACTAAGCTTGATAGCGACTCCGTGGCCATGATCGATTGCATATATGCGTCGGCAGGTAAGGAAATCAATCCGGCTGTTACTAAGAACGAGTGGTGCAAGTGGAATTTTTTATCATTATATATCCTACTCTTGTACCCCGAAAAAGTAGTATCCTACTTGTGTAAAACTACAGTAGAAGTTGGGATATCCCTTTTTTGTTTACCACAAACAGAACCCTGCTTTCATTTGCAAGCTAGTAGGATAACATATCATAAAGGCTGCCATGCAACAGGTGGGCATATATACTCAAATTATCGAAAAAGGTTTTCGCCCCGCTTTATAAATAAAGCACCCACCAAGCACAAAGTATCAAGGTAACGACAGAACACAGCACACACCCACACACAACGCCACCGCAAGTCAGGTGCCACACATACACGCACAAACAGACATACACAACCCCAAGTTCCGCTATGGGCACAGCACAACACGCCCAACACAAATGCCCGACGAAACAACCCAAGACGGCGGCGGCGGAGGCGACGACCTGACGATCTAATCTGGTTCCGGAGGTGGTGGGGGAAGCGGCGGCGCCAACCGGAGAGCCATTGCAGAAGCTGGGGTGATGATGGAGGTGATGGCGTCTCTCTCCCTGGGACGGCTAAGCGGCCGCCAAAGCTGCAAGTAACCAGACCATTTGAACAAAAAGTCAGTAGCACGACGAAGAGGGATATGTTGAATCACAAGTTTATTCCTAACAGTCCACAGCGTCCAGACCAGGACCCCAATGGTCAGCCACCTAGTGTGGCGCAACGCGGGTGGGATCGCCTGGAGTTCGGCAAAGAGAGCGGGGAAATTGTTATGGTCCCAGTTTCCACCCACAATCTCGCGAAAACAGCTCCAAAGGAACTGCGCGGACACGCAGGTGAAGAAGATATGGTTCGAATCTTCTTCAGGCCCACAGAGCGGGCAGCGCCCATCCCCAGGGCCATTGCGTTTCAGAACCTCAACGCCAGATGGGAGGCGGCCGCGAATCCATTGCCACAAGAAGATCCTAATTTTCAGGGGGAGGCGGATCTCCCAAATGGAGGAGAGCGCCTCATGGCCAAGCGAAGGGGCGATGGCCAGGTATAGAGATTTGGTGGAGAATTGCCCAGAAGGCTCTAGCCGCCATCTGGCACGGTCATCGTCCGTCGAGAGCTAAGGTTCGTGGAGTGCAATGCAGTCGAGCAGCTCCTGCCAGTCCTCGATCTCAGCCGGGCCGAAAGGTCTCCGAAACGCTAGTTGCCCTAAGTCAATAAGGGCGGTCGCCACGGAGATCTGTGGCGCAACCGCAATGGAGAAGAGGTCCGGAAAGCGGGCCGCAAGGGGCGAGTCGCCAGCCCACCTATCGAACCAGAACAGTGTGGCGGTGCCGGAACCAATCTCAATCGAGGTTCCGATCCGAAGGACAGGGAGGAGCTGAATGATGGACTGCCAGAACTGTTATCCCCCAGAATGCTGGCAGAAGGCGAGAGGCTGACCACGGAGGTATTTCTGCTGAATCATGCGGAGCCACAGTCCACCTTCACCATTAGCGATCCGCCATAGCCACTTAGTCAGAAGGGCAATGTTCATGCGTTTGGAGGACATGATACCCAGACCGCCCTGGTCGCGGGGTTTGCAGATCTCCAACCACCTGACCATGTGGTACTTCTGCTTATCTCCCTCGCCTGCCCAGAAGAAACGCCCCTGGACGGTGGCAATCTCATGATGGAGGGTCTCGGGAAGGCTGTAGAAGCTCATGATGAATAACAGTAGGCTGGAGAGGGATGAGTTAATGAGCACCGCGCGGGCCGCTTTCGAGAGCCATCTACCCTGCCAGGGCTCGATCCGGTGCTGAAGCTTTCCCACCGTGGGGCGCAGCTCAGCCACCGTAAGCCTGGAGTCGCTAATGGGGATCCCCAGATATGTCGTGGGGAAGCACCCGAGGTGGCAGTTAAGCCGATCCGCAATGCTCTTGCGCTCTTCTTGGGTGTAGCCCAAGACCATGACCTCACTCTTGTCGAAGTTGATCTTAAGGCCGGCCATTTGCTGAAAGCACAGCAGGAGGAACTTGAGGTTGGAGATATCACTCTCCGAGCCCTCCACCATGATAATGGTGTCATCCGCATATTGGAGGAGGGAGACTCCGTTCCCCCCAACCAGATGCGGTACTATTCCTTTAATGTGGCCAGCCGCCTTGGCCTTATCTAGGATGGCCGCTAGGGCATCGACCACCATGTTAAATAGGAACGGGGAGAAGGGGTCGCCCTGACGCACCCCACAAAATGTGGGGAAGAATGGGCCGATCTCCCCATTGATGTTCACCGCAGTGCGACCCGAGGAAACCATCTGCATCACCCTGGTCACCCACCGGTCGTCGAAGCCCTTACCAAGGAGACATTCCCGAAGGAAGGTCCAACTGACCGTGTCATAGGCCTTGTGGAAATCCAGTTTCAGGAAGACTGCCTTGAGGTGTTTGGAGTGCACCTCATGGAGCGCTTCGTGGAACACCAAGACTCCATCAAGGATATAGCGGCCCTGAATGAAGGCTGACCGGTCCGGGTGGGTGATCCGGTCGGAGATAGGGGCCGCCCTAATGGCGAACCCCTTGGCAAGGATGCGGAAGATGACATTAATCACCGTAATCGGGCAAAATTGTCGGATGTCCGACGCCCCAGCCACCTTGGGGATGAGAGTGATTACCCCATAGTTCAGCCGGGCGAGGTCAATGGATCCAACAAAGAACTCGTCAAACAGGGCCATCACCTCAGGTTTGATCACCTCCCAGAAAGTCTGGAAGAACTTGACTGGGAGTCCATCCGGGCCAGGAGCCGAGGATGGGTTCATGCCCTTAATTGCCGCCCATACTTCAGCCTCAGAGAACGGGGCCGTGAGGGCCGCGTTGTCCATAGGCGTGACACAGCAGTGGGCCGACCAAATGTCTTGTGCTAAGGCAAGACCTCCCCGAGGGGAGGCAGAGAATAGGTCTCTGTAAAAGCCGTCTACATGGGCCCGGATCTCCTCAGGCCGCTGAAGGAGGGTCGCTTCGTCCCACAGGAGGGGGATGGAGTTACGGCGTCTGCGGCCATTAGCGATGGCCTGGAAGTAGGCCGTATTGGCGTCCCCCTTGAGGACCCAATTCTGCGTACCTCGTAAGCGCCAGTATGCCTCCTCGTCAGTGTAGATGACCGTGAGCTGGTCTTCCAGGTCGTATCTAAGCATCCATTCGTCTGCCGATAGGCCGGCGGCGTCAGCCCGCAGGTCAAGGGCCTGGATGCCCTCAAGGAGGGCTTTCTTCCGCTCACGGATATCCCGGCCCACATTGGCACCCCAACCTTTCATGAATTGCCGTGACCGTTTGGCACAGAAATGCCACGAATCAACGGCGGAGAGGGCCCGATGGGGGGCATCTCGCGCCTCTCGCCATCTGGCAACCACCGCGGCGGTAAATCCAGGCTGGCGTAGCCAGAAGGTTTCGAAGCGGAAGCGGGGCGGCAGGGGTGGGCGTTCATTCTCTGAAGAGAGGAGTAGGGGGACGTGGTCTGAGCCAATCCGCGTAATCGCCCGGAGCGACGCTAGGGAGCAACGAATGTCCCACTCAGGGGAGGCGAAGACCCGATCGAGGACCGAGTGAGTCGGATCAACTTGGCGGTTTGTCCAAGTGAACCTGGCCCCGACTCGATCGAGCTCTCGCAGCCCCATGTCAGCAATGTAGTCATTAAACATTTGCATGCGTGGGAAGTTCACTAAATTATTGCTCTTGTCTTCTTCTGTCCTGATGAGGTTGACATCGCCTACACCGGTAGCTGGGCGGAGGTTACCTTCCTACGGAGCTCCGCGAGGAAGGCCTCAGACCGGCGGTGATCGGCATGGCCATAAACCGCAATGATTTCCCATTTGAAATTGAGAGCCCGCTCAAACACCTCCATGCTAACGAAGAACTCTCCCCGATCCATGCTTCCTACCTCAAAGGTGGCATCTTTCACGCCTAGGAGGATGCCACCTGAGTGGCCCGTACTCCCACTAGAAGGGAGCCAATGCCAAGCGAACAAGTCGGAGCTCAGATGCTCAAGTTCTAACAGGAAGAATTCGGTACGCATCGTTTCTTGGATTGCCACAATGTCGTTTCGCTTGGTTCACATGTATTCTATGAGTTGGCGGCGTCGACCATCTTGGCCGAAACCGCGGATGTTCCAGAAGAGGGTCCGCATCACGCATCCATCGGGGGGCTGCTTGACCCCAAGACACGTGAGGCGCTCTGGGCGCGGAGGGCTGCGGTACGCGAGCGGGTGCGGCCCCGGATCTCACCCGGGGCGGCCGCCATGAGGGAGGCGGCGCCCGGAGCAGCCTCGAAAGGGGCTGCCGAGGAGGGGGGAGACGTGCACGGGCCTCGGCCAGACGACCATCGAGGATTTCCCGCGCACGTATCGCCACGATCTGAACTAGAGGGGGGGCAACCTCCCCCCTGAACACTATGGCCGAGTCCGCTGCCACCTTAGCTAGGTGGCCAAGCGGAGCCGACTCCAAAGCCGAGAAGGAACAAGTAGCAGAGGTGGCCGGAATGGACGGGGTACCTGTCTCGAGGTTCCGGGAAGCGGCCCGGAGCGCAGCCCGCTCGGGAATGGGCAGAGCCGGGCTACCCGCCGGCCTGGTCACCTCAATCCAAGCGCTGCGTCGCGAGGAAGTCACCGGGGTCGAGGTCGACCGGCCCCTCCTGGAGTACGCCGCAGACCGAGGCGGGAGTGGGGGGGCGGCCACCGGGGTGGCCGCCACCGCCGACAACCCACCGAGGGCAATGCACGAGGAGGCCGAGGGGCGGGTCGGCGAAGAGGTGGGCGCGGCCGGGACCAGAGCCATCGGTGCCGGGGTCACGTCCAGGACAGGGGGGACGCAGGCATCCCCAGGTCCGCCTGACCCGGGGTGGCGTGGGGAGAGGAAGGGGGCAGATCTCCTTTCGGAACCGGCCCATCCCCCGCGGGAGGTGAAGGAGCATCCGGCGAAGGTGGGGTAGCAGGCGAGGAGACGATCCCGGTGAAGAGCTCAGCGGTGATGGAGGGAGGAATACCGTCTGGGGAGCGGGGGGACGACGCCGGGAAAACGGCAAGGCTCGCGTCGGAAGCATCACTCCCGTCCGAAGGGGGTGGGGGCCGCCCCGTAGCCGCGGCCGGCGCCCGAACCACCCCTGGAAGCTGCTAGAGGAGGAGGAGGATCACGGGGGCTGTCCTCAGACTCGTCGTCGTCCTCTGATCCAGAGTGCCGGTCATGGTGGGGACCACGGTCGCTGCGATGCCCCCCTGGGCCCCCACCATCGGGGCCGCCCAAGAGGCTGTCGTCGGGGATGCGAGGGCGGCCGATGTGGTTCGGCAGCTCGGGAGAGATCCGGAGGTCGAACCCCTGGTCGTTGAAGAACACCCGGACCGTGACGCGAAGCTTGGACGAGTCAAGGCATTTGACCTTGACCCGCACCTCCTCCTCCTCCTTGCGGAGCGAGAGCTCGTCCACCACGACCACCTTACTGAGGAGGCAGCACATGCTCCGAATGACCCGCTCCGAGCGCGCGATGTCGGGGAGGCCGCCGACGATAATCCATGTCGTGTCCAGGACGGCCACAGCCAGGGGGTCCCGGACCGGCACAGAGATGTCCACTACCAGCTTGTTGAGCGCGAGGGTGATGTCGCTGCTGTGGGTGCCGTAACCGTGACTGACAACATCGCGGAAGACCACCGAGAACTGGTTGCCAGATAGAAGAGTGGCCTGCCAGTCCCAAGTGCAGTGGTAGAGGTGGTTGAGCTCGGCCTCGATCATCTCGGGGGACGCCACCCCGTCCCGGACGGTGACGATCGCGAGGAGCGAGGGTGAGGGAGGAGGGAGGTCCGGGACCTCAATGTGGAAGAAGCCGAGGCCCTCGATCCCATGCCCGTACATCATCAACTCCTCCGGCATCGGCCGGTCGGGGCAAAGGGCAGCCGGATGGCCAGGGCCGGCGCAAACGAAGCAACACTGGGGGCGGGAGCACGCCACGAGGTCGGTGGCACGGTCATCAGGGAGGAGGGCAGTCGGCGCGGGGATGGTCGGGTCGCGCGCCCGAGGAGTGGAGGAGGCCGGGCCGGTGCCCCTCCCCAGACCCCTCTTCTTCTTGCGCTTGGGGCCTGTCTTGCCCCGACCGGCACCGTTGGTGCCCGGCGGGAAGCTAGGCTCATCGCGAGGGGCTGGTAGCGGCGCGGCTCCACGAGAGGCGCTGGGGGATGCACACGGGCAGGGGAGCGGGACCGCCCGCTGCGGTGCGGCGAGCGGTCACCATCACGGGGCGAGGTGGGGATGGGGAGCGGTGGCGCTGAACCCGCCAGTCGGCGGCCTGCACGGGCGAGCGGGACCGGGAGCGGTCCCTGCGTTCAGCCCGGACCGGCGAGCGACGAGGCGGAGAGCGGTATTCAGAGCGTGAGGGCGAGCGGCGGTCGGAGCGGGGAGGGGAGCGGCGGTCGGAGCGGGGAGGGGAGCGGCGGCCATCTCAAGCCGACAGCTGACGACGGAGATCGGCCTCGTGGCGAGCCGCGTCAGGGGAGGGGCGGGGCGCCGCGCAGTGCTCGTCCGCCCGCCGCTTGGGACGGGGGGCCCCGTCATCCCACGCGCGGGGCATGGCCGCCGGCGAGGATGGGGCTGGGGGGACGCCGGACGGAGAGGCGGCAGCCGGGGGGGCTCGGGGGAGGAGCGCTAGGGTTCCAGGCGCGGCCTCGGGGGTGGAGTGCCGGATTGGGGGGCGAGGGAGCCCAGCCGGGAGCCAGATAGACTGGCGGACCGCGTGGGCCGGCCCACGGGCGTCCGCAGGGGGGAGGCCCAGAACAGAGGGCATAGCGGCCCGGCAAGGGGCAACCGGCCCAGGGAGCGTCCGGCCCAGAGCCTCACGGCCCAACAGCGGGGCAGGGGGATGGGCGCGAGGGTTTCCCTCGTCGCCGCCATCCCTGCCGCGGCCGGTGCCGGAGCCAAGGGGGGAGCGGGCCAAGAGCGCTGGGGGCCCCGGCTGGGGGAGAGGTGAAGGGAGGACGAGCCGAACGCCGCGATGAAAGGCCTGAAGGGCGAGGTACGGCGAAGAGGAGGGATGCACCGAGCAGCCGAGTCACGAGGGGGAGCAATGGCCGGGGAGGGAGGGGACCCGAGGTTCGCGGAGCGCCAGGAGAAGCACGCCCATCCCTGGTCGGACCGCCCCGCGACACCCCA